>NC_080093.1:41637913-42011090 GCF_950005125.1 Chionomys nivalis
AAATGAGAAAATAAAAATCAAATCAAATTAAGACTAAAAGTTGAAGACAGCAAATAATTCTTTGGTGACAGTGATATTAGAAGTCAAGATGATCTCATCAGAGAGTGCCGTTTATAATCCTAATTTTTAAAAGGCTCAATAAAAACCTCAGTCTTAAGCTGGGTATTGGAAACCGAGGCAGGAGGATAATGAATTTGAGGACAACCTAAAGTACAAAAAATAAAAAGCAAAAACAAAATGAATCCACAAGTCATTCTTAAGAACTTTTAAGACTCTTTTTACTCTTTAAAAACTCTATTTTAGCCGGGCGGTGGTGGCGCACGCCTTTAATCTCAGCACTTGGGAGGCAGAGGCAGGCGGATCTCTGTGAGTTCTAGACCAGCCTGGTCTACAAGAGCTAGTTCCAGGACAGGCTCCAAAACCACAGAGAAACCCTGTCTCGAAAAACCAAAAAAAAAAAAAAAAAAAAAAAAAAAAAAACTCTATTTTAGTTGTACATATGATGTTACTTATGAATTAAGATGACCTTAACGACAATTTTAAAGCTAAATGTTTTAAAATTGAAAACATCCGGACTGGGGCACTCAATATACTAGTTGATCATCTTGTGCATTTGTGGTACCAGGGACCAAACTTAGGACCTTGCGTGTTTTGACGCTTGCTCTACCACCGAGTTGTAGGCTTACTCCTGATTGACTTTTGTGAACCAGAAGTAAAAAGAGATAAATAGCATTGCAGAAATTCAGAAATATCTCAATCATGGGTGCCAGTGTACAAATTATTTTAATTTTAGTTATTTAAAATAGTAAACTTTTGCAAGTGAAATAGGCCTTATGCATTGCTCTTTGGGTGCTAAGAAAACACAAACACAAGAACATAATGACAAGCTACTTTCCTACCCAGTTCAGGGCAGAACAGTACAGAAGAAAAGAAAATAAAGTTAATTAACCCCTTTTCTTTCCAAGCCTCTTAATAAGTCAACTTTTTATTTTAGAACATTTGAAATTTTCAGAGAAGCTACACAGAGTAAAGATTTCCGCAACAGCTGAGAGTAAATGTGTCTATTTCGTGTCTGTCAGTGTTCCATCTTCTGTGGTACCTAGGCTCCTGTTCCCAGAAATGTCTAGACCAGGTCATCATGGAACTCTCCCTATGCCCATTCCCTTCCTCAAAGGATTTTTGGTTCACATTGTAAAATTATAAAGCTTCAAACGACTTTGTGTTGAATAAGGAAATGCATCGGAATGAGCTTTCTTTGTGAGGAAAATCTAAACATGGCCCGTGCTTTGCGGAAAGGAATATTCCGAACTGTTCTGTGCCCCTCAAGGTCCCCAGGTGGCCATGTGATAGGCAGAGGAAGCTGTGCTGAATCCGATGAGCAACCCTCTAGTTTTTCACAAAGAAAAGACTTGTAGCCTAGCTGGTAGACATGGCTGTACTTCCATTCCCTCCAGGGCTGGTATACACTGGGAAGAGCCACTTGACCATAATGTCACACCGTTTCTAGCACAGCTGTCCCTGCATTGCTGCTGAATAACTTCAATAATTTCAGTGGCATGTAAAAAAATAAAACCAGCTTTCCTTTCTACATGACTCCCTGCCTTTCTTTCTTTGAAAATAGAGTCTTGCTGTATAGCCCAGGGTGACTTTAAATTCATTTCCCATGCTGACATTACAAGTGGGTTCAACACACATAGCTAAGCATTCATTTCTTGCTCATCTATCCAGAGGTCAGGCAGCCTCAGCTAAGTTATAGATTCATATTGATGTCATCTGGGATAGGCACCAAGTCACAGCTCTGTTTTAAGCCCCCAAGTCTCTCACTCTAAAATGACATAAAGTGACTCTTCGTCTTGCCTGCGGGATCGGGCTGCAGCTCCTTCTCCACTCTTAGCCACCTTGTCCTGCCATGATGATAATGCATTAAACCTCTGAAACTGTATACAAGTCATCCCAATTGGATGTTTTTCCTTTATAAATAAAATAGAATGACTACAAGCCCCAGCTATTTAGGACACGTCCTTCCTTCATGGGAGTGAGTGGTGGAAGTTCTAGAAAGCTAGCAAGGCTCAGCCTGTCATGGCTGCGTTCATTCCACTGGTCAAAACAAGTCCTACAGCCAAGCTCAATATTCATAGAGCATGGGAGGTACAATCTATGAACTACAAAGAGAGAACAACGGCCCATGAGCAACAAGCCTCCTGGACGATGAGTAGATTTTTCTAAAGCCCAGACACCTTCTGGGAAAGGGGAGAATGGGGAGTCTGGCTTGTTCTCACAGAAAATCTGTAAAGTTTTATTAAGATGAACATTCAAACAAAATAAAGTGCGAGGAAAACCAAGTCTCTGCATCAAAAAGAGAAGGAAGATCAACCTAAGGACAGACAGAAATGAGCTTAGGGAGATAATTCTATGCACACACTTGGCTTCTAATACAATACTTCCCAAATATTGTGAAGGCCAATGGTCATTTCTTTGTATAAAAGAATTAAAACATTAGGATCATGGGACTACACTGCACCCCAGCACAGAGCAGGGCAAGTGACAGGGGGGTTGTTCAGAATGTTTTCACGGCAACACTGTGAAGTGTGGAGATTTTAAATGATTTTCTCCTTCTACGTTAGACCATAAGCAGGGTTGACCGCTTAGCCACAGAAAGCACCAGGCTGATTGGATCCTTGACCTTAACCTGAAGGACTTGGGGGAACATGCATAAATGGGGAAATAGAAGGGTTATAATGTGAACAACCTAAGTTATTTTGCATGTCAAGTATCACAAAGCTACTCATCTTGTCAGGTGGAAATAAATAAGACATTGTCTCTGCCCTTTGGAAGTTTGATCTTGATGGAAAACATAAAAATGTTTAGATATTTATTGTCTTCCATCTCCACTGTTTTATAATTTTAAGATAGGATCTGTCTTCCCCTTGTGCAATGATAGTTCAGCAGGCTGAATACGAGGCAGAGCAGCACAAATAACAAACTCCCTAGAAGATGGAAATTTGGGTATCTGCCGATATAAAACATCAGCCACCCCTATGCATTATCATGCAGCAAGCTGAGGGCCTGTGAGCTTAAATAAGTAAGAACATGATATTTCAAAACATAGACCTTCTGGCAAGACAGTCTGGAGGACAGACAGCTAATGATAATTACTGCTGTAATGAGAACAGGCGAGTCACCATTTTACTTTATGACCTAAATTGGTGTTTTAACATCAGGCAAAGAGGCATAAAAGTAAAGCAGACCTTAGTGTGGCCTTAAGCTTTAATCTAGGTATTGTCAAAGCCAAGCCAGGCAAGTCCCTCTCAGGTACTCCCAAGAACTCGCCTCTATCAGTGAGCTTACAAACCACTGTTTCCTCCACCCGATGGACTGGCTTCCTGCTTTGATCGTCTGATTCCATTCCGGGCTCTGGCAGGTAGTAGAGTCTCAGGCTCAGTTCCACACAGTTTGTCTGGACCATCTCCTAGCTTTTCCCAGCTCCCTCTCTTCAGAAGTGACCTTCGGCTCTTACACTGGGACCTGACGAGTACTGGCCAGTTGTGACTCCGAAGCCATCAGGAAACCCTTTGGCCACATTCTTGGCTTGGAGTAAGCAAATCTGAAGCCAGGCTGAATTAGCTTGACACTAATGGTTTATATGATTCATCCTTTTTTATTTATTGGATTAGAAGAGTCCTTTTCAGATAAGAATCGGTACCAAGCCCCAACACACATCCAAGGTTACCTACCAAAGCTGAGAAAACAATATGTGTGTGTGCCCACAAAGAATAATAAAACAATCTCTTTGACCACTTGTGGCAAGGATTGCTTTTTGTCCAACATTTTAGCAGGGCTGCAGTTTCTCTGAGTTCCTTCATGTCACCTGAGGATGACAAGCAGAAGAAAGGCACCCAAAAGTCAACTAAGAAAAAAGACCCAGTGAATAAACTTGTGAGCAAGTCCCAAAAGATATAGTTAGAATTTCTTTGGACCACCAGCTCCCAAATAATGACATGAAGACTTCTTATCAAGTATGAAAGCTTGGCCTTATCTTTGGCTTATTCTCAACTAGCTCTTAAAACTTCAATTAAGCTATTTATATTAATCTAAGTTCTGCCATGTGGATTGTTACCTCTCCTCAGTACTGTGTTTCCAACTGCCTTGGTATCTCGCTGGTAAATCTCCAGCCTCAAATTCTTTTTAATGATTTCCTCTCTCTGCCTGGAAGTCCCGCCTATCCTCTCCTGCCTAGCTATTGGCCATTCAGAAGATGTCTTAGGCAAGTGAGGAAGGATATAGTCACATATAGGAAGAGGACCTGCTTGTTTGTCCCAGCCACCCAGCCAGCGTAGCTCCAAAATAACCACACAGAAACTGTATTAGTTAAATCACTGCTTGGCCCATTAGCTCTAACTTCTTATTGGCTAACTCTTACATATTAATTTAACCCATTTCTACTAATCTGTATATCACCACGAGGTCGTGGCCTACCAGCAAAGTCTCAGCACATCTATCTCCGGCAGTGGGTCCATGGCATCTCCTGACTCTGCTTTCCTCCTCCCAGAATTCAGTTCTGTCTTCTCCACCTATCTAAGTTCTGCCTTATCAGGCCAAAGCAGTTTCTATTTCCATTAACCAATACAAGCAAACACACAGAGAGGATTCCTACATCAGTTACATCTTCACACAGTCTATAAAAGATTATCCAATCAAAAAGAAGGCCAGGTTTGGACCAACCTCAGTAACCATGTCTTACTTAACACAGCTGCTTATGAGAGCTCTGGAAGGAAATTCTCAATTGTAAGCTTAGAACTCCTGGGATAGCTTCTGAAAGATGGGCAGCATGGGATCTGGAGGCCAGAAGCCCCTCAGGAACTTCTTAGCTAAGGGCTTGGCAAACCTGCATCAAAGTGAGTTTAAATAATTTACTGGGAGCTGCTTCAACCGCTGGTAAAGATGAATCAAACACACACTGGGAAAAATACATTTTAACTAAATTTCTAAAAAAAATTATTTTATGTAAAACAAAGATACCAACAGTTAGTTCTCGAGTATCTTAATGCCGAATTATCAGAAATGACAGAACTTTTACAACTTATGCATGTGACTGCATTGCTTTGGGCTTCTGCTGAAATATTTGTTGGAATCCTGAGAAATCAGATACCCAAGGAGCATAGGATTTTCAAGTTTTTAAGCTTTTATGGTATATATTCATTTTATATGTTACTATATTACATCAGGATTCTTCCAGACAAGGATAAATAGTTTGAGCCCACTCCTACCACGCTTCCCACTTTGACCTTCTTCAATCTCTGTTCCCAGCAGCCCGCATCATCCCCCTAGACAATTTCACATCTACATTCATGACATATATACACAGATAAATTTACATATCTGTAGAAAGTCCAAGCGCTACATATGAGAAAGAACATGTGATGTTTGTCTTGATGTATTCGGAGGTATGTGTATGCTTGTCCGTTGTGTGGGTGCCCAAGTGCAAAGGTATGGGTGCACATGTGGGTATCTATTGAGGGGTATCTCCTTTGATGGCTTCTTAGTTCATTTACTGAGGCAGGCTTTTGCAGAGCCCAGAGTTCACCCATTTGTGCAGTTTAGCCAGCCAGCTTGTCCTAGGGATCCCTTGTTGCTCCCTTCCAAGCGCTGGAATTACAGGGAGCCCACAGCAGCTATGTGAGTCCTGGGCATCCAAACTCCAGTCCTCACACATATATAGCAAGTCTTTTATCCGCTGAGTCACATCCCCAGCCACTGATATTAGTTTTTCTGTCTGGTTGAAGTTCCTTAAAATGATGATCTCCAGTTGCATCAAAAGAACAAAACTTGATTCTTCTAAAAAATTCTAACAACTTTCCATCACTCTGTCCTTCTGTTGCTGGATAACCTAGGTTGGTTCTAGACCAGGGCTACTATGAAAACAGCTGCAGTGTGCACAGATGTGCAAGCCTCTCTGCAACATGTGGGTGTGGAGTCTTTCAGTACACACCCAGGAGTCACATGGGAGATCTATTCTTAGACTTTTAGGGAATCTCCAAACTGGTATCCCTAGTTGATGGTCAGGTTACATTTCCACCAGAAGTGAGGTCCCTATCTGTCTGCATCTTCACCAGCATGTATTTCCTAATGACTACCCTTCTGACTGGGTAATAAAGAATTTCAATGCAGTTTCGATTTACATTTCTCTGGTAACTAGTGAACATTTTTTAATGTATATTGGCTGTTTGATTTTCATCTTCTGAGAGCCATCTGTTCATTTTGTCAGCCCATTTGGTTTTTATTGTAATTTTTTTATTTCTTTAGTTTTTGAGTCCTTCGTGTATTGTGAATGTTAGTTAGCATCAGATGTAGTTGGCAAAGATTTTCTTCCATCATATAGGATGTCTCTTTACTGTTCAGAGTGTTTTAATTTTGTAAGGTCCCATTTGTCCGCTGTTGGTCTACTTTTCTCAACAGCTGCAGCCACCATCAGAAGTCCTTACTTTTCTTCTATCTTGAAGTGTCTTCCCTACCCTTTCTGTAACAGTTTTGGGGCTTGGGGGGTTTTCATTCAGCATTTGGTCCATTTGAACTGATGAGATAGGGACCTTGTTTCATTCTTCCACATAGGGGCATCATTCTCCAGCTCCCTTTGTTGAAGGGACTGTCTTTTCTCCAACCTATATTTTTAGCATCTTTGTAAAAAGTCGCATGACTGGAACTGTGAGGATTTATATCTGGGTTCTCTCCTCTATTCCACTAATTTACACGTCTGTTTTTGTGCAATAACATGCTTGTTTTGTTTCTAGATGGCTAAGTAGTATAAGTTAGAATATTGAATGATGGTGTCTGTGGTTATTTTTTTCTCAAGATTATATTTACTACTTGAGGTCGTTTGTTCTTCCAAATGAATTTTAAGATTTTTTTTCTCTTTCTGAGAAAACTGGTATTGAAACATCGATGGCGTTTCTTAAGTATTTAGATAGGTTTTATCAGGATGACATTCCACAATATTCATTCTTCTAGTCCATGAAGTTAGGGTGTCTTTCCATATTCTAGTGTCTGCTCTTTCTTTCTCCAGTGTCTTAACATTTTCATTGTAAAGGCTTTTCACTTCCATAGTTAGGTTTATTCCAAGGTATTAAAAATTGTGTGTGTGTATGTGTGTGTGTGTGTGTGATGTAGTGGGGGATACCGTGTAGCATGTGTGAAGATCAGAGGACTTTGCATAGTCAGTTCTCCTCTTACCATGTGGGTTCTGGATCAAACTCAGGTAGCCAGGCTTCTGTAGACTTCCTTTTACCCACTGAGCCATTTCACCCCTCTCCAAGATACTTTAAAAAAGCAATTGTGAATATAATTATGTCCCGGATTTCTCTCTGTGTGTGTTTATCATTGTTGTATATGAAAGCTACTGATTTGGGGGAGAAATTATCCAGAATGTTGCTGGAAATGTTTAACAGATCTACGAGTTTTCTGGTAGAAACTTTTGTATCCCCTATTTATAGAATCATACCAACAGCAAATAAAGACACTTTAATTTCTTCCTTTTCTATTTATATCCCTTGCATTTCCTTCTCTTCCCTTAATGTTTTGGCTAAGACTTTAAGCACTATCAAATAAAAGTATTTCATTTGATAGTTTCCAATTATAGTAAAATGCTTTGAGGTTTTCCTTATTTAGTAAAATGTTTGCTATAGATTAATTATATAAAGTCTTTATTATGCTGAGATATGCTCTTTCTATTCATAGTTTCTTTAGGCTTTTTTAAATCATGAAGTGATGTTGGGTTTTATTAAAAGTGTCTGTGTCTTTGATGGATATTTTGATTTCTATCCTTGAGTCCATTAATGTGATGTATTACACTTATTGGTTTCTGCATGTTGCATCATCCTCAAATCTCATAATGAAGCCAACATGGTTATGGTGAAGGGTATTTTGATGTATTAGGGCGATGAGTCCTCAATTTTTCTTTTGTTGTTGTGTCTATCTGGTTTCAGATCAATGGATTCCTTAAACATTTTGTAGATACTTTAATTTTCTGTTTTTAAAAAACAATTTAAGAGCTGGACGGTGGTGGCGCATGCCTTTAATCCCAGCACTAGGGAGGCAGAGGCAGAGGCAGGAGGATCTCTGTGAGTTCGAGGCCAGCCTGGTCTACAAATGCTAGTTCCAGGACAGGAACCAAAAAAGCTACTGAGAAACCCTGTCTCGAAAAATCAAAAAAAAAAAAATTAAGAAACATTAATGTTACTTTTTAATTTATATTTTATATAAATAATGTATTTTGACCCTATCTAGCTCCTCATACACTCTTGAAACCACACAACATGTGTCCTTCTCATCCATAATGTTCTTTTTTAAAAAAAGGAATAATCCACTAAGTCCAATTAGTGCAGCCTACATAAACACAGACAACCTACCAGCAGCCACGTCTCCTCCTACATAAGTCATCAACTGCTATTATCTACTCAGCTAGGGGTAGGGGTCTCATGAGCTCCTCCCCTATCCAGGCTGGAATTATTGACTGACTTGCTCTTGTTAAGGCAACCATAGCTGCTGTGAGTTCATAACAACTACAGTGACCATGTCATGTACTGAAAGTAGCCTTTTGAAGCACTTTCCCCATCCTCTGACTCTTAGGTTCTTTCTGTTGCCCTCTTCTGCTTCGTTCCCTGGGCTTTGTGAGGGTTATCCTAGTTGTGTGCTTTAGGGATGAGCACTCCACAGTCATTTAGTCTTAGCACTTGGACCAGGTGTGAGTCTCTGTATTGATTGCTGACCAAAGCAGAAAGAGGTTTCTCTGACCAAGATTGAGAGTAGCAGTAATCTATAGGTACAAACACATATTTAGAAGGTAGTTGGGTAATATATGTTTAGCAAGTCAGCAGTAGTATATTCCCCTTCTAGAGAGTATGGCCTCTCCAGTTATGGGCTTTTGACCAGGTTTACATTACTAGACAGGAATTCCCTCCTATGGTGCAGGTCTCAAATCCAAGTAGAAAATATTGGTTAACCTCACGACACCCACACCACTATTGCATTTGTGGATACATCTTGCCTAGAGGGCAGTATTATAGAATGCAGGGTCCACTGCTGAGTTAGTCTATTGGTGACTTTTCTCCCTCTGCAGCCTGCAGAGTACATTTCAGTACTCTGAAAGCTAGCCAGCAGGGAGGACGTTTCCAGATCAGCTCTGGCTTGATTTCTCTATGTGCTGCAACCAAAATGTGCTGTGTCTTCCCCAACAGGGTCTTACCAGTTGGTTACAGTAAACAACCAAGAGCAATGGTGGTAGCTTGTATTGTTTTGTGAGACTCTGGGGGTTCCCTGACCAATAACGCATACAGTGGTATCCCACACCTTACACTGAGATTTTCACATAAGAACCTGTGTCTTCTGGAGTAAACATCATCCTCCCACATAGGGTACCTCCATTCAAACTAGGGCGGTTGGCCCCTGAGCCCCAGTGATCTGTTTCTACACTGCAGCACTAGAATCACAGACTCACTATACCACGTCCAGCCACCAGACCCAGATTTTAAACATGGGTTCTGGGGATACAGCCCAGGTCTTCATGATTGCAAGACAAGCCCTTTGCCAACTGACCATCTTTCCAGCGTCTTAATATAGAATTTTAAAAAGAAAAAGAGCCAGTGTCCAGATGCTAGTTCAGTTCAACATGTGTGGAGATGAGTCAACTGACTGAGGTCAGGAATTCGCTATGAGTGAGTGCCTTGACTCAACAGAAAAAAAGGGAGAGAAAGGAGAATGTGTATCTACCCTAGAACTGCATATATTAGGGGCCTATTACCGAATTCAATGGCGAGTAAATATTGGGCGGCATGAATGCCCAGAAACTATGGGTGATAAGCAAGAGGTCAGAAATTGAGAACGGTAAGCAGGAGACAAGAGACAGAGTTAGGAAGTGAAACTTCTACATCCTAGACAGGAATTCAGCTTCTCCCTTTCCACTTTTCTACAGCCATCACTCTGGGTTCCCTGCTCCTTATCTCCCCGAAGGATTGATACAGAAACCTGGAGCTGACGACCTCAAACTGGGTTAGAGGATCAAACACATGCCTACATACACACACATGTACACACACACGCAGACACGCATGCTTACACATGTAGACCTCTCAGAGCAAAATAACTCTCTGAGGCCTCCAGAAAGCACAGTCCATGGCTTTGTATGTACAGTCTCACAAACTCATGTGCACGAAAGTAGAAGGAACAATAAAAAGAAGGTCTGGGGAGTCACATTATTTAAGATGACTGTTAAATCCCATTGTGCTGGTGGTGAATGGGTGGTGAGACCCAAGGTATTTATTTACCTCATTAATGTTAAGCAATAAAGTGTGATAAGGTATTTTCCTTTCTCGTTGCAATGATTTAAGTATCTTACAAAGGGGTCAGTTGAGCATAAATTCATCTAGGGCTACTTGTTCTTTGACTGTCGTAAGTTTTCTTTCTGGACTAAAGTCTGACTATATCTATCTCATCCTTGTATGAAATTCGCCAGAAGGGCACCCACCAGGGTTCTATTAAACCTCATCTGATTGCCATTACTTCTGTTTAGTTAAGCCACACTGGACAGTGCGGCCTCATCTCTGTAACTGTGTGTGAATCACAGTCATCCTGATATGACAAAAGTAAATGAATTTGAATCACATTGGAGCAAAGGAAAAGTGAGGTTGTGCACACCTGGGAGCTGTTACCAATCCTACCAGGCCAAAGACTTTTTCTGGTGTCTTTGTTAGGGTCTCGATTTTTGTGAACAGACACTGTGGTCATGCCAACTCTCAATAAGGAAAATATTTAACTGGGGCTGGCTTACAGTTTCAGAGGGTCAGTCTATTATCGTCACAGTGGGGAAGGAATTAAAGTGTCTTTGCTGTTGGTATGATTCTATAAACAGGGGATACAAAAGATTCTACCAGAAAGCTCGTAGATCTGTTAATCATTTCCAGCAACATCCTGGATAATTTCTCCCCCAAATCAGTAGCTTTCATATACAACAATGGTAAACACACACAGAGAGAAATCCGGGACATAATTATATTCACAATTGCTTTCTAAAAGTATCTTGGAGAGAGGTGAGATGGCTCAGTGGATAAAAGCAAGTCTACAGAAGCCTGGCCACGGTGGGAAGTGTGGTGGCATGCAGGCAGACATGGTGCTGGAGAAAAAGCTGAGAGTTCTATGTCTGCATCTGTAGGCATCAGAGAGAGACTTTGACCCTTTAGCCTGGATGCAGCATCTGAGACCTCAAAGTCCACCCTTAGCAACACACGTCCTTCAGCAAAGCCACACCTACTTCAGGTCCCCTGTGAGCCCACGGGGGCCATTTTTATTCAAACCACCACAGTGGGCCATGTCACCTTTCCAATGTGACTTTGTGCCCTAGGCATGCCATTTACTCTCACCACACGAATATTTGAAGCCTTGGATAAAAGCTCCATTTTTTTTTCCATGTATTTGGCAACTCCTATCTGCATTCCTTTTCTCATCCCTGATTTCTAGAACTTTCCCTTGATAATGCACTCATATGCCTTCTCCCCAAAATTATGCTTTTCTCATTTACCATCTCTTCCTAATACAGTTTCTTTCAACTTCTCATTTAAGACATTGTGATTTAATTAACTATAATTTAATTCATTGCTTATAAGAAAGGAGGGGGAAGGAAGAGGGATGGAAGGAAACTGGAAGAAAGCAGAAAGAGGACAGTTAGAAGAGGAGCAGGATGGAGAGGACCGGTAGGCGGTCTGTGCTGGGAATAAAGGCTGTTTTAATGCACTCTTAGGGTCCTGGGAAATCAGCTAGGCCAGCAGATTCAGCAGATTGCTTTCCAAGCTTCAGTTCTTCACAGTTCCCATGTGTCTACAATCCCCTCTAACACATCTGAACTTGCACACAGGGCCACAAAGGCTAACCTCAAGGTTTTCTTCTGACTATTTCCCGGGTTACAAATATGTCTGTCTTTCTCGTGAGAACCCTGATTGGTTCACGTGAATCTCTCTTCAGCCTTATCACGATGAGTGTTCCAACTCCGCCCTGGCCTGGGTTACATCATAAGGCATCCTAAACTTCTTTTGTGCAAGTCACGTAGCTCTCTTCATCTTCAGAACAGGCAGCTAGCAGGTTCTTGGGCAGAGCAATTCACTGACTTGGAGATGTATGTGTCTGCCCCATCCCCAACCTGTTTGCTTTCTTAGGCAACAACGTCTGTGTTGTACTAAATGGAAGGGAGTCTAGCCAGTCAGGAGGACAGATATGAGTCACTGTTTGAATCTGCTGTTCAAAGATTTTTTTTCCTCTCACCCTCTTCCTCCAGCAGAACCCACTGCCTCTTATCTCGTTTCCTCTGCCTGCTCTCTGCCTTGTTCTGCAGCTACTTTTGCAAACTCACTTTAAGAAACCCTTTCATGGCGGCAGTTTCTCTTCTTCACTGCCTTCGCCTCTTTTGAAAAATCCAGTCCAGCTGAGCTCAGGTCCCAGCTCCATTTCTTGTTTGCAATATGAGGTTGGAAAAAAAAATCACTTGATCATTGTGAGCCTCAGTGTTCCCCTTCTTTAGAGTAGACACAGTGAGAGCACCTGCCTCAGATATTAGTTTGAGGACCAAGCACATCATACTAATGACTGCAATCAGATGTGCTCAGCTGCTGATGCAGGCTCACAGCACACCGATGCTTACACAAATGTGGTGTATTGTAATGGGACACAGAGAGCAACAGCAGTGAAATAAATATATCCATTACAATTCATGGCTACCTAGTCTCTGAAGTGGGGCTCTTCAGAGACCAGGTATGACCTCCAATTGTCTTTCTGCTCTAAGAACTTAGGTGCCTCTCCTCTCAAGTCGAGAACAATTAACATGCAAGATACTTTGGGACCAGAGAAACCCAGTAGAGTCTGTTGTTTCTTGTATGCTCTGGTCACTTTAGCATATTGTTGGGACTGAGAATATTTTTTCTTTTTCTTTCCTTTTGCTCTTTGTTTTGTTTTGTTTGTTTTGTTTTTCAAGATAGGGTTTCTTTGTATAGTCCTGCTGTCCTGGAACTCATTCTGTAGACCAGGCTGGTCTCAAACTCCGACATCTGTCTGCTTCTGCTTTCTGAGTGCTGAGATTAAAGACACATGTCATCACTGCCAGGCTATGCCTGAGAATCTTAATAGCAAAGCCTTGTTATGGAGGCGGGGATGGAATTATTGATATTATGACTTCATTTTTAGGTTGAACCACATGATAGCATTATTTTTATAAACAAAAATGGTTGTATATCAACAATATCATATGGCTCAAATTAATACATTTACTATTTTCACTGTGGTGGAGGGGATTTGGAAATTTCATTTTCTTTTTTGTCTTTCCCCATAAGATGGGGTCTTTTGGTGCCCACTCAGTATAATTGTACTGTATTTGAAGCTGGAAGCATTTTTTTCCTATGGCATATTTAAAAACACCTAGGACTCTCTATAATAATCATCTTGGGAAACAGAAGGGATCCATTATGCAAATGATATGCACAACAAGTGGAGTTTAGTGAATGAACAAAAGCTTGGTTTTTACTAACCAGGCACTGTGTTTGTTAGGGTTTCTATTGCTGTGATAAACACCATGACCAAGAGTAACTTGGGGAGGGAAGGGTTTATTTCAGCTCACAATTCCATATCACAGTCCATCACTGAGGGACATGAGAGAAGAAACTCAAACAAGGTAGGAATCTGAAGGCAGGAGACAATGGGAAGTTCATGGAAGAGTGCTGCTTACTGAATTGTTCTCCATGGCTTGCCTAGCTTGCTTTCCGATAGTACCCAGGACCACCAGCCCAGGAATGATGTCATCTACAATGGGCTGGGCCCTCCCACATCAATCATTAATTAAGACAATGCCCTACAGACTTGCCCACATGTCATTCTTATGGAGGCAACCTTCTCGACTGGGAGTGCCTCTTCTCAAATGTCTCTAGCTTGTGTTGAGTTGACATAAAATGAGCCAGTATGGCATCCTGTATCTAAGCAGATTGCCAGAAAATGTGAAGAAATTAAAAACTTGTCAAAATGTTCTGTGTCTGTTTAGACATCAAGATGTATAGAGAAAGGTGACTTGTCAGAGGAAATAGTCTTTGGTCTTTAGATGGTGTATTAATCAGGGTTATCTAGAGTCGCAAAATTTATGGGATGAATATCTCTTTATATATACATATTATATACACATGTATACACATATATGTATGTCTATATATATTTATGAATTTATTGGCATGGCTTACAGGCTGCAGTCCAACAATAGCTAGTCGTGAATGGAAAGTCCAAGAATCAAGTAGCTGCTCAGTCCCCCGAGGCTGAGTGTCCCAGATGGCCTTCTAAGTAGGCTGGAATCCTAAAGAAGCAGGCTCCAATGCCAGTGAAAGAATGGACGTGCTAATAAGGCTAGGGCAGACAGGCGAAGAAGAGCCCTTCCTTCTTCCAGCAGAAGGTTTGGCCCAGATTAAAGGTATGCCTCTCCGCCTCAAGATCTGGATTAAAGGCATGTATCTTCGAGCCTCAAGATCCAGACCACAGGTGTACCCTCCATTTCTGGATTACAGTTCATTCCAGATATTGTCAAGTTGACAACCAAGAACAACCATTGCAGATGGGTGGGTGGGTAGCTTATAGTTTGTATCACAACTACAATTTAAAATAAAGAAAAACAAAACCCAGCTACTGAATCTATGCACAGTCCAACAAGTGTAGTCAAGCCATGGTTGTATAGGGCCACCACTGTCTTGTTTGCCACGTGTCTTTCTTCTTCTCTTCATTTGGCCTGGTTTCTTCCTCATCTTAATGCACATCCTCATCCTTTTTTTTTTAATATAACATAAATCTTTATTGATTCTTTGGGAATTTCACATCATGTACTCCAATCCCACTCACTCAGTCCCTCCATATCCTCCCTTCACCACTGCAGCATTCACCCCTCAAAACCCCCTCCCATAAATCTATTAAAAACAAAACAAAATGAACAAAAGCGCCTCACTCCTCCATTTTCCCAACACCTCTTCATTCAGCCTTGTTGCACTGGCACTGGGTGCTTTGGTGTGTCACACAGTACACTCTTTGGTCCAATCAGCCCCACCCACAAAATGTTCACTGTGATGAGTCATAGGTCTGGCTCAAGGCCTGTGGCTGTACCTGGAGTCATAGACACCCTACAGTTATGGTTCCGCAGAACCAGTCTCTTCCCGCACTCCAGCAGGTCATAGACGGTAGATGTTAGGGTGGACCAACCAAAAGCCCAGGATGTGGGTCTGGGTGGTAGCTAAGGTGGTCGATTCAGGCCACTGGAAGTGGCCCCTCTCAGGCAAGGGGCAGCGCCAACTCTCTTAGCCCTGTGCCTTTGGAGCCAGCTTTCCCAAGCCCATGGTGAGGGGTGGGGCCAGCTCTCCTCCTGCTGTGACCAATGAGGAGCAGAGCCAGCTATCCCAGGGTCAGTAGAGGGTGGGGCTGTCTCAGAACAGGCCTGGGATTTTAACACACATGGTTCCTATGAGCGCCTGTGGCAACACGGACCGTGGACATCATTACAGACCCCAACCGCAGTAGGACCACGGACTCAGATATGACCCTTGGCAGCAGCCTAGGCATGTGGCAGCACAAGTCATCCAGATTAGCATAACCCCACTGGCGGCATGACCTTTAGATACTAACATGGCCACAGGCTGCAGCCTAAACCCTGGGCATCCATGAGGCCTTTGGTGGCGCCATGGGTGAAGGACATCAGCATATAAACTGACTGTGGTAGGACCACGGACCCAAATAGGGTCTTCAGCATCAGCCTGGGCTTGGATGTCACCGTGGCCCTAGGTGGCAGTGCAAAGCACTCAGATCTGCATGGCCCCCATTGCAGTATGGCCCCCATTTCAGCACGGCCCTTGGACGCCAACATGATGCCAGGTGGC
This sequence comes from Chionomys nivalis, assembly GCF_950005125.1. Lineage (NCBI taxonomy): Eukaryota > Metazoa > Chordata > Mammalia > Rodentia > Cricetidae > Chionomys > Chionomys nivalis. Next base: position 41,653,843 of record NC_080093.1, read on the forward strand.
AGCCCAGAACCTTGGCATCAGCAGGGCCTTTAATCATCCTTTCTTCTTATCTCCACCAGTTTCTCCATTGTGCACAGAACATTCTTCCTCTCCATGATCTGGTTGCTTCTCCCTCTACATCTTCATCTGCAAAGTTACCTTCATTTTGTTCTTGTTCATATTTCTTGCCCATAAACATATGGAAACACTATTAGTGTGTGCAAGCTTTATTTATTTATCTACTGGGTTTTTTTTTTTTTTTGAGACAGTGTGTCACTTAACCTTGAATTCACAATGTGGCCAAGGATGACCTTGAACATCTGATTCTTCACCTCTACCTCCCATAGGAAGGCACCACCATGCCTACCTCGTACATTTTTAAATTTTGTTTTGTCTTAGTTCAGTTCCAATTAATTTAAATTAAATTAATTTAAAAAGAGCGGCACAGTGATGCACACCTGTGATCCCAACACTCAAGAAACTGAGGCAGGAAGATCACAAGTTGAAAAGCCAACCTAGGCTACACAGGAAACTCTCCATCAAAACAACAACAATAAAACACCCTAAAATGAAATAAGCAAGCCAAGAAGACAAAACAGGGTTATATGATGTTGGTCACTGTTGAGGTTTTTCCATAAAACATTAATATAACTTCAAAACGTCTTCCACCTCGCTATCCCTTGTGTTCCTGGTGTCCTTCACTGACACCACAAATCTCTGCTTCTGAGTCAGTGGTCCCGTTCTGTATGTCACAGCCACAGACAGAACAGGAGGCTGGGCATGCTCTTTGTGGTTAGTGACCTTGTTGTTAAAGAGATCCAGGCTTTACAGACAGCTCAGCTCCTTCAAAGGTTCCAAAGATTCCAAACAAAGGTACTGATGTTTTTCAGATGGTTTTTATATCAGCCCAGATACCGAGATTGGGAAGTTGGTCTGCTAACATGGTCATATCTTCAAAATGGCTCTTGTCTCTGAGCTGAATTTTTTTTTAAACTTAGGTAGCTTGAAGCTGAACTCAAATTCACACTTACAACATGAAGGAGCCCACAGACTCAAGGGTTACTCTCTTCATTTCTCCATCACTTCATTTGTTAGTTGTCTGAGATAAGACCTGGACCACAGAGGGTTCTCACACCACTTGGGTTCAGGGAGCCATAACAACGTGCAGAAGAATAAAAGATATACCATGATGTAGTTTTAAAATCTTACTAGGTATAAAAAATTCACCTAAACATACACTTATAAAGATTTCTTTGTATGTATGGCATAACATTGTGCTAATTTTGGTTGATAGGTGCAAATAAAGCTATCAGGTTTAAAAAGTGAAGCATTCTGTGGTGATTTGAATAGGTATGCCCCCCCCCCATGGACTCATGTGTTTGAATGCTTAGGCTATAGGGAGTGGCACTATTAAGAGGTGTGGCCTTGTTGGAGTAGGTGTGGCCTTGTTGGAGGAAATGTGTCACTGCGAGGGTGGGCTTTGAGGTCTCATATATGCTCAAACTATATCCAGTGATACAGTTTATTTCCTGTTACCTGAAGATCAAATTATAGAGCACTCAGCTTCTTCTCCAGCACCGTGTCTGCCTGCATGCGGCCATGCTTCCTGCCATGACGATAATGGACTGAACCTCTGAAACGGTACGCCAGCTTTAATTAAATGTCTTCTTTTATAAAAGTTGTTGTGGTCATGGTATAGATTCACAGTTACAGAAACCCTAACTAAGATGCATCCGTGAACAAAAATAGGTCTAGTACACCATCAACACACTAGTTGGTATTACCTGCCTATCATGTGTGCTGCCATTTCTCTGTAATCCCAGGCTTCAGCAAGCTAAAGCAGGTCACAATTTGAGGCCATCCTGGACTACATCGCCAGCTGCTGTCCCAGGCTGCCCCCATCCCAATAGAACAGAAGAAGAACTAGAAAGCACTGTTCTATAAAGAACTCCTCAGCAGCACGTCTGAAGACTGGCCTTTGGAGGATGTAAATCTTGGAATTCGATTCAAAAGAGGATTCACGCTGACCTTTAACTTCGTTTGCTTTAGAAATGTCCACAGTGTGATAGGTCTAAGCATTGGCAAATGATTTTCATAAAATAAATTCCATTTCTCCCAGGAATGAGAGGTCATATTTTTTATTTAATAGTGTAGAGAGCTGTAAGGAAAAAGAAAACCACAGAGGAATCACTGATTTAGAATTACTGTCCCTTCACAATTGCTAATTTAATTTTTTTCTTATATATATATCCTTCTCCCTTCCCAAGGCTCTAGGGCACCCACATCAGTGTTGTCTCTCTCTCTTCCTTCTCTCTCTGTCTCTGTCTCTCTCTCTTTTGCCTTCATTTTTACACTGCTCCACTACTGAGCAACATCTCAGATCATAAAGTTACTTATTTATTTATTTGTTTATTTGTTTATTTATTTATTTAGGTTTTTCGAGACAGGGTTTCTCTGTGGTTTTGGAGCCTGTCCTGGAACTAGCTCTTGTAGACCAGGCTGGTCTCGAACTCATAGAGATCCACCTGCCTCTGCCTCCCAAGTGCTGGGATTAAAGGCATCAAGTTACTTTTTAAAAAACAATGTATTTTCTTCTTTATTACTGCTGTGGGTGTGTGCATACAACATGTGAGGAACACATGGAGGTCAGAGGACCACTTTGTGGAGTTAGTTCTCTCTTTCCACCTTTATGTGGCTTCTGGGGGCACAAGTTAAGTTGCAAGTGCCTTTACTCAGAGAACCATCTTGCTGCCCGAGTTACTCACTTCTGTGTGTCCAATGACGTACAACTTGAAATGCACAATGACCATGCCAGATCATTGGCTTTTCATAAGAACCTTGTGAGTTTGGCAGGACTGGGTTAATATTCTATTTTACTGAGTGGTTTGACAGACCAACTTCTGACATTGACTCTGTTGACCCCTCCTCCCAGGTTGCATGGTATTTTATGATCCTCTCCTCTGTAGACCAGATCCAATGACTTCTTCATTATCAGTAGATAACAGCAGAGCTGATGAGACTCACCTTGGGACTAAGCTTTAAGAGCACTGATTTAGCCTGAAATGGTGGTATTCTCTTGTAAGTCCAGTTCCTAGAATGCTGAAGCAGGGGAATCACGAATTCGAAGCCAGCACACTCTACCTCGAAACAAAGGAGAGCGCTGAGATTTGTCTCTTCCAAGCAGATTTGTACAACTGCTCCTTAACTTGCATGCTTGGAGGAGGCAGGCCATCACATCGATGATGCCCACAGACAAAAAAAAATTGAATCCTATCAACAGCCACATGAGCCTGGAAAGCTTTCTTTAGTGAGGCCCACAGATGACTGAAGCCCAGCAGTCAACAGCTTGGAGGAGACCCTGAAGAACAGACATCAGCCTGGCTACAATCAGGTTCCTGGCCTACAGAAACTGTGAGATAATATATGGGTCTTGATTTAGCCCTTACATTTTGTGGAAACTTGTTATTTAGCAATCGATAACAAATAGCCAACATAGACAGAGGCTGACTGTAATCAGTCTGTGGAAACAGACCTCTGCATTTCCCCTGCCTACAGGTATTTTGGTGATTCTGTCAATCTCATACTCAGAAAGTGATACTATATGTTGTTATATCACTCAGGGCTCTCTACAGTAACAGAATTTATAGAATGAACCTCTCTCTACATAGAAAGGGGATTTATTAGGATGACTTACAGGCCACAGCCCAGCTAATCCAACAATGGCTGGCTGTGAATGGAAAGTCCAAGAGGCTAAGAGCTGCTCAGTTCACGAGGCTGGATGTCTCAGCTGGTCTTCAGTAGATACTGGAATACCAAAAAAGTAGGCTCTAATGCCAATGAAGGAATGGCTTGCTAGCAGAATGAGGGCAAGCAGGCAAAGAGCAAAAGCATCCTTCTTCCATGTCCTTATAGAGCGGTGGTTCTCAACCTGTGGCTCCATTCCCTGTAGGGGTTGAACGACCCTTTCAGAGGGTCACCTAAGACCATTGGAAAACACAGATATTTACATTATGATTCATAACAGTAGCAAAATTAGTCATGAAGCAGAAACAAAATAATTTTGTGGTTGGAGATCACCACAGCGTGAGGAACTGTGTTGTGTTAAAGGGCTGCAGCACTAGGAAGGCTGAGAACCACTGTTATATAGACTTCCAGCAGGTGTGACCCAGATTAAAGGTGTTAAGATCTGGATTAACAGTAGATCTACTTACTTCAAATAAAGCAAAAAATCCTTCACTGGTGTGCCTTCCATTTTTGGATTTTAGTTAATTCCAGGTGTAGTCAAGTTGACATCACAGCCAGGGCTATTACATAGAGAAACCCTGTCTTCAAAAACAAAAACTGGCGCAATCAAATGATGTAAATGTAGGACAATGAGAGAAACAGATACCCCTTCCCAATAAGATGATCACAGAAACCCCATCCCAATGAGATGATCACACAACCCCATCCCAATGTGATGATCACAGAAACTCCATCCCAACGAGATGATCACAGACACCCCATCCCAATGAGATAACAGACACCCCATCCCAGTGAGATGATATAGACACTCCATTCCAATGAGATAATAACTGTCACCCCATCCCAATGAGTTGTCACAGAAACCCCATTTCAACCTGATTACGATACAGAATGTTTATTTAGGATGTGTGTATGTGCATGTGCGTTTGCTCATATACTTTATGTCCCATGAAGAAATAGAAAAGGGGCTCAAGCTGTGGGGAATTGTCTTGCATTAGCTGAGATGTAGGTGGACCAAATCATGGTTTCTGATTGCCAGTATCTTGCTGTTCATGGACACATGGCTCTGACATCAACAAGAGGCTCTTCCTTTAATAGAGTCTGCCTACATGCTGATGGGACAGATTAACTCTCTCTCTACTCCCTAGTCCTAACACTGTGTGTTTCATTAGCTGGCTTCCCATTAAGTTAGAATGCCATCCACAACTTGCTTTTGTTAGATGTTAGCTTCAGACTGTGCCGGGAATTATTCTCCTTGCCAACCTCAAATTTGCATTTCATTAAGTGTCTGTAAAATGCACGGATTTCACACCTCAGAGGGACCATTCAAGTTCCTATTGAAGACATTGAGAAGCAGTGGCACTCATAGTATTGTGTGGGAAAACTTACATAGGAAACATACTTTTTGAGTTGGTTTGAGGAAGCCCACTGAAAACTGCCTGAAATTTCCCACGCACACAGTGTAAAGCCTCGGGAAATTCATCTGCTAGTTTGATATTAAGAAGTAAAATGAGGAGGTGGGTTTGCATATACCTGTATTCTCAGCACCTGTGAGGCTAAGATGGGGTGGGGTCTGGGTGGAGGGTCAAGGCCAGCTTGGAGTGCATAGCAAGAACTTGTCTGAAAATATTTAAAAAGTTGTGGTGGGGGTAGCACAATGGCTTGTTTAGTATGCAGGAGGTCCTGGGTTCAATTCACAGTGTCACAAAAATTAAAGGGACATTTAAATTAAAATTGGTTTTGGACACTATAGGTTAAAACTGCTTAAATATTTGGTTAGTGTTCATTATAGGTAAGTTATACTATAAAGTTAGCAGAGAGAGGTTTTTATTTGTTTGGTTTTTTGAGACAGGGTTTCTCTGTGTAGCTCTGGCTGTTCTGGAACTCACTCTGTAGACCAGGCTGGCCTCGAACTCAGAGATCCACCTGCCTCTGCCTCCTGGGTGCTGGGGTTAAAGGTGTGTGCCACCACTGCCTGGCTTAGAGAGAGGTCTTAATGAGAAGGCACAAATTTGAATAAGGTGGTTTGGGCAAGATACTAAATTCTATGTTAACTCAAATACATGGAAAAAATGCTGTATATATATTAAGAAACACAAGGCCTCTTAGGATGATGCACCCATGCCTGCTCGAGTAGAGAAGGAAACATGAAAAAGCATGAAGGTTTGAAATCGTTACTTCAGAGTAGATCCATACACGTTAGCAGTAAGATAGGCACCGACTCCAGCATTGCTGGAGGTTCTACTTTTTGGAGGCTGTCCTTTTCATTTCTGCTTATCAGTTCCTCTTTCTGAGCTTGCACAAGATGAAATGGTTCTCTGTGTGAGCAGGCAAAGAAAGAGGAGGGAATGGCCCGACTCTTCCCACCACCTGCTGTCAGGGAAGTGAGGCGGGTGATCTGCTGACGCCCTCGGGAATCCTGACTTCACTAAAGCTGTTCCCTTTTCCTAGGCAGGGCCTTAGAGCAGATGTGTAGCTGTCAAGTGAAGCGGGACTTGCGGCTGTGCTAGTGAAGAGCTTCCTGAGCGCTCGACAGGGGCTGTCCCCTGTAGTGATAGAAAAGGCAAAGGCAGAGTTGTTATGAAATTACTATGCTTTTGGAGATAGTTGAGGACACGCTTCATAAAAAAAAAAAAAATACTGTGCACATCAGCAATCTTCTGAACCAAGTAACACGTAAGTGCACGTGCCAAAAGCATCAAGTGCGTCAGAGCAAGGGGTTGGGGCTTAGGGAACCAGATCTCTATGACGCAACAGGGCTGTGGTTGGCTAGTACAAGGGAGTCATTGAGTATCCAGTAAAGAATGATCACTGCAGGAAGAAAACAATCTGAGAGCGTTTTCACCCAGGTAGCACTCAAAATCAAAGACATTTCGGCCCTTCCCAGTGCCATAGGCAAAGCCAAGGTCAGAGCTTTGAACCCAGAAGGCGACACTGAGAAATACCGATTATCCACCTGCTACTGGCGACTTAAAGAACCATCTGGAGAAAGCCCAGGAGTTCTGAGAAGGGCACTCTGGGCTGAACAAGTAGGACCACTGTGGATTCCAGCACTGAGCTTCCCTGACCACTGACCTGCGTGAAGAAGACAGCAGACAACAACCCACTGTGCTCATGGTGGAGGAAGTACAGAGTCATGGATGGGCCAAGGTCACTGACAGCAATGAAGACAGATATTCCCTGGGTTCCTCATGACAGCGCTTTGGATGCTTTCAACAAAATTCCGGGCCTCTAGACTGAGCCCAGCTGGCTAATTGTATATTTTTCACCATAAAACATTAGAAATAAAATTATATATACATATGAATGCATGCACAAATATGTATATATTAGTCACTTATCTTTTTATTCAGCCACACAGAAAACTCTCTAGAATAATCCTTCTAATTGTTAATAATTGTTCATTTAAGGGAAATAATTTGGTAGGAATGGGTGGGGACAAGAGCAGGTGTGTGCCACTGTGCGTGCCCAGCCACTTAATTGACCTCTTGACTGTGACATAGACTTAAAGTTAAAGACTGATCTACTGCACACATTTCTGCATTATTTGCAATTAACTACATCTCTAAAGATGATTTTTATAAGAAGATACCAAGATAAACAGCTGGACTCTAAACTGCAACTTGAAATAACAGCATATTTCATGGTTATTAAGGGCAGTGTCAATGAGCTGCTTTGATCTTGCTGTGGTGTGCTATGGTGAAACTAACAAATATGGCTGGTTGTCAAAACGTCCTCAGTGGCAGGTACTCTCCTTCCCGGAGAGACATGGGAAGAATCAGGAAGACCTGACGTCGAGCTGCAACATGAGGGGGTTAAGAACAAAGCAGTAAAAACTGTAACTTGGCTGCACTGTGAGTCAATTGCCATAGGCATGACTACGCCATGACACTTGCGAGTCCTTGCTATTCCCTCAGCTCTCCCTGTGTGTCACCTTCCTGGTGCTGAGACACATGTCATTTCTCACGCTGAGTCCTCTTCATCCTGAACCTTCCAGATCTCGACACAAACTTCACGATTATTCTTCAAAGTCGGCTTCACTGTGTGTGCCTTAGCCTTGTGCCAGCAAAACTTGCTGTACTTTGCACATCCGTATGTGTTTTTTTTTTCTCTTCCTATTTGCTTATAATCTCTTCTAATTTGATCTCATTTCCTGCAGTGTCAAATATAGGACATATTCATTAAATGAGAAAATAGTGTGTTCTCTGATTGGAAAATTACCTGATCTCAAATTAAAAACAAAAAAAAGGGGGGAAAGTTAATTTTATAGACGTCCAGAGGAGTGTGGGAGAGGGGGCAGGGGAACTTGGTCTGTGGATACAGTGTCAGTACAGACACTCTACAGCACAGAAGAGTGGCCATGGTTAACAGTTAAGAGTACATGGGGAGTATGAATTGGAATTGATGGGGTTACAAAAGAATAAGAATAAGTTGGGTAGGAAGGGAAAGTGAGGTAGATCTGGCAGGAGTTAAGGGAGGGGGTGAATATGATCTAAACACATTATAAAAAAAATCTCAAGGAACTGATTAAAATAGACTCTGTTTCAAACAATCAAGGCAGTATGTTTCACTTTAGCTGTTAAGATGTACTGGCTGAACGGTGACATTGCACTGTGGTATTCTCCCATGCAGGCTTCCATCCAGTCTACCTTTCTTCTACCCTTGCCTGCCCCAACCCTGACTCCATTTCCAGTCCTAACTACTAGACCCTCGACCACTTTCAGGTTGCCCTTTGTTTTGTTTTTTGAAGTTTTTATCCTTGAGGAAAAGTTCTGTATCAATTACCCGTTTGTGTCTGGCTTGTTTTTCTTGATGAGATGGCTTCTCCTTCCATCTATTGTCCTGCAAATGACAGGATTTCATTCTCCTTCCAGATAACACTCCGCTGTGTACCGATGCCCTCTTTCTATCCATTCTGCCATCAGTGAACACCCAGACTCTGTCAGCGGTCCCAGGACAAATGTGTGTGCAGCTCTATCTACTGCACAGCACCGTGCACACCTCCAGGTGTGTACCCAGGAGCTGTGTCGTTGGTGCACACAGTGGTTCTTTGTTAGTTTTTTGAGGAAACTCTGCGCTGATTTTCACTGTGGTTATACTAATTTGCACTCCAACGCCTGTGAATAAGAGCCTCTTTCCCTATACACACATCCTCACTAACATTGTTATTTTCTGTGCTCTGATAACAGATCTCCTGATTGGGGAAACTTTGAATCTCAGTGTATCTCTGGCTAGCATTTCCATGATGGGTAAGCATGCTGAACATCTTTTCCACATATTTCTTTGTTTGGTTTAATCTGTTTTTATTGGAAATAAAGTTAATTTCATACAATATATTCTGATCACTATTTCCACTCCCTTATCTCTTCCTAACCTCCCTATCTTCCCAACTCCATGTCTTCTTTCTCTCTCAAAAAAATAAGCAAGAAAATAAAAAAGAAGACAAGAATAGAACGAAAGGGATAAACAAACAAACAGAGAAACCAAAGAGGAACAGGAAAAATGCATACACATAAGAGACACACATGTATTTCTCAACAGTTTGTACTTCTCTTTAGGTGAGTTCCCCATCTGAATTAGATTACCCAAGAAAAACACACACATACACACAAATGACAGGATTTTAAATTACTCATTGTAAAAAAATAATAAAGTAATAAAACTTGGGGCTGGAGAAATGTCTCAACAGCTAAGACCATTGGCTGCTCTTCCTGAAGACCTGGATTTTACTGCTAAGCACCCACTGCTAACAACTGTCTGCAAGGTCCAGGGCTCCTCTGCCCTCTTCTGGCCTGAACAGGTAGTGCAGACTTGTGGATACATGCAGGCAGAACACTCATAAAATAAAAATAAATCTTTTTAAAAAACAAAATATAGCCTGTCTTTACAAATTAAGTACACTTAAATTCACTTAGTTTACAACTTAGGTATACCTAATTTCAGATGTGTTTCTGAAATGTCAAATTTAAACTAATGATAATTAGTTTCTGGTAATTACCTTGATTTGATACTTATCAGATGTATTAAAACAACACATTGTAATATCATGAGCCAATAAAGCAAATTACTCAAAAGACTTCTTCTTTTTTTTTTTTTTAGAATGACCAAATTGGAGAAATCAGAATCTACTCTTATTTATGTTTTTCTTTGTAAGCTAACCTGTGGAGAAAGATCAATTCACTTTAGCTATAAGAATTATATGTTGTGTTTCCTTCCTTCTGACTATGTAGGTATGATGGAGAACACCCTGTGTCATTTGGGGATAAATTGCCATTTAAAAGAGAGTGACATCTGTCAACAATATTATAGGCTTTTCTTTGGTTTTGTTTTTGTTTATCCCATGCAATAGCTAGGAATCACACTCAGGACTTTGCACATTCTAGGTAATACTCTACCCCTGAGGGCAGCCCATACTTCAGACTTCACTTTTACCTGTTATTGATGAAAGAAGGCTTTTATGAAAGATTTTATTTATGTATTTATATTGTGTGTGTGTACAGATGTGTACTTGTACTCATATGTGCTGAGGCCAGAAGGTGTCATGTCAGCGCCTCTCTTTCACGTGTGTGTATGTGTGTGTACACACATGTGCTCACTCTCACATGTGTGCTGAGGCCAAAAGAAGGTATGTTAGCCCGTCTCTCACTCTTTCCCCTGTGTGTGTACACGCATGTGCTCACTCTCACATGTGCGCTGGGGACAGAAGAAGGTATGTTAGCCCCTTTCTCACTCTTTCCCCTGTGTGTGTATGTGTGTGTGTGTGTGTGTGTGTGTACACGCATGTGCTCACTCTCACATGTGTGCTGGGGACAGAAGAAGGTATCTGTTAGCCCCTCTCTCACTCTTTCTCCTGTGTGTGTATGTGTGTGTGTACATGCATGTGCTCACTCTCACATGTGTGCTGGGGACAGAAGAAAGTATCTGTTAGTCCTCTCTCACCTGTTCCTGTGAGGTGGGCCCTCTCCCTGAACTTGAGACTCACGTTTTTATTGATGACGTTGGGAGCCAGTGAGTTTCAGCCGTCTTTCTGCCTTTAGCATCTTAGAAGCGACTATCGTTTCTCATGATTACAGCTCTTCGGAGAGCACAGAGGACCTAGCACTAGCCATTTGCACTTTCTGCAGTCATTGTTTCCCACTGGAAACTGCCTCCATCAGACTCGGCTGGTTGTAGGGGCGTGTTTTACTTAAAGACTACAATCCCATGGCTGCTTTTTAACTTTCTACAGAGATAAGTTCTGTAGGAAAGCAGTTTGTACTAAAATGTAGATAAGTTGAAAGCATCATCATCTTTCAAGTTGACTTGACTGGGCAGTTATTACAGGATGCCGGGGCGAGGGCTCAGGAAACTGGGGAGCACATGCGCCTAGCTCTCTCCCTGTTCTGTTCGAGCTGTCAGAACAATAGGAGAGGCTGGCACTGTATGTTTAAAAAGATCGGATGTATTGTTCTAATTAGAATAAAAGTTAAGTAGATTCATATAAATAGAAAACGGAGCGCTAAGCTACCTGGAGGGGAAGTGTACGGGAAAGAGAAGCGGGCAGGACCTGCATTCTCTGTAGTGGTGGCTCTAGTTTCCCATAGTTGGTTTCTCTTTTGTGACACCTGAAGCTGCACATTTGCTCACACCTTAAATATTATTTGTTTAAACTGTATTCAGTGAGTTAGTGAAGACCCTGGAGAATCTGAGGGAGGAGGTGACATTTGATGAGGATTCATTCATGTTGAAAACAAAAATAATTAAAAAAAAAAACCTTGAAAACCACCCCAGATGGCCATTGTGCCCCATCTCAAACCGTGCCAACATCATCACTTAGAAAGATTTTTGGATAGGAACTAAATACCGAAATCCAGCACAAGACAGTTAGAACATTTTGATGCCATTGCTAGTTTTTCTGACCTGAAAATCTTCAGAAACTAAGGAAACTAATTTCACTTAAATATTCTGGTGGGGTGTCTTAAATAACATATTTAGACTTAATTACCATTACTTACACAACACACACCATGTTAGAAGATACTTCATCAGAACTTTAAAATGAGAGCCAAGAGTGCAGTTCAGTTGGTGAGTGTTCGCCTTGCATGCATGAGAGCTGTAGGTTCGATGTCCAGCAAGGCATAATACAATTATGACATTAGTTTGTAATCTCAGATGTCAGGAGGAGGAGTCAGCAAGATCAGAAGGTCATCCGCAGCTATGTAGTGAGTTCAAGGCTAGCCTGAGCTATAACAGAGTCTGCCTTGACAACAGCAAATCCTTCAGAAGCCTTGTACGTTTAGATTAAATGCAAGAATCTGGGTGTCTTCGTCTTCTTCGACATCTTAAAAATAACCAGCAGCTGAGTGTTGGCCCATAACCCCAGATCCCTGGGAAACTAAGGTAGGGTAACTGGAAAGTCCAGGGCCAGCCTGTCGCAGAATAACAATCATTGCAAGCTGAAAGGGCCGCTCAGTGGTAGCACACTGACCTAGTCCCCATAAAGCCCTAAGTTCATCTCCCAGGATTGTGATTACAGCAACAATAAAGTTTAGTGAGTTTTTTTTTACAATAATAGTCTGGGTTCGTTTTTAAGAGCTAGTATGAGTTCAGAGCCCTGTACATGTGAAGCAACGGCTTCTAAGTCACACCCGCAAGCCCAAACAGTTTCTTTCCCCCATCTGATCGCAGGCTGATTATGTCAATAATAATTACAGGCTGCATTAGTAACTTTTAATTTTCCTGTGGAGAGAAGAACCCTTATTGAAGGCTGGCTTTGACAGATAACCCAGGATTCATCACCCAGGTTCCACTCCTGCTGTGTAAGAGAACTTGGGTTAAGATAAATTCAATGAAGTCACTGAAACCTCACTGTCATCTTGGTACTATATTCCTTTAAGAAAAAGGGTCGTGATTCTTAAACACAGTATTCAGAGCAAGAAAGAAGAAGGGGAAAGATGGGAAGGAAGAGGAAGAAGAGGAGGAAGGAGAGGAGAAAGAGAGAAGGGGAAGAGAAAGAGAGGAGAGAGAAGGAAGAGGAAGCAGAGGAGGGAGGAGAGGAGAGGAGGATGGGAGAAGGAAAACCTTAAGAAGCAAAGCTAAGCTGACGCATGGGGGAGTTGGCAGAATATGGAACCACAGCCGCTTGTTGTGACAGCTCTGAGTGCACCATCCCAGGTCTCCATGACTTCAATCTCTTTTTGTCATAAGAAAATCAGAGCCCTAAAGCTCCAGGGAACTCTTAGATAAATTCCAATAAATTTTCTTCATTTTAGTAACTCCAACTGGGATGTTTTGCCCAAATCAATTCACTGCTTTGAAATCTCCACAGTTAGAAAATTACAATTTAGTCTCTCATATAAACCATTTCCCAAATGCTGATGGCATTAACCAATCATATAAAATATCACAACAGCAAGTGTACATGCCCTTAACACTTAGATACCATAACACAACCAACCCTTGCCAAAGTACTAATTTCCCTAGGTCCAAGTGTGTCAAAACATGTTCTGTGGGGAGTAGGGGCTAAATAAGAGTCTCTGTTTGTAAAAAGCATTTTTAAGAATATTGAGGATCCTCAGGAGATTTTATTTGAAAAATTGGGTGTAGTTGTTTTTTTCTCTTTTGCTCCTTGGTCTTTGGTCTTTTGTCTTTTTTTTGGGGGGGGGGGAGCCACCCACTTACCAGATGAATCACACACAGAGACTTATTCTTTCTAATAAATACCCAGCCTTAGATTAGCTTGTTTCTAGCCAACTTTTCTTAAATTATCCTGACAACCTTTTGCCTCTGAGCTTTTTCCTTTTGTTACTTCTGTGTATCTTTCTTTCACTCTTCCTCTGTGGCTGGCTGGATGGCTGGGTGGCTGGGTGGCTGGATGGCTGGATGGCTGGATGGCTGGGTGGCTGGATGGCTTGATGGCTGGTTGGCTGGATGGCTGGATGGCTGGCTGGATGGCTGGCTGGATGGCTGGGTGGCTGGGTGGCTGGCTGGATGGCTGGCTGGATGGCTGGGTGGCTGGATGGCTGGATGGCTGGGTGGCTGGGTGGCTGGGTGGCTGGGTGGCTGGGTGGCTGGTTGGCTGGGTGGCTGGGTGGCTGGGTGGCTGGGTGGCTGGGTGGCTGGCCCCTAATGACCTCCTCTCCTTGTCCTATCTCGTTCTTTTTTTCCTCCTAGGTTCTCCTTTATTTATACTCTCTGCCTGCCAGCCCCTCCTGTCCTTTCTCCTGTCTCACTATTGGCTATTCAGCACCTTATTAGACCATCTGATGTTTTAGACACGCAAAGAATCACAGCTTCACAGAGTTAAACAAATGCAGCAGAAACAAAAGCAGCACATCTTTACATCTTTAAGCAAATGTTCCAGAGCGTAAACAAAAAGTAACACTCCTTAGAATAACATTGCCCAGCAATTGGGTTCTGCTCCCTCTGCAATGTTTGCAAACCATTGCTTTAGTTGTAAAAGTAGCTCCCACGCTGGAGCAGTGTCCCCAGACCCCAGGAGATGTGTCTGAACCGTGCTGCTGCCACCGCTCTCGACCTTGCTAGAGCTGACGGCAGGAGGCCGGAAAGGATAGGTGGGGAAAACAGGAATAAGAAAGCAAATCTCTGTGGCTCATATTCAGCAACCACTGCCCATCCATGCCATTGCCCAATGACCAATGAGTTTACTCAGAAACTCAACTACCAGAATTTAATCTGAGGGAGGAGAGAAACTAAACCACAGAAAGCTTTGTATAGGCTGGTTGTGGTGGCACATATCCATAACCCAGTGTGCAGGAGGCCAAAGCAGAAGAGTGGGAAGTTTGAGGCTAGCCTGGGCTACATAGGGAGACTTTGTCTCCTCTATTTCAAAACAGCAAAACAGGCTGGAGAGATGGCTCAGTGGTTAAGATCGCTGGCTTCTCTTCCAGAGGACCTGGATTTAATGCCCAGCACCTACATGGTGGCTCAAAACCATCTGTAACTCCAGTTCCAGGGAATCTGATGTCTTCTGGCCTCTGAGGGTACTAGAAATGCATATGGTGCACAAATATACGTACAGTAAAACACCCATACACATAAAACTTAAAACAAAACAGAGATATCCTTAGGAAATTAATTCATACGAGCCCCAATCCAGAAACAGGTCCACTGTGAACCCACTGGAGCTACTGACAGCAAAAGGAGTGAATGAGCCATTCACACGATAATGTAAATAAATCTCGATGCTATTAGGCTGAACGAAACAAGCCAAATTGGACACAAAAGCACATATACATGTGATTCTGTTAACGTGAAATCTAGAACGGGCGAATCTAAATTAACTACAATCGAAAAGAAAACGAATCAGAGCAATGGTGGTTTCTGGGAATCAGGTTGACTGTTAGGCACAAGAAACAGTCTAGGAAGGGGGCGAGGGTGATGAGGTGTTAGGCATTTTGGTTAAGGCAGGGATTGCATGAGCACATTTATCAGCACTGAGAAACTGTATACTTACTGGATTTCAGTGTATGACTTACTTGGGAGAAAATACTCAACTGAAAAATTTATTTGGGCTAATACATTTGTAAATTATTGAACTTGCAAGCAGATATATACGATCAACTATCACAACTGAGTCAGAAAATTACCATCCTAATTTATTTTTGTGTATTTTGGATGACCTAAGTTTTTAAAATGAGCAAGGAGATATAAAGCCAGCCAATGAGGTCCTTACTGGTCAAGGAAGCATAAGTTAGAATGTAAGGAGATCATAGCAAAGAACTTGATGACATCCAGGGCTGGGAAAGCTGAGTGGCAGCTAGAACTCCCAGACGCTGCTGGAAGGGATTCCCAAAAGACCCAGCCACACTGGAGAGCCCATCAGCAGGGAAACGCTGGTCTGCAAGTGAGCTTAGACAGCTAATGTGGAAGTGGTGGGGACTAGGGCAGGCCACCTGTTCCTCTTCCCACGTAACTATTTCAGTTTTGAATTCACTAAAGGTTCTGCTGGCCTCTCAAAAATAGGCCAGTCTACTAACACAGTCAGTTTTGCATTTCCAGCCTGCTTTCCCCCTTAATCTCGACTAAGAAACTGGAAAAGCAGAGGAGAATTCAAGAATGACCCACGTCTCTGTCTCTGTGTGCGTTTCAATCTCCAGCCCCTTGCCTGGCTCGCAAACCATACCACAGCACATAGCGCATAGAGCAGGCATGGCGTTACACCTAAGGAACAGGAAACAGAACAGAAGGGGAAGGGAAAAGAGAAGCAAAGCATGAAAGCTAAGCCTCGCCTCTATGCCCGTGATTCCCCTGCTTCTGAGGCCTTCTCAGGGAGGCCGGCTGCTCTCTCTTCACAAGGGGGCAGCTTTTCAAGCTGGTTAACCGGGTGCCCAAGATTCCCCCTGCATCTCCTTCACCAACACACTTGTCTCCTTGCATCTGCGTCTTCTACTTCATGTTATTTGCCTCTGGGAGACAACATTGCCCGCTCTGGATTAAGAACTAGGTCAGAAACAGTAAACCAGAGAAGCCTAGGCAGTAATGCCAAGAGCAGAAGGGGTCTGATATAAGAAAAGAAGAAAAAAAATTAAAAACGTTAGACCCTCTTGTTCTGATTTTACTTTCCAAAGCAATATTTCATTTTCTTTGCCATTAAGGAAACCACAGTACAAGTGTGTGATATCTGTCAAGTCACAGTCAGTTTTGATCTGACGACAGTAAAGGAAGAAAGGAGTTACCATCACCGCCATCTAAAGAAGAGGCCAGGTGGGATGAGGGACCGCCTTTCATTCCTTTTTGTTCCACAGAAGAAGGAAGCCTGGGTCTGAATATGAAATCTGAGTTTTAAATATTGAACAAAACTCAAATGTTACCAAAACACTGGACAGGCCAACTCCCTTCAGGCCAAATACAGCAGATTTGGAGGCCAGCTGGGGATTGGCAGCTGCCATTCTGCATCCTCTGAGGTAGACAGATGCAAACAGCCCAGCCAACCATCCCACCTGTGTGGCCTGCTGAGCCCGCCTAGTTCTGAGTAAGGCCAAGGGCTGGCTGACCTCCCTCCCAGAAGAAAACAGGAATAGGGTTTTTTGGTATAGGCTGCTCTTTGTTTTTGAAAAATTATTTTTCTCTAGCTTTAGCAGCCAGGCAGCATGTGCATTAGACTTCCTCCAGGTAGAAAAGAAGCAAGTCCCCTGGTCCCTCAGAATCTCTGGTGGTGTTGAGGGTCTAGGAGCTAGACAGACTCCATAATAGGTAGACAGATAGGTAGAGGGGTCATAGTAATAATAATAATAATGATGATGATGGTGAATTTCCCAGGTGACCGACTTCTTCTGCACCCTCATGACCTGAGACAAAAGCCTGGCAGCTTAAAACTGGGCAGGGACATGGAGGCAGGAGCTGATGCAGACAGAGGCTGCCATGGAGGAGTGCTGCTTACCGCTTTGCTCATCATGGCTTGTTCAGCCCGCTTTTTCATAGAACCCAAACCCAGCAGCCCAAGGATGGCACCACTCACCATGGGCTGCCCCCCACATCAGTCACTAATTAAGAAAATGCCCTACAACTGGATCTTATGAAGACATTTTCTCAATTGCTGTTTGCCCTTTCAGATGACTCTCGCTTGTGTCAAGTTGACCTAAAATGAGCCAGCACAGATAGTGCTCGAGATTTCTCCACTACTGCCTGTCATGCTAGAGGTTTTTTCCCCTGCCTCTTTGTTCTTTAACTGGAGGAGAAAATGAACCCTAGCCAGTCGGTGGTGGCGCACACCTTTAATCCCAGCACTTGGGAAGCAGAGGTAGGCAGATCTCTGTGAGTTCGAGGCCAGCGTGGTCTACAAGAGCTAGTTCCAGGACAGCCTCTAAAGCTACAGAGAAACCCTGTCTCAGAACAAAAAACAAAACAAAACAAAACAAAAAAAAAAAAAGAAAGAAAAAGAAAATGAACTCAATTAAGGCCCCTAGTCAATAACAATTAGGCCTCCTGTAAATCTATGTTTAAACTTTTTAAAATATATTTTTCTTTATCTGTTCTATGTGTGTGCAAGCATGTCTGTATGTGAGAACACCTTCCAGGTCGTGATCTCGCCTTCCTTCTGAATAGAGAAACGGAATAAAAGGAGAGGCCATGACTGCTCCTCATATATGGAGATTTTCTTGTAGATATAAGGGATAAGGCGGGCAGAGGGAAGCGTCCAGGCTGAACATGGCCGGCAAGCTAAACCAGACCATGAGAGGAGAGAGGGAGGGAGGGGGAGAGAAGAGCCAGTGACCAAGAGAGGTGGCCTGGGCCCAGAGGCCAAGAGACCAGATAAACCGAATGGCTGAGTAACACAGGGGTCACACTGAAGGAAGGGAAGAGGAAGTCCACCCTCCCAGCCCCCACCCCGCACCGAGAGAGAGGTTTAGGGTAGAGGCGGGGTGAGAAGTGTTGGAGCTCCAGGTACTGAGTGAGACTTGTCCTAGGTTTCGAAACCTAACACCATCATGAAGCAAGGTCTTTCTTGTGTCTGCCACACTGTCTACTCCAGGAGCTGGCTCTAAGCTTCCAGGCTTTTTCCTCACCCTGTCTCCCGTCTCAACACGAGTACTGAGATTACAGGTCGTCAAGGGGTGCCAAGCCACTGCTTTTACCTGCTGAGCCATCTCCCTGACCCTCTGCATTTTAACAAGATCAAAAAATTCTTGTCCACACGGACACGTGACACCCATCGCGCTGGATTGTGCAGACTTTCAGCTGAAGGACTGTTTGCACGGCGAATCCATTTTGCCTTGCATCTAAAATAGATAAGGAAGAAAGGCCTCTAGCGCCGCCTGGAGGTCATTTTAGGAACTGAGCAGCTTTGTAGTGAGTTGTGTGTGTTTTTTTCATTTCAGAGACGTTGAGAATCAAAACACTAAGTGTGATTTTGAGCCCGTACTAATATCAAACATTATGATTAGAAAGTCACACAAATTATCTCATTCAGACTATCATGCAGGTGCTACTATTCTGCAATCTATTGAGGAAGTGGTTTCCTGCGAGTCTCTGGTGTTTGATCACCTCTGTTTCAACAGGCGTTCTCTTGGCGGCCAGGACATCCACACTCTTTTTTCATTTGCCTCGGGTCCCTCCAGGTCTTCCTTTGCCTGTCTTTGTTTCACCGCCCATTTCCCAGCTCTGTTCGTCTTTACCCAGGGTAAACTTCTCAGTGAACTCTTTTATCCGTATATCAACAAACCCCACATTTCTATCTTGTGACCAGCGTGCCTCTTGATACACACACGGCTGCCTTCTGGACATGGCTACTGGGACTCCTCAGAGACGCCTCAAAGTGTGTCTAAAAGCACCGTTTTCATTTTCTTCCTTAAACCTCGTCTATTTGATATTTCCCTCATCTCAGTTGATGGAAACTCTCTTACCGCAATTAATCCTAGGCAAATGCTTGGTGCCATCGTTGGCCCGTCTCAGTCATACACTGCCCCCATCCCACAGTTCCCTCTTCAGTAAAGGCGTCACACCCTCCTGGCCTGAGCTCTTGCTACAGCTTCCTTCTTGGTCTTCTTATCAAACTTTTTTTTTTCCAAGAGACGATTCTCAGAAACCAGAACGACTTTCCTAGAATGCTTCTCAGATCTTATCATTTCTCTACCTAACGCCGGACCTACCAAGCCTCCCATTCCACTCCACCGAATGCCAAGTCCTTAGTATAGCTAGCAAAGCCCTGCACAGGGAGGGTCTTGCTTCCCTGACTGCCTTCTGCTGCATTCTCCTTCCCTCACCCCACTCCAGCCATACCCAGTCTTCCCTGTGCTGCTGCTAGCACATGCCTGGTGGGGGCACCCACTACAATCTACTCACCCAACACTCTGCCTCCTGCAAACGCTCATTCCAGAATCTCCCGGTCCACAGAGTCAACTCTGTCATTTCTGTTTAAACTGGCAACTTGTCTCTCACCCTCACCTCTTACCACACTGAATCTTGTCTGTAGCATTTTTATGACTTTCCAACAAATCTAATCTAACAGCTACATTTGTGGGCATTAGTTTTCCTTCCACTAGAATTTTTCACCCCAAAGAGGCAGATATTTTTGTCCCTTTTGTTTACTAACATGCCCAATACATAGATCTGTGCCTGAACTAGTTCTAAAATGTGTGTTGAATGGACTGACCACATATTTGACCCTGAGTACTTCAGTAACTCATTTAAAAACTAAATCAGAATAGGGCTGGAGAGATGGCTCAGTGGTTAAGAGCACTGGCTGCTCTTCCAGAGGTCCCAAGTTCAATTCCCAGCAACCATACAACCATCTAGAGTGGGATCTGATGCCCTCTTTTGGCATAAAGTCATACATGCAGACAGAGATCTCACCTATATATAAAATAGATAAATAAATCTAAAAAAGAAAAGATATCTTTAAAAAGTAAATCAAGATAATAAGCATTTCTTCTCTTATAGAGAAGCATTGCAGTCCTGGGAAGCCTGGTCTTGGCAGCTGCTGTGGAGAGCAGTATGACTCCTCCAGTTCCCAAGGGAAACAGCATCCCTCAGGGCTGTGCTCATATGCCTCTCCTGGAGCAAGACTCAGCCCCCACCACCTGAGTCTTCCAAGTGATCTGGTGTATGGCTAGCTCTTCCCCCTTCCCATCTACCTAGAGAAATAATGCTAAGTTACTCATATAATTGTCCCTCCAAGCAAAAAAAACAAAAAAAACAAAAAAACATATGTGGCATTTTCAGGGATGATTCCTATCTAAATACGAGGCCCAAGATATTATAATTCACAAAAAGAAGCTACGTAAAGTTGTGCGCTGTGGATTTTCTGTAAGATTTTCCTGAGGAAGACGGGCTCACCTTCAGATATATCTTGACAAAAGCTGCAAGGAATGGCTATGCTGTGAAAGCCTGAGCTGCCAGCAGCTGTGTTTGTCAATGAGAAGCAAGCTCACCAGCTCACTGCTCTGAGAACACGGGGAGCTGAGTTTGGAGAATAAGGCTGCTGTGCCTGCAGCTGGCTGGCATCTGGATGCGCAGGGCGGGTCCTGGATCTTGCGTTTCTTATGCCTTCTTGGCTGAATTAACCTGAGTTGCTTTGGCAGACCAAGGTGGGTGGCTCCCCGGAGCCTCGGGGTCCCAACTGCTGCTTCCTGCTAAACATCACTAATCCCGAACTCTCTTCTGGCCCAAAGGCAGTCTGACCCAGGTCCTCTAATGCTGAGACTATGGCTGCCGCCATCCTGCTCCACAAATGAAAACAAACCCAAGGGATGGCTCAGAACTTAATGGATGAGCCATCTGAAACATTTCTTTGCCATAATTTGTACATCGGAAAAAAAAAAGATAAACTCCTAAGAATCACTCAGAAAATGAAAGGACAGAGCAGGAAAAGCTTTGCCCTCTGAAAAATTTATCAAGTGCACCCACACAAGTTCCCAGCAGTCCGACCACACACACAGTTCCTTAGATTTATGGCTTAATCTTGCAAAATGGGACCAATTGCTTTGAGAAAAACAGCCAGCTAGACAGATTGCTCAAGTGTAAAAGAAAGGCCGCTGTCTGCCCGTTGAGTGAGTTGAAATTGCGAAACTAGAACCAGCCCAGCGGCGTGAGACACCTCTCTTGCAGTGCCATCGTGTCCGGGTGGAATTCACTGTCTGTAGGAGTCTTCCAAATTTGCTGTATGCGCGCACACTGCTAGCTGGCACCTGCCCCACGGTGGGGACTTGTAATTGTCAACACAAGGTGGCCTAGTGGCACAGGCACCTGGACGAGAAGGCACTTTCTCCCCTTGACACCCAGGGCTCCAGCCTCTCACAGCTGCCGCCTCACCTCCCAGGCCACCACTTCTCAGTCTCGTCACAGGCTCCTGACCCCCAGCCAGGGGACTGCTACCTGGAGCATCTTTTTATCTCCCCTCTCACCAGTGATCGTCTTGGCCAGTCTTCACGGCACTAGGTGCACACTAATGAGCCCCGCTTTTCTATTTTTAGACCTGAACTCTCCTTTGCAATCCAGGCTGCTCAAAAACAAAGACTTAGTTGATACATATGTGTGTGTGTGTGTGTGTGTGTGTGTGTGTGTGTGTGTTACTCCTGAGCACTTTATTTTGTTTCTCCCCTCTCCCCTCCTCCCCTCTCCTGTGACTCCCACGCTGCCAATTTACTCAGGAGATCTTGTCTTTTTCGCCTTCCTGTGTAGATCCATGTATGTCTCTCTTAGGGTCCTCTTTGCTGTCTAGTTTTTCTGGGGTTGTGGCCGGTAGGCTAGTTTTTCTTGGCCTTATGTCTAATAGCCACTTACAAGTAAGTACATATTATATTTGTCTTTCTGGGTCTGAGTTTTTTTCTAGATCTCTCCATTTGCCTGCAAATTTCAAGATACCATTTTTTTTTACCTCTGTCTAGTACACCATTGTGTAAATGTGCCACTTGGATGGAAGACTTGGTATATTTCTATATATTTAATGGACTCAGCAAGTTTTGTACTAAAACCTCTGAATTCTCCCCTCGCCCCTCCAGAGTCTTTCTCACTCACCATCAACTCCTTTGATTGTGCAACTTTGTCTAAAATCCTGCACTCACTTCTGTCTCTCATAGTGTCTCATGTTGCATTATTCTGCAAACCTCCTGTGATAGATATTCAGATCCTGTCCTGAGTCCAATCACTTCTCACATGTCTTACTTCACCTGGTCAAGTCACGACTGTTGTCTGTGAACAGTCCTCTAATGGGATCCCCTGACTGCCAGATCATCCTGCTGCATACCAGTCCTGACCCCAGTGGTTCCGACACATGCTCCCAGACCAGCATCCACAGTACTCGACAGCTCACAAGAGAAGAAACATCTTCTGACCTTGACCTCCTTAATCAGGACTCTGAGGGGGAGGCTGGGTGATATGTGGTGTGAAAGTCCTCCAAGGTCATGCTGGTACCAGGTCAAGTATGAGAACCATTAATCTCCAGAGCCCCCAAAGTGATGCTTGGGAAAGTTAAGCCAGTGTGGTGGTTTGAACGAGAGTATCCCCCAGAGGCTCGTATGTTTGAATGCTTGGTCCCCAGTTAGAACTGTTTGGGAAGGATGAAGGGGTGTGGCCTTGTTAGAGGGGGTGTGTCTCTGGGACCTAGCTTTGAGGTTTCCAGAGGCCAACCATTCCCAGGTAACTCTCTGCCTCCTGCTTGGGCATCAAGATGTGGGCTCTCAGCTACTGTTCCAGCACCACACCTACCTTCCTG
Organism: Chionomys nivalis; assembly: GCF_950005125.1. Classification (NCBI taxonomy): domain Eukaryota; kingdom Metazoa; phylum Chordata; class Mammalia; order Rodentia; family Cricetidae; genus Chionomys; species Chionomys nivalis. The sequence continues at coordinate 41,676,719 of NC_080093.1, forward strand.
CTGTCATGCTTCTCATCGTGATGGTTATGGATTCTAACCCTCTGGAACCGTAAGCCCCAAATTAAATGCTTAATTTTATCAGTGCCTTGGTCATGGTGTTTTATCACAGGAATAGAAAAGTAGTTAAGACAGCCAGTTTAAGAAAGAAAAGAAAACAAAAGAAGAGTGGAAAGACCCAAGATAGCGGGTGACATGCTGCTATGGTTTGTTAGAGTCTCCAGGGAACAAACTGGGGAAAGCTGGATAATCGCTAGCAGAAGAGGTAGGAGAGCCAAAAATCTCTAGTCTAATAAAGAAGTAAAGTAGGAAAGCTTAAGAATCAAAACAATAAAAACAAACAAACAAACAAAATCTCTTCTGGAGAGATTGGTTTATTCTGGGGGCACTGGTGCCTCCAAAGAGACAGTCACTGGGGCCACACTTAAGACAAAGAACTATAGAAAACAAACATTTGGGGCTGGAAAGATGGCTCAGTGGTTAAGAGCATTGCCCACTCTTCCAAAGGTCCTGAGTTCAATTCCTGGCAACCACATGGTGGCTCACAACCATCTGTAATGAGGTCTGGTGCCCTCTTCTGGCCTGCAGACATACACACAGACAGAATATTGTATACATAATAAATAAATAAATAAATAAATATTTTTTAAAAAAGAAAATAAACATAGTACTCTTACTATAGTAAGAGGGAAAATAATAAAAATTATTGTGTCTGCTTTTGCCTCTTTGTTCTCTCATAGAAAGCGTTTTCGGTGTCCAGGAGGGAGTGTGCAGAAGCGCTGGAGGTGTTGTAGTCAAGGGAAGGAAGACAAAAGTTGCATATGGGTAGCAGCAGAGTAGGAAGAAGCAAAGGAAACCATCTTCTCTCGGCCCTCAGCCCAAGCACCAGCAAGATGCCATCTGAAATGACTCCTGCCCCAAGCATTCAGCGAGCTGTACTCTCAGAAACTCCAGAACAAGTGTTCCAGGACTGCCAGCCAAAACATGGACAGCAGAATGTCTTTAGGCTACAGGGAAGAATGTCCGCGCTAGAGCCCCGCCGTGCTGGTCTCCAGGAGATCTTAGACTTGAAACAGCGTGCCCGATGCTGGGTAGGAATGCTCAGGAGAGGGGCAGGGCTTGTGGTGAAACTTCTGCAGGACCATTCAGACTCATGACCAACATCTCCGACCTGGCCTATAAAGGAACACCACTATCAGGGCCAGCCCTGTGACCTGACCGAAACCTCAGCAAGGACTGCTCAGAGTCAAGAACAGTATTTTCAAAAATTTCCCAGAGGATTGTCTGGAGTTGTGATCAACATCTGTGACTTGATGTGTGACAGGCCACCCAAGGGTGTGACAGGATTCAGGGAGCCCCTGAAGGAACACAGAGATTAGGGGAGGCTGCAACCATCCATCAGGCAAGGTAACACTCATTCTCTGGCCCCTTGTCCAGCTCTCTCTCCTTCACGTTCTTCCTTGTATTTATACCCAGTGACACTGTTGCCAGCAGCTCTGTCCCACTTTCTGGCTTTTCCTTTTATTTTACCCTCCCTATTTTTCCCTTCTCCCCACCAGTGGGCTATCCAAAGGTACCTAGGCTAATGTGCTTTGCAGGTCTCTGTGGCTCGGCTTCTCAAGACCTGGGACTCTGTCTTATTGCATGTCGTTACCTCTTCCTTTTTACTCTATCTTTAGCCAAAACCACCTTACCCCTTCCTCATACATGTTGCTTCCCTTTGATCTACTTTTCCTTCCTCTGCTTTACTCTACCAGCCCCAAACCAACCACCATTTTCCTCCTCTTGTTTTTCTCATGACACTCATACCCAGAATAGCTAGCATCTTAGAGGACACCATATTATCTGTGTTCCCTTGCATTTTAAAATGATTAACCTTTAAAGGCTTGTGGGTTGTTACTGCATTAGTAGGTTTGTTCATAGTAGGCCTACACTTTGAACGTGATTGATTTGGAAGACATTAATCTACCTTCGGTGGTGTATGACGATGAAGCCTGGGGTCTCAAACACCAGCCTGGAGAGAAGTCTAGTGCTGTACACTCACTGACCCCTAGTCACTCCTGAACACTGAAAACACTTTGGATGAGAGAGTAAGAGTAATCAAAACAAAACAAAACAAAAATCCTCTAAAACCTAACCACTGACATCGAAGTCGCAATACAAAAACACAAGAAACATGAAAAAGCAAAGTCACAAAACTCCTGTATAGTTACTGTTTTTATAGGTCCTCCAACACGAGTAAAAATTCAATAAAATCTTTGACCAAAAAAATGATTTTAAGTATGTTCAATCAAAGAAGACTCAAAGTCAAGAGAATATAAAGAGCTAAATGAAATAAGAAAGTCAATACAGAATATGAAAGTAGAATTCAATAAAGAGAAAAATTGAAGAACTTGAAATATTAGAAAGAAAAAGCTCAATAAGATAAAGAAAAAGCTATGTGGAAAGCCTCATCAACAGATCATGGATTTGACACATTATCAAAGTGGAAAGACTAGTTAGAGGAATTAGAATATGCACATGAAAGAACTTTCAAGATCTATGGGACACAATGAAAAGAACAAAATCTTTTCATTGGACATAGAAGAAAGAGAAGAATAATGTTAAAGTCTTAGAAAAATATTTTCATTAAAATCATAGATACCGCCCCCAAGACCCAAGGAAAGAAATGCCTGTCTAGATGCCAGAGGCATTTGTAACACCAAACAAGATCAGAAAACAACATCCTCATGTTATGTTCTAGTTAAGACACTTCATAGAGCAAAGAAATCAGACAAAGTCACTTACAAAAGCTCATCAGACAGCAACAGATTTCTTAACACAGACTTTGAAAGTAGGGATATTTAGAAAGGTGTATTGTGGGCTGGTAGGTGCGTCAGCAAGTAAGAATGCTAGCCCCCAAGTCTCCTGCCCTGAGCTGATTATCTGGATCCCACCATTGCAAAAGGAGAAAATCAAGTTCTGTGAGTTGTTCTCTGACAGCCACACTCACACTGTGGCACATGCATGTGCACATATGTACAATAAATAAATAAATAAATAAATAAATAAATAAATAAATAAAATAAATGTATTTCCAGCTCTAAATGACAACAACCACCAATTAAAACTATTAAACACATAAAACTACGTACCATAATTGAAGGAGAGAGAAAATGCTGGTGCAATAAAATGGGCTAATGGAATTCATAATCAGCAAGTGATCTCTACAGAAGATCCTTGGAGAAATCTTTGCACTGAAGACAAAGATAAATTCATCCATGAGGAAACAGGAAAGAATGACTAGCCATGCAAAAGAATAACAAGAACATTCCAATTTGTTTAAAATCAAATGAATTATAGGAATTAATATACAGTTTCAAATAATGACCCTAAATATTAATGAACTCAACTCCTCTGTTAAAGGCACAGGCCACCAATTTGGAGACAAAATAGAATCCATATGTTTGTTGTTCTAAAAGATGTATGGAACTATAGTAAACAAACACAACCTTAGGGTAAAAGGATGGAAAAAGCAAATGGAACTAGGAAATAAGTCCTAACATTTGACTAAAAAAGACTTCAAAGCAGAATTAGTTGGGAGAGAAATGAAAGCCATTTCATTTCACACTAACTAAGGGGAACACACAAAAAGGCTTTACAATTTTAAACACATGCACACCAAATATGGTGCATATGGTTGACCCAGTTTCATAAAACAAATGTTATTGGATGTAGAAACACACATTAATCACAGTACAATAATAATGGGACACCAGTACCCCTTAGTCACAGATAGAGATGTCATATGGACAAAAAGATAAACAGAAACGTCAGAGTTGAGTAACATCATAGGTCCAACACCTAGCAGACCACACACCTAACAGACCATACACCTAACAGACAACACACCTAACATACCACACACCTAACAGACTGTACACCTAACAGACCATACACCTAACAAACCACACACTTAGCAGACATCTATAGAACACTCCATCTGAACTAAACAGAATACACATTTTGCTCAGCAGTTATAAAATGTTCTCAAAAATACATCATGAAGAAAATCTTTAAAAATGAATGAAAATTAAAACCATTCCTTGTATCCTATTTGAACACAGTGGACTAAATCCAAAAATCCATAGAAAGAGAAAATATATATTTAAAAATGTATGGATATTGAACAGAATACTGTTGAATGATGAATGGGTCATTGAAGACACCAAGAAAGAAATTTGAAAACAACTCCCCAAATAATATAAAAATGAAAATGCAACATACCAAAAACTATTAGATACAATGAAAGTTGATTCCCAATTTTCTGAGAAACTGCCATACTGATTTCCATAGTGGTTGTACAAGTTTGCAGTCCCACCAGCAATGGATGAGTGTTCCCCTTACTCCACATCCTCTCTAGCATAAGCTATCATTGGTGTTTTTGATCTTAGCCATTCTGACAGGTGTAAGATGGTAGGTATCTCAGAGTTGTTTTGATTTGCATTTCCCTGATGGCTAAGGATGTTGAACACTTAAGTATCTTTTGGTCATTTGAGATTCTTCTGTTGAGAATTCTCTATTTAGGTCAGCATCCCATTTTTAAATTGGGTTATTTAGAATTTTAATGTCTAATTTCTTGAGTTTTTTATATATTTTGGAGATCAGCTCTTTGTCTGATGTGGAGTTGGTGAAGATCTTCTCCCAGTCAGTAGGCTGCCCTTTTGTCTTATTGACTCTATACTTTGATTTACAGAAGTTTCTCAGTTTCAGGAGGTCCCATTTATTTGTTGTTGCTCTCAGTGTCTGTGCTACTGGAGTTATATTTAGGAAGTGGTCTCCTGTGCCCATGCATTGAAAACAACTTCCCACTTTCTCTTCTATCAGGCTCAGTGTGGTCGGATTTATATTGAAGTCTTTAATTCATTTGGACTTGAGTTTTGTGCATGATGATAGATATGGATCTATTTTCATTCTTCTACATGTTGACATCCAGTTATGCCAGCATCATTTGTTGAAGATACTTTCTTTTTTCCATTGTATAATTTTAGCATCTTTGTCAAAAATCAAGTGTTCATAGGTGTGTATATTAATATCCAGGTCTTCAATTCAATTCCATTGGTCAACCTCTCTGTTTTATTTATTTATTTATTTATTTTTTTGATTTTCGAGACAGGGTTTCTCTGTAGCTTTTGGTTCCTGTCCTGGAACTAGCTCTTGTAGACCAGGCTGGCCTCAAACTCACAGAGATCTGCCTGCCTCTGCCTCCCGAGTGCTGGGATTAAAGGCGTGCACCACCACCGCCCGGCAACCTCTCTGTTTTTATGCCAATACCAAGCTGTTTTCATTATTGTAGCTCTGTAATAAAGCTTGATATCAGGGATGTTAATGCCTCCGGAAGTTCCTTTATTGTACAGGATTGTTTTGGTTATCCTAGGTTTTTTGTTTTTCTCTATGAAGTTGATTATTGTTCTTTCAAAGTCAGTGAAGAATTGTGTTGGGATTTTGATGGGGATGGCATTAAATCTAGATTGCTTTTTGTAGGATTGCCATTTTCACTATGTTGATCCTACCTATCCAAGAGCATGGGAGATCTTTCCATTTTCTGGTATCTTCTTCAATTTCTTTCGTCAAAGATTTAAAGTTCTTGTCAAATAGATCTTTCACTTCCTAGGTTAGTGTTACTCCAAGATATTTTATGTTATTTGTGGCAATTGTGAAAGGTGATGTTTCTCTGATTTCCCTCTCAGCTTCTTTTTCATTTGTGTATAGGAGGGCTACTGATTTTTTTTTTTTTGAGTTTGTTTGTTTAAAACAGGATCTCCTATATCTCAGGTTGACCTTGAACTCACTAAGTAGCCCAGGATGACCGTGAAGCTCTGATCCTCTTGCTTCTGCCTCTCCAGTACAGTTATAGATCTGAATCACCACACTCAGCATATGGGGTGCAGGGATTGAAGTCAGACCTTTGACCAGCTAGTGGCTAAATATGTGGTAGATGTGACTGGACTCTGAATACAGCCGACCTTTAGGTTCAGTGAAATAAATGTCAGTGTGTGGGTCATATAGAAACAAGGCCCAGTGGTTAAGAGAAATCACCACCACCCCCTTTTTTAAAAAAGGTTTATTTATTTATTTTGAATACAGCGTTCTGTCTGCATATATTCCTACACACCAGAAAAGGGTACTAGATCTCATTACAGATGGTTGTGAGCTACCATGTGGTTGCTGGGAATTGAACTCAGGACCTCTGTAAGAGTTGCCAGTGCTCTTAACCTCTGAGCCATCTCTCCAACCCTAAAACCACCTCCTTTTAATATAGCATTTTTATCAATTTCTGAGACTTTTAAGCATGCATACAATGAATTTTGATCATATTAATGTCCTACTCTTCCCCCTAACTCCTCCCAGATCCACTCCCAACTCCTCATCCCCTCCCAACTTTGGGTTCTCCCTTTTAAAAATTTATTACTCCCTGAAGCAATTTGTGCTGCCCACATATGCAAGGATCTAGGACCATCCACTGGTATGTGAGAATTGCCCTGTTTTAAGAAGAAAAAAAATCACTCAATAAGATACATCATTCACTATCCCCAGAGTCATATGTTGCTCATGTTCGGCTATTGGAGAAATCAAATTTCCCTTTGAAAAGTAGAATCCTAAACCACCACAGACTTCACAGGTTCCAAGTGCAGTTCCCCATGTGACAAAAGAATAATTCTGATTTTGATGGACCACGTTTTTATATCTGACTGATTGAATTCTTGGAGCAGTTCTCCGAGGTCCCAGTTATGAAGCCCATTTTTCAGCAGATGAAATTGAGGCTCAGACAGGTGAACAGGCTTCCTCTAGGTCCCAGCACGGGGAGGGGCATCTTAAATCTGGACTGATTCGCAAGTGTTCTTCACGTGCAAGAGGGCCACAGATAGGAACAACCGTGCATGCCTGTGAGAGAGCTCTTTAGGGGCATTCTAGTCGATTTGTAGGTTTTGCTTCCTCTCTTTCATTCTCACGCCGCATAAATGACGTTCCAGGTGGGTTTGAACCCTGGAGTGAACAGACTGTGTGGCCAGGAGCTCTGGCCCAGTTCCGTATTCCATCCCCGGAGCCTCAGGGATGTCGGTCAGTGGAGAGGCTCTGGTCAGGTGGTACCACCACTCTAGATGCTGCAGGGCTGGGGGTGGGGTGGAGGTGGGGGTTGCCATCACCATGGGAATGCGACGCCTTCCAGTGCTATGTGGCCAGCATTGTCCCCTGAACAAGGCGCCCTTTGTTCGGTAGAAATAGAGGGTGCTTCTCAGTGGGAATTTATTCCTAAATAAGGAGCCACAGTTCAACAATGCCTCCTTGTGTAGTGGGTGATTTTTTTTTTTTCAGGATTACAAGACTTTTCTTCCAGATTCATAGTAAGCTCCTACCACGTGTCTTTTCTACTGTGTTTTAAAAGACCCTTTGGCATGCTTGCCTGTATACTCTGCAGTCTTGGAAGATGCATCTCCTAACACGGTAAGATTAAGGCTCTGCGTTGTCCTGGGCAGACTCCTGGATTTCCACAGCTGGCGAGGGGCAGGGGAAAGCCGTAGGGGCAGAAGACACACACTGTGTGGGACTCCGTTTTGGGGAGAGAGCCCGTCAAGCAGCCACCTTAGGCTATTTCAGTTGACCCTAGGATCGCCAGGGCAGTAATTTTCCACGTTTTACAAGTGAGAATTGTAACTGGGTAACTGGAACAGGATCACACCGCTGGTGAACAGAAATGCGCAGGATTCCCAGGCTGAGTCCAAACCCGCTCCCCCCCCCCCCCCCCCCCCCCCCCCCCCCCCCCGCTGCTCATCCTAACCTTCAGCCTTCAAGGCCTCCTAGTTGGAAGCCACACCCACCGGGAGTTCTCGCTCCCCTTCCCACCCTTTTGTTATCCCCCTTCCTCCTTCACTCCCTTTCCTCTCTTTCTATTTATTTCTTTTTCATTCAAGTCTTACTTTCTTTTCTTCCTTCTTTGGTTTTCTCATTCCTAACTGCAACATCAAGGTTTTTTTTGTTGTTGTTTTGTTTTGTTTTTGATTTTCGAGACAGAGTTTCTCCGTAGCTTTTTGGTTCCTGTCCTGGAGCTAGCTCTTATAGACCAGGCTGGCCTCGAACTCCCAGAGATCCGCCTGCCTCTGCCTCCCGAGTGCTGGGATTAAATGCGTGTGCCACCACCGCCCGGCAACATCAAGGTTTTAAAAGTCCCTGGGTTCCCCCCCCTTCCCCGGCCCCCACCCTACCCCCCTACCCGGGCTAGGAATAAACCAACAAGAACACTGTGAAGTCCCTGGAAGAACAAGATAGAAAGCTGTACTTGTCTCTAAATGAAAGAATCTAAGGATGTCAATGTTCTTAATTCTTTTTTCTGTGTGTTTGTTTGTTTTTGTCTTTTTGATACAGAGTTTCTCTGCGTAGCTCTGGCTGTCCTGGAGCTTGCTCTGTAGACCAGGCTGGCCTCAGAGATCTGCCTGCCTTTGCCTCCCAAGTGCTGGGACTAAAGGCGAAGGGACTAAAGGCGAGGGTCACCAGTGCCCAGCTAAGATGTCAACTTTCTAAATTAACCCACAAGTAGGTAATTCTGGCAGTGCAGCAGGAGATCTCGGTACTTGGAAAACTGGCTTTAGAATCCAGAATACCAGACCGAACAAAACACACACAACAAAGAAAACGATCTGCCTTCAATTTTCTAAATATTCTAACGTAAACTTAAATAATCCATATTGCATAGTTACATACAGAAAGGTAAAAATCAAACGGAACTTAAGGGATAATTCAGAATCAAAGCTATAAACAACGGGAGGACTAGAAAAGCAACATTTTTGTTTGCTTGTTTGGGCTTTGGTTTTTTTGAGACAGGGTTTCTCTGTAGCTTTGGGGCCTGTCCTGGAACTAGCTCTTGAGACCAGGCTGGCCTCAACCTCACAGAGATCCGCCTGCCTCTGCCTCCTGAGTACTGGGACTAAAGGCACACGCCACCACCACCCAGCTGGAAAAGCAACATCTTAGTGAGACAAACAAACTGTCCAATGATGGAGGAGTTACTTTCATTTAATAAAGAAACTGCCTTGGCCCATTTATAGGCCAGCCCTTAGGTGGGTGGAGTAAACAGAACAGAATGCTGGGAGAAAGAAGCCGAGTCAGGAGTCGCCATGATTCTCCCACTCCAGACAGACGCAGGTTAAGATCTTTCCTGGTAAGCCAGCTCATTGTGCTACACAGAATATTAGAAATGGGTTAGATCAATATGTAAGAGCTAGCCAATAAGAGGCTGGAACTAATGGGCCAGGCAGTGATTAAAAGAATACAGTTTCCATGTAATTATTTTGGGTAAAGCCATGTGGGCAGCCGGATGTGGGGGACGCTCATATTACAACAGTCCAATATGATTTGGAAAGAGCTGTAGTCTCAGAAAACATGAGACTTGTATATTATGTGTATCATAAGCATAATATCCAGTTGGGTTAAAGTCTAAGCACCAAATGTAAAAAGCTCAGAAAGAAACTGGACTAATGGATGTACCTTGGTTTTTATTGAAGCAATTGGGAGGGCTAATGACAGCTGGTCAGAAAGGGGCATGTACTCCAGCAGTCACTGACAAAAAGCCAACAGTCCCACCTCTAAAGATTCATATGCTGGGATGCTGGGAGGTAGTAGGGAGTAGAGTAAGGGAAGGAAGCCTTTGGGCCATTTAGGACTTTTTCTTTCCCCCAGAAGCAACTGTGGAACTCCAGTCTCTCTGATTTCCTGTCTAGCAAAGGAACTTCTGTTTCTTCCATGCCCCCAACATTATGTTACCTATTGGTAGGCCCTATCAGAGGCAAAAACAATGAGGTTTGAATCCTAGACTCTTACTTTCCAAAGTTATGAGCTACATGAGCCTCTTTTTCAGTCAGATGAGATGGCTCAGCAGGTAAAAGTGTTTGTCTCCAAGCCTGATGATCTGGGTGCAGGCCTCAGGACCCATGTGGGAGAAGAAGACCAAGCCTTGTTCTGATCCTCAGATTCACACCATGGCGTGCACAGATGCACGGGCAAACCAGTAAATATAAAATAAACTGATGTGGGAGAGTCTTCTGTTATGTGTTACTTTCATTGGTTAATAAAGAAACTGCCTTAGCCCTTTGATAGGACAGAAAATTAGGTAGGCAGAGTAAACAGAACAGAATGCTAGGAGAAAGAAGCAGAGTCAGGGAGCCACCATGGAGCCAGCTGCCAGGTCAGACATCTGAATCTTTCCCGGTAAGCCACCACTTCATGTTGCTACACAGATTATTAGAAATGGGTTAATCAAGATAATGGGCTAAGTAGTGTTTAAAAGAAAACAGTTTCCGTGTTGTTATTTCGGGGCATAAGCTAGCCAAGCGGCTGGGAGCCGGTGTCAGGAACGCAGCCTGCTGTTCCTTCTACAATAAGCAAATAAGCCTATTTTCTTTATAGGCAGCATGCTGTGGCCATTGTATCATAGAAAAAAAAAACAACATAGATATATGCCTCAAAAGATACCAAAATAAAAGATGGTAATAAAAATCATAATGTATACAAAACCAAATATGCTATGCAAATGTATGAACAGTTCCTAAATCATCATGGAGAGACAAAATATAAAAATCTAGGTAAAAATTAGAGGAAATTTCACAAAATGCCCTCTCTCTCTCTCTCTCTCTCTCTCTCTCTCTCTCACACACACACACACACACACACACACACACACACACAAGGGGTGTGGTGGCTCATGTCTGTAATCCCAGTCCTCAGAAACCTGAGGCAGGAGGATTGCTGCACATTTGAGAATAGCCTGAACTACATGAGTTCCAGGACAGCCTGACTACAGTTTGAAATCTTGTCTCCAAAACCAAAAACATTTCCCAGCACTCACAAGGCAGAGGTTGATGGATCTCTGTGAGTCAAGTTCGAGGTCAGCCTGGTCTACAGATGGAGTTCCAGGATAGCCAGGGCTACGCAGAGAAACACTGTCTTGAAGCCAAAAAGCAAATCAAAGCAGAACAACAACAACAAAACAAAACAAAAACTTCACACTTACACAAACATCTTAGGGAAGATGAAAAATTGCATAAATGGAAAAGGAGTTGGAAAATAAATAAGACATAGTTTATAGCCTATTGGGTTTTGAAAAAACCTTGGTAGAGGCTGTGTGGATAATTTAGTGGTAGGACACTCGCCTACTGTGAACTTGGATCTGGAGTCCATTTCCCTCACTACAAACATTCGGTATACTAGCACCAGCATCATCAGATGAAAACGAGCAATGCCATGCACAGTGTGTTCAGAGTGTGAAGGTACAATGTTCATGGGAACTTCTATTCAGAATGTTTTTATAATACTAAGGTTCACATCAAGAGCCTCAAGTATGCTATGCAAATACTTTACCATCGAGTTACCTCCCAGTCTTCACCATTAGGGTTCTTAATGCCATTTCTAGACACCTGACAACATACTCACAAAGCTGTGAGCATAAATAGTCACTAAAGCTTTGTTTCTAATGAAGACAACTGGAAAGGGGAAGGATGTTCCCTGGGATAATGGTTGAATGAATGATACCCACATTTCCTGGAATGATGACTCAGAGAAGATGGGCTAGATTCCGGTCACCACATAAAGAGGATCCAAGGGGAAAAGGCAAGAGATCAAGAACTCTGCTTCTTTGTGAGGTTTGGTTTGGGTTCCTGTAATGCTGTCTATGGGGCCCAGAGCCTTGTGGCAGTCTGGCATGTGTTCTTCCAATGAGTCCAAGATAGCTTTTATTCTCCATACACCTGTCATATTGCTTGTAGTATTTATTATAGGTACATTTTGATTATGAAAAGCAAATAAAAAGAATCCTTACTTACCCTGGTTCATGTAACCACAGCAGTATTATATGGTTGTGTTGTGTCCAGGAATTATCCCCAGGATCCAGAGGCCAAAAGCGACCATGCCACTTCCTCTGAAGGCAGAGGGTGAAGGCACAAGGGCACAAAAGGAAGCCGATGTTGACCTGCACCAAAGAGGGGTGGGTGGAGCAATATGGCCTCTTCCTGCTCTTGCTCCAAGTTCTAGTTATCTATGAGATGCTTAGTCCAGTTTAAGCAAGACTCTCTCCTTCATCTCCTCTTCTGCTTGGGCTTCAGTGGACCAGCTTCCTGAAGCAGGAAGGGTGTTACCCAACTACGAGGGATCCATTTTCTATTTCTTGCTAAACTGCTGTCTATCACAGGGGAAGAGCCTTGTGCTTCTCCTTTCTCTCCTTCAAAACCTTAACTCTTCTTTAGCTGAAAGACAGCAGCGAGGAAGGCAGGTGGGGACTTCTTAATATTATAATATTATATTTGAAAAATATATTTGGAAAGCCTAATTTAAAAATCTCTAACCAAAATGCTCTAAAATCTTCAATTTCTTGAACACTGACAGAACACTTTAAGTGGGAAATTCTGTACAACACGAAATTTGGTTTCATCCACAATGTTATTTAAAATATTGTTATAAAATTCCCTTCAACCTATGTATATAAAGTGCATATGAAACATGAGTGAATTATGTATTTGGACTTGGCTCTCATACAAAAGACAGCTCATTGTGCATACACAATGGAAAACTTTGGGAACCTGGAGCTCTCCGGATCCCAAGCGTTGGTGGTGTGTAGAGGACATTGAACATGTACATGTGCAATAGATGCTAGACGTTGCTCTTGGCAGCATTTTTCTGGGGAGAGGGACCCCAAACGTTTAGAAAATTAAAGACACTATCAGCGCTTGCAACAACATTATTCTGTAATATTTCAAGTCAGCCTATTTAGACCTTACACTCCTTCCTTCTAGCTAAATTTGTCTTCCTAATTATTTCGCACTATTTTCAATTTTTTTTCTCCCCCACGGCTATTTTGATTTGCCTAAGGCTCACAGGATAACTAGTTAAAATTAAAAGTGAAAGTGACCTAAAAAGAAAAAAAGAAAGAAAAAGAGAAAAAGAAAAGAAGAAAGAAAGAAAACAAAAGAAAGAATTCCATACACACCAAAGAATGAGCAGACTTGAGTGTGCAACAGAATGATGTATAACTTCAGTTCTGGGCGTGGGTGCTGGCCTCTTAGATCAGAAAGACATGAGTTTTCACATCTGAAAATTAAGTAACTTGGGTGGCAAGAGTTTTCGTTTCCCTTCCACTGAAAGAGTCAGAGACTTGCACTGATTTTCTGGAGGTGTGGACAGTTTTCAGACAGGAATTAGAAATAACAGTGACAACATTAATTTCTGTTGTAATTTCTGACTGTGCACCAAGGACTAGGCTATGTGGGTGCATGTGTGTGTACATGTACATGAGTGTGTATATGTGTGCATGTGTGCCAAGAACTAGGCTGTGCCTGTGTGCGTCCTAGTGTATGTGTGGACATGTGTGCACCTGTGTGTGTATGTGTGTGTGTGCATGTATGTGTGTACTATATTATCTTGTTTGAGTTTTATGATGATTATAGTAGAGATGACTCCCTCCATTATACAGAGGGAAAAACTGAGGCTCAGAGAGAGAAAAGAACTTTTCTCCCAGAACACACAACGGCAAGGAGTCTGGATCTAATTCTGAACTTTGCACGTTTAATCCAAAAACCGGCTGTAACCTTTGGTCTGAGTCATTTACAGGACACCTTTGCATAGTATGATTATGACTGCTGGGTTGGGGGCATGGTGGAAAGAGGAGGCAGGCAAGCCTGTCAGTTGTAGGAAAAGAACCAAACCGAAAGCTTCCACACCCTGGAATGTGCAGTCTCATAGGCTAGCACGTGTCCTATTAGGCTAGAGATTTTTAGCTATGAGAACATTTTGAAATTTTCCATGGAGATGGGGAGTGATTTGAACAGCAGAAGACAGATGACGCTACTTCCAGGTCAGGTCCCTTGACCAGCCTGGATGCAGGGATTCACTTCTTGTGTGATTAAGTAGCGGGTTTATATTTCTAGAGCGAAGGACTCTAAAGCATTTGATGTATTACACTAAAACACATTAAAAAAACTAAAAGCATTTAGGAGCAATCAAAGCATCTAGAAATTAAGCTTCAATTTCTTCATTTGCTAAACTCTTCATCAAGTAAATCAGTAATTTTTTAAATCCATGAATACGATACTCAAAGAACTTAAAGAAGCAATTAGCTTTCAAATGTATATGCACTTCCCAGAACACTTAGTGTATTTACAACTGAACCATTTTCCAGTTGCCTCATTTCCCTGCCTTGACTTAGATGTGTGCCTGTGAATCTCTCTGGGGTAACCTTGCTCTTGGGATTATGACAGGGAACTGGGTATGCAATGCCTAACCTGGAAGAACCTGTGGATAAAAGCTACAGCTAATGTTTGTACGTTGAGATTCTAGCATCTGGCAGCGGGCGGTCTTCTCTTGTTTAGGATTAGGTTTATCAGATGTTGATCATCTTGAGCGGAAATTTTGTTGTTGTACCATCAAGTTCGGTCTCTAAAGAGTCACAGTTAGAAATTCTCCTGCTGGCGGTGATGGCATAGGCTTGTAAACATTCAGGAAGTGAGACAGGAGGATTGTGAGTCTGAAGTTAGCCTGAGCAACGGAGTGAGACCCTGTCCAAAAAATATGTTTACATCCAAGCAACCCTTTGCATCTTTACTGTACCCAGGGCCAAATCCAGTACAATGTGCAATAAGCAGTAAGCATTTTAATTTTCAGTGAAACCCCAGTTCCCACCCCTAGCCACTCATGGTTTTGGCTTTCAAGCCTCTCTAAGTAACTTTGATAGCACAGTGGTGATCCCATCTATGCTGTTTTACTAACCTTGTGGAGATCTAGGCAATGGTGATTGAGTATCTGTGTGCATATAAAGAGGTTGCAATGGCATTAGGTATTGCATATACATGGAAACAAAGGAAGCTGAGGTGTCATTTCTTCTTTTGAGTTCCCAAACCCTTTCAAAAGGTTTGAAAGGTTCTCTCCACACCAGACAGGTTCTAGAAGTGGGAATGACTTGGCCAGAGGGAAACAGTGCATTGAGAATGGGAGGTCACATTTCAAGGAAACAGTATTTAGCTGTGTAAAGTCAGAACCCAAGGCACTTTAGCGGCAGCAGCAAGCTGATGTGTTCGACTATTCATGAGGCCACCACTTACTTGAGTTATCAAGTCATACTCAAAATCACTAGCTAAATATTAAACCCCTTTATGGCTTGATAAATTAGACCTGACTGAATAGTTTGAGTACTCAGATCAGATCATGGTGTTCTGCAGGCAGTGTGGTGGGCCTAGAAGGGACCTAGGGAGCACTTCAGGAAATTCTGCTTTATGAATAAAGATGCCCAAGTTCACATGATTAGGTGGTGGAAGGTCTCCTTGGACCCCAAGTTTTTGACCTTTGATCTAGAACCTTTTCATTCCTTACCAGCAGCTGCCTTCAAAGTTGCTCGTCATGTTCCCAGAATGCCCCAAATGGTGACTCCCCTCCAAGTTTCTCAACACCATTGTGGTGTTTGGCAGTTTAAATTTCTTTGGTATAAAAACCTGATTTTCTCTATGTGTGTGTGCGCTTTTTAATGTTTAGTTCTGAAAAATTCCTCAACTTCCAAAATCTTGGCCTCATCTGCCTCACTCTCCTGATAAAGTAAGAAATTTTTAATGTAATTAATTTTGTCTGGGCTGCTCAAACTCTCCATATGTTGACACTGGATTGCCACTTTGGAGAACATCTTAAATAGCTATTTCAAAATCGATTTTGCCACTAAAGGAAAAACTGAATTTTAGAGTTAAATTCTAAGTTCTCCATTATTGGGGCAGAATGAACAGATGAAGGTAGAGATGATGCCACCCCTCCGGAAAATGAGATTTTACTCTCCCCTTTCCAGCTGCCGTTTAGGGAAATGCATCCCAAACAACAAATATAACTAACTGAGTCTGAATTTCAGTAGAGGTCTTTGCAGGGGCAAGCAAAACCTCAAGTCTGAAGGGTACTCTGCTAAGGGTTGAAGTTTCTCTGTCTGCTGCCACTGATTGAGTGAATCATCCCTGAGCCTCAAAGCATCCTCTGTAAGATGAACAAGATCCAGTCTGTGTGGCTGATTGCGCTGTGATTCTGAACCTCAGCACTCAGGGTAAAGTGTTCTGGTAAAGAGCCTGAGAGTGGATTCTTTCCTCCCACGCCCTCTTAGTGCCTCAAACACATCTCTTGCATGGTCTCTAGTCCAGGAAGTTTTGTTTTTCTCTGCTTGGGCCTCTGTTCCTGTTGTTAGCTGTCTGGTGACACCCCTTCTCTGCATTTCATCTCATTCTTTAGGACTGGACTGAAATGACATTCATTTGGGGAATTTCCTCAGTTAAGCATGTCTCCCTGCACTTTTCTACTTGGTTCCATCACTGCTTAATATCGCGCATGGTCAATTTTACCTTGATAGTGTTTGTCAACATGGGAATCACACATGTAAAAATACATTTGCTTTCTTTTATTTTTCCTGACTTTCCCAACAAGATTGTCAAGTTCTTGAGCTCAGAGGCATCTTTTTTTTCCTTTTTATTTATTTATTAAAGATTTCTGCCTCCTCCCCACCACCACCTCCCATTTCCCTCCCCCTCCCTCAATCAAGTCCCCCTCCCTCGTCTGCCCTAAGAGCAATCAGGGTTCCCTGCCCTGTGGGAAGTCCAAAGACCATCCACCTCCATCCCGGTCTATTAAGAGGAGTATTCAAACTGCCTAGGCTCCCACAAAGCCAGTACGTGCAGTAGGATCAAAAACCCATTGCCATTGTTCTTGAGTTCTCAGTAGTCCTCAGAGGCATCTTTATATTGTTTATTGTTGTGTTTCAGACCTCGAGAGGGCCAACATTACTGTCACCAACTCAAAAGCTGACCCCCACACACAAAAGTGTCATCAATGTCACCATACTGGGCACCAGCACAGCAGAACATTTTGCTGCTAACTGTAGCTGAGTATCCACTGACCAGTCTGTCTCTATCCCTCCCTCTACCCACTCTCTTTGCCCTCCTGTAAATTCAACATTTTATATCCCGTATATGAGGTATACAATGTAGTACTTGCTTTTCTGTTCCAGTATGATTTCATCTGACATGATGGTTGATCTCTGAGTCTATACACATTGTCACAAATGGAAGACCTTAAAGTGGTGATGTTTTATTTGTATTTTAATAAATAAAGCTTGCCTGAAGATCAGAGTGTAAAGCTAAGCTACTAGAGGCCAGGGAGTGGTGGCACACACCTTTAATCCCAGGACTCAGGAGCCAGAGGCAGACAGACCTCTGTGAGTTCAAGGCTCCCTTGGGCTACACAAGATCAATCCAGAAACAGATCCAGGTGGTGGTGGCTCACACCTTTAATCCCAGGGTTTGGGAGTCACACACCTTTAATTCCAGCACTAGGGAGGTGGAGACAAGAGCGATAAAATGGGCAGAGAGGGGAATATAAAGGGGAAAAGACTCACCGAAGTGTGGAGTCTGAGGTTTGGTGGAGACAGTGCTGTCTAGGCAATGTGAGAATCGCCCCTTTGATCTGAGCATTGGTAGAGGTAAAAGGTCTCTCTAGTGGTTGACTGCTCTACTTTTCTGATCTTCAGCTTGAATTCCAATATCTGTCTCTGGGTTTTTATTACACATACTACACCTTATTCTTTTTTTGTGACCAAATAGTATTCCATTATGCTAACACCTGTGCCCCAGCTCATCTTGGCTTTAATTCACATTTTCCTACTGTGAAATAGTAAGCAGTCTGTCTCCGTAAGTTCTCATTTGCCAGTTATGTACCTTTGGGGGCATTGTCTTTTCAAATATGTTGCCCATTGCTGAAACATTTGTCTTAATACTGAGTTACTAAGGCTTAACATGTGTACTAGATACAAATCCTTTATCAGGTAACTGTCTTACATGTTTTCTCCCAATCTGTGGCTTGACAGTTCATCTTTTTAATGTTGTCCTTTGAAGACCAAATAAATTTCAGTTTGATGAATGCCACCTGTCAACTTCTTATTTACACAAGGATGTTTTTGGTATCACATCTAAGAAATGTTTGCCCAGACCAAGGTCACAAAGATTTTCATCTCTTTTTACTGCTGAAAAGTTTATAGTTGCAACCCTCATATTGAGGTCTATAATTTTTCTTGGGTGAATTTTTGCTTTGTTATGAGAAAAGGAGTCTGAGCTGCCTTTTTTTTCACATTAGATGTGCAGTTTTGCCAGCCCTATTTATTAAAAAAGAAATTCAAATCTTATTGTTTACCTTGGAGGCCATTTTCAAAATGCATGGGCCCTAAGCATGTAAGATTACTTCTGGATTCTCTATCCTAAGCCACTGATCTCTTCCTGTTTGTGGTAGCACCACATGGTCTTCATTACTAGAGCGTTATACTGAATCTTCAGTCAAGCCATGCAGGGCCTGTGACCTTGCTTTTTTTCCACAGTGGATTTGACTGTTTGGGGTTCCTTGTATTCTCTGCAAACTTTAGGAAAACCTGTTGAACTTTTATAAAGATTGCGATGGGTTAGTAGGTTAATATGGAGGGAATTAGCAACTTGATATTAAGTTTTCCCAGAGCACAAGTGTGAACATCTATACTTATATATTTAAGTCTTATTTAATTTCTCTCAATGGTCCTTCATAGGTTTCAGTCATTTGGTAAATAAAATTCCAAGTATTTTTAACCTTTTTGGTAGTATTTGGAAAGAAATTGTTTCCTTAATTTTGTTTTTCAATTGCTTGTTTCTTGGTTATAAAACTAAATTTTCCATAGTACGATTTCACTTCATTCTAATATGAATGATTATCACTATAGTGAGTGATAGTAACTGTGCCCAGAGAAGGGAACCCTTGTACACTGTGGCTGGGAATATACATTGGCATAGTCACTATGAAAAACAGTGCAGAAATAAAAAATAAAAACACAACTAAAACAGAACTACAGTAGATTCTAGCAATCTCAGTTTTGGGTATATAGCGAAAGAAAATGAAATCAGTGTGTCGTCCCTCATTGTGGCACTATACACATTAGCTAAGATATACAAGCAACCTAATCTTATCAGTGATGAAATAAAGAAAATGTGGTGTAGGCAGAGGCTGTTTGTTTATTCCTGGCCACCCAGATCTGAAATAATCACACAGAAACGATATTAATTACAATACTATTTGGCCAATAGCTTAAGCATATGTCTAGCCAGCTCTTTTTTTAAAAAAATATTTATTTATTTATTTATTTATTTATTGTGTATACAATATTCTGTCTGTGTGCATGTCTGCAGGTCAGAAGAGGGCACCAGACCTCTTTAAAGATGGTTATATTATACATAATATATATATAGATAGATGGTTGTGAGCCACCATGTGGTTGCCAGGAATTGAACTCAGGACCTTTGGAAGAGCGGGCAATGCTCTTGACCACTGAGCCATCTCTCCAGCCCCATCTAGCTAGCTCTTACATTTTTTTTTATTATTTATTATGTATACAATGGTCTATCTGTGTGTATGCCGAAGGCCAGAGGAGGGCGCCAGACCTCTTTACAGATGGTTGTGAGCCACCATGTGGTTGCTGGGAATTGAACTCAGGACCTTTGGAAGAGCAGGCAATGCTCTTAACCACTGAGCCATCTCTCCAGCCCTAGCTCTTACATCTTAAATTAACCCAAAGAGAATTGGTAAGACGTGAATTCCAGTTGTGGATCCCACATGGTCTTACTTTGCTTTCTATAGCTCTGATAAACACCAAGGCCAAAAGTATCTTGGGGAGTTTACACATCCTGATCACAACTCATCATAAAGGGAGTCAGGGCTGGAACTCAAGGCAGGAACTTGAAGGCAGAAACTAAAGCTGAAGCCATGGAGGAATGCTGCTTACTGGCTTGCTCCCATGGCTTGCTCAGCCTGCTTTCTTATAGCACCCAAGACCACCTATGGCACCACCCCTAGTTGGCTGAGCCCTCCCACATCAATCATTAATCAAGAAAATACCCTACAGACTTGCCTACAGGCAATTTGATGGAGTGCCGGAAGCAAAGACCTGTATTTTGAAATCTGCATTTTGGTTACAGCCATCTTAAGCTCACAAATTAAGAAAAATATTTACCTCTATCCCCTCTGCAGGGTCTAGGAGATCAACCTGCCATCTTATCTCCTTGCAGAGACCTGCAGACACCAGGCTCCAGAACTCATTAGCATTTTCCTTTGTTAGTTAACAATCACAGACCCTCGGTATTTACTTTTCAACTGGGGATGTCTCTGGACCTGAATTCCAGCAGACCTAAGTTTCTTGACACCCTTCCCTTCCCCCTGACACCTTTCCCTTCCCCCCTTTCCCTGTTTGCTATATAACAGCTTCTGAGGAAAGAATAAACGAAACGGCTTGGTCAGAAATCTTGTCTTGCCGTCATTTCTCATGTCTCTTGCCCCTTCATTCCTCTCCCCTAGGTTTATCAGGGATCACCAGTTCATATCCCGCTGGCCAGGATAATTGACCTCTGACCTCTACATGTGCACCATGGTATGTGTATGCCCGTACATACCTACACAGATCAAACACACACACACACACACACACACGCACGCACGCACGCACGCGCACACACACACACACACACATCCTCTCTTTCTCTCTCTCTCTCTCTCTCTCTCTCTCTCTCTCTCTCTCTCTCTCTCACATACACACACACACACACACACAAATAGTTATAAACCTGATGCACACTTTCCACTACATGAATTACTAAGTATTAATTGTAAACAGCATAAGAACCTATCACAGTCTAGCAATTGAAAACATCACACTATTATTATTTCTGTTGGCTTGTGCCATGGGTCTGCACAAGCTTCATCCGGATCCTCTGCTCAGGGTGCCAAAGGCTGTGTGTAGTCAAGCTGTCAGCCAGAGCCATGGGTCATTTGGTCTGGCTCGGTTGGAGGTACATCAAGTGGCATATGTGTGAATAGCATAACAAGTTAGCATTTCTATGCAATCATCAAGCATTAATAAAAATGAAGTGGTCAATATCAGATTCTGCATCAAATGTGAGTGGCCTTTTACAAATCTTTTGGAATAATGCTGTTTCTGCTGCTGCTGCTGGTGATAGCAATGAGGATATTTTCTCACAATCCCAGCTGATTGAAAACAAAATTCTCAGCAGATTAAATTTTTGACAACCTGGCTTGTGTTTGCCTCCTAAGGCTGAACGATTTCAGAAACGTCTATAGAGATTGTAGAAAAAAATGTGTATAATATCCATGTTGTCTGCTAAGGCCTCATCCTCTTTATCACTGTGTCCTTGGACGGCATCAATGTGAAAGCCAATTGCAGTACATTAGGTTCTGTAAATAATAATAATAATAAAACAGTAAATGAGAGAGCAGGGCTGGGGCAGAAAGTGTATTTCTCACCACCTCTAGAACGGCCACATTGCAGTGTGGGCTCACTTCGTATGAACCAATGTATCCTCTTTACCATCATTAATACGGATGTGTTCACTTGTTTACAAAGTAGAACTGCTTGATTTTTTAAAAATGAGAGCCTGCTGGGCTTACTGTTCTTAAGTGCTGTGAGAGCATGTCTCCTAGGAATGCTAGAAGCTTCACCCACAAATTCTCACCAATATGACTGCATAACCAGGAGCTGAACAAAGATGATACCAATTGACAGGTCAACATGGATGGGGTGCGGGGAGGTTTCACAAGGCCTCAACCCTACACAAAGAACTACAGGCAGCTAAGGGTGGGGGGAACAATCTTCCCCAGGGAAGAATGCACCAATAGGCTATCCAATACCAAATAGCCCTGAAAACATACATACAGGTAACATTATACAGACTGGGCAAGTTGTATTTATGAATTTAGGAATATATTAGCTAATGAGAAATTAATTAAAATTAATGAGAAAGAGGCCATAAATTTGAAAGAGAGCAAAAGGGGCATATGGCAGGATTTTGGAAGGAGGAATTAGAAGGGGAAATGATGTAACTATATTATCATCTCAAAAAACTTTTCCCAATGAAAAATGCTGTGTTACTGTTCAGAAGCAGGCTTTTTTTCATTTGAAAACAGACGCATTTCCAAATATATAGAAAATATTAGCATTCTTTTAGAACTGCATAAGATTTATTTACTTATTATTTATTGCATATGATTTAAAGTATGAATCTTCCCCCAATTTGTTCCAAGTTTTTATTTTGATGGGATTTTGTTGTTCTGTGAGAAGAAGGGGTGTTGCTAGCCTACCTAACCTTGTCTCATGAGGAAAAGCACCTTGTTGGTGTGAGTGAGCGGTCTCTGATTGACAGCGCACTGAGCCGGATTTCCTGTTCCCTGCACGTCCACACTGATGCGTTTTCCCATGCTTCTACTGTGTTGGTTAGTCTTACTGGCGAGTGGGAATAATTTCTGTGTTTGAGATTAGGCACCTCTCTCTTGCCTTTTGAATTTGTTTTTAGGTTTTTTATCAAATAGTAAATTGTTTTAAAGTTTAATATTGCCAAAATTTTTAATTCTTTAAAAATGAATTTTAGTTTTTTAGTGGTTACTTTGGCTTTTTTTTTTTCCATTTGTTTTTAAAATTTTCAAAGTCAAATAGGTAGTCTTGGCACACTAATCCCAGCAGATCTCTGAGTTCAAGGCTACTCTGGTCTACAGAGTGAATTGCAGGACAACCAGAGCTACATAGAGAAACCTTGTCTTGAAAAACAAAACAAAATTTCAATGTGTGTAGCTGATGTGGTGTTACACATATTTTTTGTTGAGCATTTTCCCTACAATTTCCCTCTTGTCTTTCACATAACCTTCAACCCTGCCCTGCTTTCTCTTAGGAATTTAGTTTCTACTTTCATTTTATATAGACAGACAAGTTAGAATCCACAAACAAGAGACAGTGGATACCCAGTTATTCCATCACCATTTGTTGAAAAGATTATCTTTGTCATGATGCTTTTTGCTCAGCATTGATTTGACTACTTGGGATCTTCTGAGACTCCCATATGAATTTTAAGATTCTTTTTTCAGTGAATAGTGGTATTGGACTTGTGTAGTTGGTTCTTTTGTTTTGTTTTTAACTCTCTGGGGACCTGCCACCCAGCTCCCAAATAAATATACAGAGAATTATTCTTACTTAGGAATACCTGGCCTTAGCTTGGCTCATTTCTAGCCAGCTTGATTTAAATTATCCTGTTTCCCGTTAACTACATTTTGCCTCCGGGCTTTTTACCTCTTTATTCTATATATCTTGCTTTTCTTTTTACTCCATGGCTGACTGGCTGGCTGGGTGACTGGCTCCTGGTGTTCTCTCCTCCTTTTCTTGCTCCTT
Source organism: Chionomys nivalis (assembly GCF_950005125.1). NCBI lineage: Eukaryota > Metazoa > Chordata > Mammalia > Rodentia > Cricetidae > Chionomys > Chionomys nivalis. The sequence continues at coordinate 41,699,994 of NC_080093.1, forward strand.
TTCTCTCTTATTTATTCTCTCTGCCTGAAAGCCAGCCTGTTTCTCTCTCCTGCCTAGCTATTGGCCATTCAGTTCATTATTAGACCAATCAGGTGTTTTAGACAGGCAAACTAAGAGTTTTACTGAGTTAAACAAATGCAACATAAAAGAATGCAGCACATTTTTGCATCATTAAACTAATATTTCACAGCATAAACAAATGTAACAAATTTTCAACTGATATTCCACAATAGAACTGTGATGAAAAATTGTATGAAATCTTGTATGTAGATTGATTTTTTTTTTAAGGAAACCATTTTCACAGTTTCAGTTCCAATCTAGAAGCATTAAGGTCCTCCCATCTAGTGTCTTCCACCAATCAATCTAGAAACATTGAGGTCCTCGCAGCTTCTAGTGTCTTCCACCAATCAATCTAGAAACATTGAGGTCCTCGCAGCTTCTAGTGTCTTCCGTACCATTTTTTGTCAGGGTTTCAAAGTTTTTCTTGTAAAGACTGTTCATTTCCTTGGTTAGGTTTATCCTGGGGTAATTTCTGAAGCAAATGTAAGTGAGATAGCTGCCCTAATTTTTTTCTCAGAAGGTTTCTACATAGGGTATGGTAATTTTGTAACTCTCAACTGTCTTAAAGTTGCTTATCAGATAGAATTTTTCTGTTGGAGACATTGCATATGAAACTTTGTTTGCAAATAAAAATCCATTGACTTCTTACTTTCTTATTCATATCCCTTTATCTCCTCTTATCTTACCTCTGGATTTCTGGTTATCTACCATATAGTTATTTTTACTTTTATTTTATGTGCATTGATACTTTGTCATGGGTGTCAAGTCCCCTGGAACTGGAGTTACAGACAGTTGTGAGCTGCCATGTCCTGGGAATCAAACCTGGGTCCTCTGGAAGAGCAGTCAGTGCTACAGCTCAACAACTTTCTCAGGAAGAATTTCCTGGGGAGCAAAATCCCTCTGGGTGAGAAACAGAGCAGCTGGCCTGTCTCTGGAAGGAGGCTCAGCTTTGTTTGGAGGTAAGGAGGCAAGGGACCAATCATTACGTGGAGGCATACTTCCAACTGCAGCATCCCATCCACGTGTAAAACCCAACCCAACACCCAGGCCTGTCGGGGACTCTTAACCACTCTCCTTATCAACCTTATCCTCTTGGGCAAGGAGAGACCACAGTTGTTTCTTCCATTTCCGGTTTGTATTGCCTGAGATGTCAGAGGAGGACAGGCTTCTTTCCAGCTCTTCCGGGGCGCTCTTAGCTGTCCAGGCAAGTCAGGAAAAGCTGATGAGCCCTTCAGAGCCCAACAATATTCTAATGCTGTCAGGCCTCCCCCAGACTTGGAGAAATCCCCCCCACATCAATCTCTTCATCGCTATCCCTCAGAGCTCTGAGAGAATTTCTTACATTTATTGTCCCCAAATGCCCCTGAAGTGAGTCACAGCAAACAATAAATTAGTTCAAGGTTATGGGTTCTTTCAAGCAGCAAAGACACCTTCTATTTTCTTTTCTATAGTTTTATTTTTTATTGACGCATAAATTCTATAAGTTTATGGAGCACAATGTGATGCTTTATTGCGCAGATACCCTGGCATAAAGGAATCTTATTCAGATGTCTCCCTGGAGTTTGCACCGTAAACCTAAAGAGGAGAAAAAATTCCCCAAACTTCACAAACGTAAATTTTCCTCTAATTTGCTAAGGGGAAATTAATGTCCCTAAACAAAATTCCTCTCCTTCTCTGAACTCCAGGTCTGAAATAGATCATGGTCCGCTGTCCTTGCCATGTTCGTTTCCCAATTTGTTCACTTTGCAGCCAGCTTTGCGTCACACTCGAGGAGTCTCAGCTCCCCTTTGCCGCAGCTGTGGTCCGGAGCAGGTTCCACTAGGGTAGGTGGGGTGGCCGCAAACACTTCTACAATCGGACTAATCCAGACCAACTCATCTGACCACTCCGATGTTTTGAAGTTGCTAAGCGTCAGCAGAACATGGCACTGCTTCCCCGGATTGGCCTATACACAAAAAATTACGACACTTCCATGTCATAATTTATCACTGAGGGAAGTCAGGGCAGGGGCTCAGGACAGGAACTGAAGCAGGGTCCGCAGAACAGTTCTGTTTACTGGCTTACTCAGCTTGCTTTCTTATATTGCTCTGGACCACCTGCCTAGAGGTGGCATCTCTCCCCGTGGGCTGGGTCCTCTGACAGCAATCAGATGGGTCACAGACTTGCCCAAAGGCCAATCTGAAGAAGGTGCCTTTTCAACTGAGGTTCCTTCACAAATGACTCTAGCTGGTCTCAAATTGACAAAAACCAACCAACCCCATCTGTTTCACAGTCTAGGTGTATTAGCTATAAGAAATGTACCTGTTTTGGGAGATGCTCAAAATCCTGTTGAGGACTTCAAGTAAACCCAAGTCCTGGAGACAGAGTGTGGCACAAACTTCCAAGTTTCCTCTCAGCTCTTGATCTTGAGTTGTTTTTATTTTCTTTACAGCAATCTAACAGTCGAGGGTTTCCATGTCTGTTTAATGGTCATTGTTTAAAATCAGATCACCCTCCATTCCAAACCTTGAACCCCAAGTCCCTCTGGTTGAGGTCATGAGCTAGGCTCACTTCTGTGACTTGAGTTCCTGCAGAATCAAGAGGCCCCATAGTGGTGGAGCCCAAGATGGTGAGGGTTGGTATCAATGAATTAGAAGACCTAATTCTAATGAATTAGAAGACAAGCCACACGGATCCAAGGCTCAGTTGCTTAGTCATCTTCCTGCGTCCACTCCAAAATTATAAGAACTATTTGGAGCCACCAAGTGCTATGGATTTATCTTATTTATTTGCTTTTGAGACAGGGTCCCACTCTGGAAACTTGGCTGTCCTGGAACTCAATATGTAGAACAAGGTGGGGGGGGAGGCTTGAACTCACAGAGACTGCCTGCCTCTGCCTCCTAAGTGCTAGGGTTAAAGGAATGTGCCAGAACACCTGGCTCAAGTACTAAGAGTTCAAATCCTGAATGCTGCAGAAATGAGTGTGCTGTGGTCCTCAGAAACAAAATCATGTTTCCTGCTTGAATTATTGGTCCAAAGCCATGGCTGAGTCACACAAGCAGGGGGAAACAAGATCACTACAAACTTTTGAAAATTGCTCCACTTAGCTGGCCTAAGCCAGCTGGACGTGGAAGTTCTTATTCTTTTTTTTTTTTTTTTTTACAATGTTATCTTGGCATTTAATATCTAAGTTTTTTTCATTTGTTTGTTTTTGTTGGTTTGTTTTTGATGGAAGTTCTTATTCTTTTGAAATGAGCATTATCTGACTCAATGCAGCAAGAACCTCAGCCTTGGTCCTTATAGAGTACTTGGTCCCAAGGACCAACTACATGTAAACATCTCCGGTAGCCCATATTTAATCAACACAAAGGAATTTAGGGGAAAGAGACTTGGCATGCCATTGTGAAGGTATTACTTCTCACTACCAAAGAATCCCTCCCTGATGCTCACCTCTCCTCTCTGTGAACCTTTAGATTAAGTGGGTACGGGAAACAGTATCAAAATAAAATGTGAAGTAACCTTTAATAGCAGCAAGAATCATGTACAGCTATAAACCTACACCCATGCATTACGCTGGCCTAAAGGCATGGCAGTCTACTTCAGGGACTTTGAAAGGCTCATATAGAGAGGATAGCCAGATGTGATGGTGCTCATCTTGAATCCCAGCACTCGAGGAAAGCAAAGGTAAGTCATTCTCTGTCAGATTGAAGTCAGCCCGGTCTACAGGAGAAAGTCTCCAGTAGGGGCTATGTAGTGAGACTCTGTCTCAAAGAAAGTAAAGGAAAGAAGGAAATGGGCTGGTATGATCACTCAGCAAGTGCTCATCGTATAAGCCTGAGTCAGATGCCAAAACTCACAGAAAGGTAAAGAAGAAAAACAACTGAAATCACACACAAACACATAAGACACTAATAATAGTAACAATATTAAAAAGAGAAGAACCCCGAAAGGAGAGCTCAGTTTCCCTAAAAACTCATGATACTGCAGGCATACTCCCCATTGTTATAAAAGGTGTATCAACTGATAATAACAGAAGTATAACTGATGGATAGATTATAAAATGTATATGCATAAAAGAGAAGATCATGTAAGTAAAACTTGCTATTGTTGACCTAAATTTGTATATTTCTTCAGGCAAACATGGAAGGTTTTGAGGGAAGTGCTAGGATATCTTGGTCTTTGGAAAGAGGTTATGGATTCTGAACAATGTTGATACTACTAGCACTCTGTTAGAGACACTGTTTAGTGCCCTACTATGAAAGATTTGGGTTCTCAAACACATCCAGCCTCAAAGGTTTTAGATAGGGACTCTTGTTCTGAAAAATATTTTTTTGCAGTTATAGCAAGAAAGTTTCTGTCAAAGTATGTAAGTTCTTACATACATATTACGGAAAATACTAAAATTTGGTTATGAAATTAAGCTTAAAATTAAACTTTTAAGCTGAATAATAGCTATTCCTCCCCTACCAAACAGACACACAGAAACACACACACACACACACACACACTCACCAAGTATAATGCTATCTTTTTAAAAAGACTACTAGATCACAACTTCTCAAGGTGTGACCTGAGGACCACCAGAACTAACTCTGAAGTCCTGAAACAGATCTGGGACCACATGGGAATGTACTAAATACGTGTCTGTGGCTGAAGCCTAGAAGCTGAGGTCCGTCTTCCTCAGGACTCCTGAAGTTCTTTGTATGTATCTCTCTTATGTAGTTTACCCCTCTCTGTTTTCTGCTTTAAGTACACATGTACTTTTTGTATACATTGACAAAGAATAAACATTACCACTGCAAAAGCTAGGAAGACCCAGAGAGCAGAGAAAGATAGCAGGGCAGCAAGGTGATTCCAAGGCCACTCAGTTCCATATCTAGCATCTGAGGTCATGATGGAGTCATCTGTGCTTGCAAGACTTGGGTAGTTCTTCCCTCCTGCTCTTTTGTTTACAACCTACAAGTTCTTTGTCTTGGGCTGGTTCAGTTCTGTGCCTAAGGCTTTTCCTCAGTGGATGTTCAAAGGTCCTAACATCTCCCATGATCCTGAGTTCTCCATTACACTTCAGGTTGCACTTTCCTAGCTTTGTACAATGTCCTCTCAGGTCCTACTTGTGGGAACTCTGATCCTGCTTTCCATCGATTTGTCTCAGTGGCTTTCGGGAACCTTGATATAACCTCTGTGACCTCCATGGTTTTCATTTTACTTATCTCAAACCCCATACCATCTGAATGACCTTTATAAACAGTTTGAGATAGAGCCAATCTACCTTTGAACCAAAATTACCAGGGCCTCTTTATGTTGTCTTGGAGAAAAAATTGTTTTTGAGCAGGAAACTCCTTCAGCATTATTCTCAGGTCAGGCTCTCTCCCTTCAAATGAATTTCCATGTCTACAGGCTGGAGCTTTTTTTGAATGGCTGGGGTCTTGCCATTGGGGTACCTTTCTCATTGTTCCAGTGGCAGTGGGAAGTTCCTCTTTAATTGCACAATAGCTTTAAAAATTATAGGTTCTTAGTCTGTACCCTCCTGGTCTGCAACTCTAAACTTGTCCCTACTCCTTGTCTTATGAGACTTGACAGTTTTCATGTCGTCATGCTCTCTCTCTCTCTCTCTCTCTCTCTCTCTCTCTCTCTTCATAATAAGAGCAGCAAGCAGTAACCATGCCTGGGACTGAATGACATGCTACCTTGAAATTCATTTGCCAAAAAATTAGCCCATAACTTATCCTTACTCAAGTTCTCAAGACATAATCATAATTAATCCAGATTTTTTTCTAGAATGTAATGTTAATTACTGTGGTCCAGTTTGTCAGAGTACTTGACCTTCTCTGAAGCCTCAGAAGTCAGGCTCCACTGTCTGCATGTCTCCAAGCATTCCATTCTTCCAAGCTACTTCCACTAAATTCTGCTTACAGCAGCCTTATGGTTTCTGTGGCCTAAGCTTGCAAAATCCTCTTATTTTCCCTTCAAACCAGCCCCAAAGACTTAAAGACCACACGGTCATGTTTATTACAACAAGGGCCCCATTTTCAGGATCAGTTTTCTATGCCATTAGTTTCCTGTTCCTGTGGTAGAATACTGACAACAGACATTTAAGAAGGAAGTTTTCGGCTCACAGCATGAGGGTATAGACCATCACAGCATGAGGGTATAGACCGTCACAGCAGTGGAGTCGGGACTGCAGGAACACGAGGCATCGGGTCATATTGCGTCAACACTCAGGAAGCAGAGAAGCGAATGTTCAGTTTGCTTTCTCCTCTTCAGTCCGCGGTCCCAATCCGTTGGAAGGTGTTATTCCAAATCTAGTCAAGTTTATAATGAAAGAATAGCCATCACAGAACCTATCTCTTCTCCATTGTAGGAGTTGCAGGTTGTGAAGGTTGTGTCTCCCTCTACAGTCTGTTGTTTTAACATGCTGATTTCTTTTGTGGGTGCTAGGAATTGGTGTGGTCCTCTGGAAGGGTAGCCAGTGCTCTCAACCTCTGAGCCATCTTTCCAGTCCCTTAGCATGTTGATTTTTGTAGAGATGTACACTCACACACACAATTATGTTTATGCTTCCTTGCATTATAATCTGATACAATCCAAAGGGAACTAATTTGTTCAAAAGACTCCTATTCAGATAATTACTTTTTAAAAATTTGTTTGTTTTATGTGTATGAGTGTTTTTCCTGCATGTATGTTTGTGTACCACATACGTGCCTGATGCCCAACAGAAGTCAGAAGAGGACAGTGACTCCACTGGAACTGGAATTACGGATAGTGTGAGCCACAATGTGCAAGCCAGGGATCAAACCCAGGTCCTCTGCAAGAACAAATGCTCTTAACTGCTGAGCCATCTCTCCAGCCCTGCAAAGAATTGTTTGAATCGGTGCTTGAAAATGAAAAGATTTCGTAATTTCTTGTCATAAAACAAAAATCAATTATGGAAACACTCCTTTGCCATGATACTTGGTTAGAACTGGAACCGTCGAGGTTGCAGAAGTAGCTTATTTGTGCCTGCCGTGTGAGTGTGAGGACCCGAATTTAGCACCCACATAAAAGCCAGGTGTGACATTGCTCACTTGTAACCCTAGCACTGGGGTGGAAGTGGGAGTGGAGACCAGCAGTTCCCAGAGCTTGATGACCAGCTACTCCAACCAGCTGGGGAGCCCTGGGTTCAGGGAAGGAGCCCGACTCAAAACAACAAGTGGAAAGCGAAAGAGGGAGACCCAGTGACAACATCTGGCCTCTGTATGTACAGGCGCACACATGCACATACACTTGGAGACTCTTGTATACAACATATACACACACATCCACTACACATGTATCTCACACACACCCCACCCTATACACACATTTTTAAAACTTGGAGTTGGCCGGGCGGTGGTGGCGCACGCCTTTAATCCCAGCACTTGGGAGGCAGAGGCAGGCGGATCTCTGTGAGTTCGAGACCAGCCTGGTCTACAAGAGCTAGTTCCAGGACAGGCTCCAAAACCACAGAGAAACCCTGTCTCGAAAAACCAAATAAATAAATAAATAAATAAATAAATAAATAAATAAATAAAACTTGGAGTTGTTTAAATTTAAATAAACCTAAAACATTGTTACAACAAAAATAAATAACATAATACCTACAAAGGAGGGTGCAATGTATCTAACAAGATACTTATTTAAAATTAACAAGGAACTATATAAATCATCAGGAAGAGAAGACTTCTTTGTGAAGCAATCCTAATATCTTAGCTATGTTGTTATCTCGCTTCCTGGGGCTAATACCAGCCACAGAGGATTATTGTTACATCCTCCTCATATATTACAGATCCAAGAAAACATGATGGAAATGCAAATGTAAAGAGCTATTTAGCTACATGGAATTACATACTAGTCTGCTTTTGCATCCTTCTTTCTATTGTCTCTTGATATTTTATTGATGCTATAACTATGAAATGAGCTGGTTCTATATCAGACAAAGGGCAGTGGGGACTACACAGGATTTGTTAAAGTATGTGAGAAAAGCATAGATCCCCCCCCCCATTTATTGGTTTGAATATTAACCCTCTCCAGGGCTGGCATGTTCCCTTTCCCACTGAGTCTGGTTGAAGGCTCTGTGATGTCTTTCTGGATGATGTTCTTCTGAGAAAAGAGTCCAGGATCAGTGTGGCAGCACATTCCCCGGTAAAAATAGCCTGAGAACTTATGATTAGGTCTCCTGGAAAAGAAGACTTCCATTTTCATCCTTGACATTTATTCCTAAGGTATCAGTCTGGAGGTGGGAGTCCATCGGCTGTCTTGGGGCTGTTCTCACTGTTGATTTTGGACCTTTGAACAGCAGATGTTTTTAAAAGTCACATTCCAGGACCTGGGGATGTAGCTCAGTGGCCCTGTGCTTGCTTAGCATGTGTATGGCTGTGCGTCACAACTCTACCACTGTCAACAGAGGAAAAGGACGCCCACACTTGCGGGCTGGAAGGAAACATGGTGTTTGCATCGCCACCCCTGGCATGATGCTAAGGAGAGGCCACACCATGGTCACCGAGCACAGAAAGGAAAACCAGTCTTGTGGGAGCAATCCTGAGATTCATTAATGCATCTTGTCATTGGTTCTAACATGGAAGCAGCAGGAATCATTCTGGGTCCCTCTCTGGAAGTAAATAACTACTCCCTGGAAAAGGGAATTTAAATGTGGCTCCTATAGAAAGTACATTAGCATAAGTAACCCACAATTTTAGATTAAAAAATATCCAGAGAACAAAGGGAATAAAGTATAGAATAAGAAATCCAAGCTACAGTAATATACATCTCCCCGTTTTCCTTTGCTTGTTTTCTCCTTCTCATGCCCACAATTACTTCTCAACTCAAAAGCATCACAAATCAAAATAATATGGAAGGAAACCCTGTTCTTGTTTATAAATAAATAAAACACCTAGGATGGTAAAAAAAAAATACCAATAATCTTGAAATTCAGTTGTAAAACTACCAGAACATTATGTTCTGCTTTATTAATAAAGACCTAGCAGCTGTTTTACTAAGCCATAACTCTAGAGTAAATTATATCCTAGCTATCTACAGCATTGTATGTGCTGTGAGCCCGTGACTCTCCTACCTGTATCCCAGATACCATTCTCCCACTATTACTATGAAGTTTAATATGCCTGCAACTGTGTCAGGCTCCCTGAGAAGGGGCAGCATTGTGAAGCTTCCTCACTGTGCTGGAGAGCATTTTGTCAATTTGACACAAGCTAGAGTTATCTGAGTGGAAGGAAACTCAACTGGGTCAGACTGAACTGCAGGCCAGCCTGTGGGGCATTTTCTTGGTTGATGATTGATGTGAGAAGGACCAGCTCACTGTGGGTGGTATCCTCTCCTGAGAGCTTGTCCTAGGGCATGTAAAAAAGCAGGCTGAGCAAATTATGAGGAGCAAGTCAATAAACAGCATTTCTTCATGGTCTCTGCTTTAGTTCCTGCCTCCAGGTCCCTTCCTTGAGTTCTGGCTGTGATGGAGTGTTACCTGGAAGTGCAAGATGAGATATCTTAGGTCATGATGTTTCACCACAGCAATAGCAACTCCAAGACAGTGACTGTTTTTGTTCTTCCGGAATGATTGAACGTCTGAAGGAACTACGATAATTGAGTTCTCTGTGGGTGTGACCATTCGTAAGAAGTGCCTTGAGACTTCTCAGGAAATATTTCCAGACTCCTCTGATCTCTTGCTCAAAGTTCAATGCCACCCACAAGTTGCTTCTGAATTAGAAAAATTGCATTTACGACATATACTGTTAAGAGTGTTGGTGCCCTCGTGTGACCTACAAAAGTTAAATCTTACCACAGAGTGTGCATTCTTAGGAGAGTTGGGAACTGGGGGATGGTGAGGCTCTCTCCTGGGATAGGGATCCCATTTATCTCCACCACTGACTATCCATCATGAATGCGGTTTACAGACATCCCTCCAGGGCTGACTAGTCCATAGGTTTTCTTTCACCTTTAACAAACGATTCCCAGTGAGTTCTAAAACCCCTTCGTGTCTCAACCAACCAAAAATACAAGAAAAATAAAGCGTGGGGACTAAGTTGATGGCAGGTGCCTCCCTCTCAAGCCACCTTTCACAATAACCTTTGGAGGTTCTTTGTTTTGTTTGAGATAGGCATGCACCACCACATCGTGCTATCTTTTCTTTTTAACATGTGTGGGGATTTCACCCTTATGTACGTCTGTTCACACGTGCACGCCTAGTATCCTTGGAGAAGAGGACATCAGATTCTCTGAGACTGATGTTACAGACAGCTGTGAGCCACCACATCGGTGCTGATAATCAAACCCAGGTCCTCATCTTTCTGCTGATGGAAACTGTTCTCCATTTCCAGGTTCCTTTACAATGCTATCTTTTTGCTATGACTATGTATGAATTTACAGTTTATAAAATGTCTTTATCCCTTGATAAAGAAATTTGCTCTAGCCGGGCGGTGGTGGCGCACGCCTTTAATCCCAGTACTCGGGAGGCAGAGGCAGGCGGATCTCTGTGAGTTCGAGACCAGCCTGGTCTACAGAGCTAGTTCCAGGACAGGCTCCAAAGCCACAGACAAACCCTGTCTCGAAAAACAAACAAACAAAAAAAAAAAAAAAGAAATTTGCTCTAATTTTTTGAGGATGTGAGCAAAAGAATGAGTGAACCGACTAGGTTGCTCAGGACTTTATGACCCTATGGCTGGGAACCCTGGGAAAAGGAAGAACTGGTCCCTACCCTGAATGTGCTAAGGACAAACACACTACAGTGGTAAAATGCACAGATAGCTTGCAAGGGGATGCAACGAATACTATATAAAGAGTGAAAGACTACTCGGGTAGCTGGTGAATGGCAGTTGCCATGGTGCCACATGCAACTCCTCAGCCTTATGCCTGACATAGAATCATGGCCGTGTGACTGGCACAAACATTGCTTATGTAAGTGGGAAGTTCCTTGAGAGTGTTTCCATTGAGAAATGACGATGCAAAGCAAATGTCAAAAGAAATATCTAAAAAGGAAGAGAGAATCCACCCATTAAGCAAAATAGAAAAGAGCCAGAGTACACAGGGTAACCGAAGGAGATTGGATTGTGGGGACAGATGTTGGTGTGCAGGGAGGGAGAAGAAAATGATTCTAGAATGAAGGAAGATCTGCAGAAATTCGCGTGTAGTCTAAGATGCGTCATCCACAGCTTACGGGGCTAAATTAGTATCTGATTCCTACAAGAAGATTCAAATGCGAAGAGACAGTTATGTTTAGAAGCTGACTGATGAGGAGGCTGTGGGCAACGAAGTGTTGTATTTCCTGAGGACCAGATTTGTGCCACCCATGAGAGACAGCTAGCCTGGAAGCCACAGGAATCTTCACAAGAGCCATCTGGGAGAGGAACAGAACTTGAGCAGAAGGAAGCTGGTGATGAGTTGCTAGGTGTTTAGGCATTGCCGAAGGAGCTGCAAATGGCCAGTTAGGAAAGCCATCCATTTGCCTGTGTGGAAAAAATGAGAAGCAGAGAATCCACAGGCAATGGGAATTTTCATGAGGATCCACTGAGAAAAGGGTAACGCAAGGAAGCCATTCATTGATGATACCATCAAGTAAGAACTTTTCTGCCTTCTCCATTTCCCCTCCCACCCCAAGTTTTAGCCTGAAGAGCATGAAGATGACCTTAACCGAGATATGGAAGAAGATATGTGCCAGGTGGCCCAGGAGAGAAGCTGGCAATGTCTTGACATAACCCAGGGCACTAAAGGAACCTTCCATGAGGACAGAGGAAGCATGAGAGATTAGGAGGACAACAGGATAAAGTTTTCACGTTTACAAGCATGAGGGGCACACAAAGGCCGTTTTACTGTCTGTACTCAGTCATGTACGCATTGTCGAGCAGACACCCTGCTGCACTGCTGGAGTCCAGCTCTGTGTTCAGTTTGCATCGTTTTGACAGGTTCACTCTGACGATGACACTCTAAGGCTTTCTCAGGCAAATCTAAGGAAGAACGAAGCCTCCACTGGCCTGACTAAAATTCTTTCTGTTTGTGGCTTTGCTTTTGTTTTGTGTTTGAGTTAGGGTCTCTCTATGAAGCCCTGGGGTCCTGGAACTCACTATGTAGACCAAGCTGGCCATAAACTCAGATCTATCTGCCTGTCTCTGCCTCCCGAGTGCTGGGATTAAAGGTGTGTGCTTGGTCTAAGATCAAATTTTTTTTTTTATTTTTTTTATTTTTGAGACAGGGTTTCTCCATAGCTTTTGGTTCCTGTTCTGGAACTAGCTCTTGTAGACTAGGCTGGCCTCCAATTCACAGAGATCCTCCTGCCTCTGCCTCCCGAGTGCTGGGATTAAAGGCGTGCGCCACCACCGCCCAGCTCAAAATTCTTTTCTGTAGAGGAAAAATGACCCAGCGATCTCTCATACCACCCTACTCTCATTAATGAAAGAAGTCTGCGGAGGTGTCCTGGGGGCAGTAGCAGGACAACTGATTGTGTCAACAACTAAAGAAGTGGGCACATGCTGTCAAGTGGTTATGGCTCTAAAGCCAAAGTGCTGGTCACCACATGCTAATGTCCCAGTACAGACCTATTTCCATCCAGAAGAATGCAGTCTAGTGGGCTCTCCTTTCCTTGTAAATGCACAAGGTAACTGTTATAGAAGAGTCTGCTCCAGCCATCAGGGAGTTCCAGCAACTTCAAGGATACCTTACTTGTGGAACAGTAGCCTCTATGTTTCTGAGTGGAAAGGCTTAACTTCAGCCACAGCATTTTGTTTTAGAAACTTGACCAGCCTGGTGTAAGTTTTCTTATGACCGGATGAGTGAGAAAGGGGCCTGGGTACTTAGAGAAGGGTGTGGTTCACTGGTCTTTGGAGACCTGGTGATTTACATGAAGAAAACTAGGGTACTTGCTCCATGAACACTGAGAGATTGTGCAGTGCTGCTCCTTCTCTGCTCTGATTCCCTGGACAGAGCCTCTCAGCACCAGCACGGCTGGCATTCCAGGCGGTTTGGATGTCTGCATTCATGACTGTGGACTGAGAGAGAGGCCACTCACCTGTGCACACTGCAGGGTTTTTTTTTTTTTTCTTTTTGCATTTACTGATTATACCTACCAACTTCCAGTAGCACCAACACGCACAGAGTTACAACAACCAAACCTGCCTCCATGGACTGGGGATGTACTTGCTACCTACTATGTGTAAAGACCTAAATTCAACCCACAGTAAGTCAAGACAAAAACCTCCCAAGACAACCAATGTCCCCTGGGGAAATTGGCCCCCAGTTGAGAATCATGGATGTAAGTGGAGAAGCTCTGACTTGATAATGGTCCAAGTTAGGTTTCCCTTACTGTAATAAACACCAGGACCAAAATAAAGTTGGGGAGACAAAGATTTATTTCATCTTATAGCTTGCAGTCAATGAGGGGAGGTCAGGGTAGGAACTCCAGACAGGAACCTGAAGCAAAACTAAAGTACAGCCATGGAGGAATGCTGCTCACTGGTTTGCTCAGCCTGCTTTCTTAAACAACCCAGGACCAGCTTAGGTGTGGTACCATCCACAGTGGGATAGGCCCTCTCATCCATCAAACAACCAGCCAACATCATACTAAATGGAGAAAAACTCAAAATATTCCTAAAAAGATCAGGAACAAGTCAAGATGCCCACTCTCTCCACTCCTGTACAATACAATGCCTAATGTCTTAGGGCAACAATGAAAGAAAAGAAAATAGCAATACAAATTAGGTAAAGAAGACAAAGTATCCTTATTTGCTAAGGATATGATTCTATACATACAAGACAGGGAAAGACCCACCAAAAAACATGTAGAGCTGATAAACACTTTCAAAAAAGTAGCAGGTTACAAAATAATCACACAAAATTCAGTAACCTTTCTCTATACCCAAAACAATCATTCTGACAAAAAAATCAAAGAAACAATCCAATCCGCAATAGCCACCAATAAAATAATAAAACAAAACACTCGGGAATAAACCTTACGGAGAAAATGAAAGATCTCTCAGTGAGAAATGTAAGGCACTGGAGAAAGAGTGAAGAAGACATTAGAAGATGGAAAGATGTCCTGTGCTCAGGGATTGGAAGAATTAATCTTGAGAAAATGGCCATCCTACCCAAAGCAATCAGTAGATTCAATTCTATCAATCAAAAAAACCCACAGCCATTCTTCACGGACTTAGAAAACAAAATCTCAAAATTTATGTGGCAAGATCAAAAGTTAAGGACTGCCAGCGCAGTCTTGACCAAAAATGATACTACAGCAGGTATCACCCTACTTTATCTCAAATTATAACCCAGACTCACAGTATTGAAAATACACGATGCCAACAGAAAAACAGAAAGGTTTAAGTAAGTGGACTAAAATAGAGGACCCAGATTAGGCTATACAAATACCTGATTTTTGACAAAGATGTCAAAAACACACACTAAAGAAAAGATACCATCTTCAAGAAATGGTGCTTGGAAATCCATACTTCAACAGACAAAAAATAAGACTGGAGCCCCTTCTTGTATCCCACACAAAATTCAACTGCAAATGGATTAAAACCATGGAAGTCTGAAATTGCTAGAAGATAAATAGGGCATAGGCACAGATACGTCTTTTCTTAGTAAGATTCCCATAGCACAGGCAGTTAAGACCAACAATTGTCAAGTAAGAGCTCATGGGATTAAAAGTATTTTATGTGGCTGGTAAGACGGATCAGTGGTTAAGAGCATTGGCTGCTCTTCCAGAGGGCATAGGTTTGGTTCCCAGCACCTACGTGACAACTTATAGTTGCCTGTTACTCTAGTTCCTGGGGACCTGGTGCTTCTTCCAGCCTCTGTGGGCACCAGACATGCAAATTGTATAGATATACATTCAGGCGAAACAGCCATACACATAAAAATAAAGTGAAGCAGTTGGGCGGTGGTGGCGCACGCCTTTAATCCCAGCACTCGGGAGGCAGAGGCAGGCGGATCTCCATGAGTTTGAGGCCAGCCTAGTCTACAGAGCGAGTTCCAGGACAGAGAAACCCTGTCTCGAAAAACAAATAAAGTGAAGCAACAATAACTTTAACCTTCTACACAGGAAACTCAATTGAGTGTAAAGGCAGCCCACAGAATGGAAAAAATAAATCTTTGGTGGCTGAACATTTAATAGACTTAGTGTCTAATATATATGAAGAATTCAAAAATTAAAAATAAAGAAAACAACCCATTAGGATGTGGGATATGGAACTGAATGGAAAGCTCTCAAAATAAGAATACAGTAGAGGCCAGGGAGTTGTTGAACACAACTTCTTCAATTCAACATGGGAGGCAGCAGATCGCTGTGGGTTTGAGGCCATCCTGGTCTACAGAACAAGTTTCAGGACAGCCAAGGATACGCAGAGAAACAGTTTCAAAAAAACTAGATAGATAGATAGATAGATAGACAGATAGATAGATAGAATGGATAATAAACATTTAAAAAGTGCTCAACATCCTAGGCTTCCTGTTTGAGAGTATAATCTGAGGTCACCTGAAGATACCATGGTGCACACCTCTAAATCTAGCCCTTGGGCAGTGGAAGCAGAAAGGTCACTAAGCTTGATGCCAACCTGAGCTAAGTAGTGGTCCTTGTATCAAAAATAAAATTCAGGGACCAGGGCTATGATATAGAAATTCCTGGATGAATAATCTGTTTTTAGTCCAGTCAGTCATCCCCTTTCTATTTACCCCAAACCCAAATCCTTGGATGCTAATTATATAAAATTACCTTTCATAAAATGGTAGCTCATGTAAAATGGTAACCTGGGCATATCCTCTTACAGACTTCAAATCATCAAAACCTAATACTATGGAGACGCTGTGCGCATGGTTGCTATGCAGTGCCGTGGAGACACTGTGTGCATGGTCGTTGTGCAGTTCTGTGGAAAATCTGTGCACATGGTGGTTGTGTAGTGCCGTGGAGACGCTGTGTGCATGGTGGTTGTGCAGTGCCGTGGAGACGCTGTGTGCATGGTGGTTGTGCAGTGCCGTGGAGACGCTGTGTGCATGGTGGTTGAACAGTGCCATGGAGACGCTGTGTGCATGGTGGTTGTGCAGTGCTGTGGAGACTCTGTGTGCATGGTTGTTGTTTAGTGCTTCTGAAAGAACAGTTACCAGGAAGAATTAGCTCAATATAGATACAATTCCGTCCTGGAATCCTTTTGCTCTGCAGTTGTTTAAATCTGCAGGTACAAGCCTGTGGCACGTAGACCTACAGTGTAGATTCTAAGTATTGCCTAGGTCATAACTGCAGTAAGATGATTTATTCATTGTATGTCGGGATTCAAATTTAACTGAATGCCCAGTATTTTTATTTACAATATTTGGTCATTCTGTTTGGAATTGGGGGTAGGAGACACTCCAGATTTAGATCTTTTTTCTGTAAGTCTTTGGCACATCATACACAGATATTTGTAACTACAATGCTAGAGACATTTTGCTGTAAATGAAATTAACACTGTACCAGGACCACCCACTGCAGAAACATACCCACTTTACAAAAGATAGGGTTTTTATTATCGTTTTGTTTTGTTTTTTAGTTCCTGGAAAAAGCTTGCTTTACTACAAATCTACCTATTTTGCAACATACAGTGGCTAGCAAAAACAGCTTTTTGTTCTGAGCAATCACCATAGCCTTGCTGTTTAATGTTGCTGTCTCCAAGGGAGCTGAAACCAGGAAGTCTGGTTTAAAAGTTCCTAACGAAGAGGCTCCAGGCAGCGGTTTCTTTTGTTTTTGAAGGCTTATTAAATGTCCTTGGTAAAGGAACACTGCCGCCTCGTGGCAGAATCACGTATTCTCCCAGACTGGAGGCAAAGACAAGTGGAAGATCTGAAGGAGTGGGTTTTGGTTGCTTCCACTTAGCATTCAGTTTGTTAGCTTTAGCAAGATACAGGGAGGAACAGTTTTACCAGTAAAGCCGAAATAGTCCTTTTAAAAAAACCTGCGGGGATGGGAGTGGGGGACAGGCAGAGAGATGGTTCCACAGGTAAGGACACTTGTCACAGAATCCTGGTAATGTGAACTACACACACACCACACCACACACACACCACACACATACACACCACACCACACACACACCACGCACATACACACACAACACACACATACACACAACACACTACACCACACCAAACACACATAGATACCACACCACACACACACACACACAGAGGCAGGGACGGTGATGGTGATGAAACACAGTCATATAAAAGAGCAATTCCCTTCACCATGCAGTAAAACTAAAAGGAGAGAAACCAAGCAGGATTTGAAAGAACATTCTTTCAGCTAGAGCCCATGTGGATAAAATTCACGTTTACTTTAAAATTCATAAGGCGTCTGAATTCCTGAAGCATACGCAAGGCTCAGTAAGTTACCAGCAAGGCTCCTCAGAATCGCATCTATAAAAAGATGAAGACTCAGAAGCTTGTCTCCCGAGGATCACCTGCGTGTTTCCTAATCCAGAAAGTTCTACAGACTTCAAATGGACCCACCTAGGGCCTCAGCTGCATAGTCAATGTGCACTTCAGTACTGGAGATATATTTTGCACCAGAGAAAAATATTTAGTTACGAATTAAAACATTTGGCATTGACTTTATTTTGCCTTTTGTTTGTTTTCTAAGGGGTCTGTGGCTAGTTAATAAAAGAAACTTCATGCCAGCTTGTCAACTTCGTGATCACTCTTGGCTCTGCACCACCTGCTTTAATACATATGCCCTTGTGAGCTGTGGCAACAAGGAGTCCGTTACCGTCGTAAATATTTACTGTTTCTCACTAGAAGCAAAGGAATGGAGACTCCAAGCAGCGTGGCTGTACAGTTCGTTGCTGAGCAGGAATGTATTTTGCAAATTCCACTTCCGCCAGGGAGCAGTAAGATTATTTCCTATAGGAAAACAAAACAGAACAAAACCAGTTTTGAACTTTCTGTCAATCTGAAGAGTCACCAGGTGCTTGCTGAGCTTTTCCCAGCAGTCAGACACTGAGCTTGGCACACTTATATAACAATCTGGTGTCACTGGCACGGTTTTAATGCATCCATGTAGCCCGACCTGTAGTCTCAGTTTACCCTGTTCAGGATGGCACTCTACGGCCATAAAGAAGTGGTCTGTTAGTCTGCGCTGCCTGGTAGGTGCCTGACAGATGGCATTGTGTGCCTGTCTACCCTGGCACACAGTCATCCTCCGTCCTCAAAATGCAGTCAAAGCTGCTTGTGAAATGGAATCTTTCAGAGTGAGCCATGGTCTGAAAAACCACTGCTTTACACAACGTAGAGTGAACACAGCCTGATGTCAACAAAACTTGAGTTTCTGGCATTCCTCTCTTCCCTAAACCCAGAGAGTGTCTCATAAATCTACTCCAACCCTGTTTGCTGAGCCTTTAACCCTCTCATGAATTACACACTTCGGGCCCTGTTAGAAAGGGGACCGGTTTCTTAGCAACCTTTAGAGATGTTAAGCTAGAAAGCCACAAGAATATATACGCTATTGTAAGGACACAAACACAGTTATCTCATAGGGAAGATCATGCTGATCCTATTGGTGCTCTCTCTCTGTCTCTCTCTCTCTGTCTCTCTCTCTCTCTGTCTCTCTCTCTCTGTCTCTGTCTCTCTCTGTCTCTGTCTCTCTCTCTGTCTCTCTGTCTCTGTCTCTCTCTGTCTCTCTGTCTCTGTCTCTCTGTCTCTCTCTGTCTCTCTCTCTGTCTCTGTCTCTGTCTCTCTCTGTCTCTGTCTCTCTCTCTGTCTCTCTGTCTCTGTCTCTCTGTCTGTCTCTGTCTGTCTCTGTCTCTCTCTCTGTCTCTGTCTCTCTGTCTCTGTCTCTCTCTCTCTGTCTCTCTCTCACACACACACACACACACTCAGTCACTGCTTTGTTTCACATTTGGTTAGCTCTGAAATGCGTTCCTTTGTTGAGGCCATGAACCCCAGTTTTGCCCTGCTGGGGTCTTTGCTGCTGGTGTGGGGTGGAGCTGTGTCTCACAGATGACAGCTGACACCGTTGATCTCTGTTCACATACAGACTTAGGGGCAAAATAATGGAATTACAGTTTTTAATTCCCCAAGCTTTAGGGAGGTTGTATTAACAGCATCTCATTACTGGAACACACCTCAGCCACCACCGCCTTATGGGAGACATCTGAAACCCTTTGTGGTAGATTTGTTTCATAACAGAGCCCGGGCGGGATCTTTTAGTGGTTTATTCATCTCTCCCTGTCTTTTCTCCAGACAACGTAGGAAGCAGATTAGCTAGATGACTGTGTGTTATCTGCTTCAACTCAACTTGAGTAAAGACGTAACCGAGTACTAAAAATTCTTAGTGACTTCCTTTGCTAGTGAGCCGTCGCTCCACCCTCTGAAGTTCAGTCAGTCATCCAGAAGCGCAGCTAGCGGTCCCACTAGCTTTGTGATCCGAGCTAAGGTCTTCAAATTGTCCAAGCATTTTGTCTCTAAAATGGACACGGGGTTGCTGAGGTCAGGCTGGTTCCTGCTCTGAGTTACTCCATATTGTGTAAAACAGTGGTTTTTCAGGCTGTGCCTGGCCTTGAGAGACTCCATTTTACAAGCAGTTTTTGATACCACTTTGAGGATAAAGGACCATCTCTCTGACATACAAATATACTCCTGAGAGTAGAAAGCATGCTACCCTAAAATTTCACTTAGGTGAATTAAGACTATAGAAATACACGAGAAGTGTCCAGGCTTGCTTTCTATTGCTTTGATAAAGGCCACAATAAAAGCAACTTTGAGGGAAGCATTTATTCGGCTTACACGCCCCAATCACAGTCTGTCACTGAGGGAAGTAGGCGTGGGAGCTCATGCAGGACAAGAACTGAAGCAGAAGAGACTAAGGGGACACTGATTATTGCTTTGTTTAGTTTGGCTTTTTATACAACACAGAGTCTCCTGCCTGGGCATGACAACACTCACGGTGGGCTGCCTGCCCCCGTCAGTCATTAATCAAGACAACGCCCCATTGGTTTGTCTGCAGGCTAATGTGGTGGAGTCATTTTCGCAGAGAGGTTCCCTCTTCCCATGTGACTCCCGTTTGTCAAGTTAATGAAAAAAAATTTTTTAAAAAAAGTAACATACATGACAGGAAACCAGACCTGAGAACTTACCAGATAACTAGGTTGAGGAAACGGTGTGACCTCCTCACCTGGACACCTAACACTGTGATGGCAATGCCCTCCATGACCTGTCTCATGACATCAGTGTCTGTATGAAGGACCAACTCCCAAGTGCCCTTGAGACTTCAGCCCAACTTGACCTCATTGTTGATGTGTTCTATCCCTGTGCCCACCCCTGTGGACCTCACCCCGTCTGTCCTTCCATTCATTTTTCTGGCCCTGGCCCTGCCCTTTGCCTCTGCAGCTGGACTCAACTCTTCAGCTTTGCTCTAAAGCTGTGATGCAGAGTTCTGAGAGTAGCAGCTTCTTAGAGGTGGTTAGTTTGGGTTCCTTCCTCTGTCAATGTGGACTTTGTCTCCATCTTTACCTGTCCACTTCTGGAACCTCTTGAAACCCTACCACAGCCTCGTTAACCCTTTGCGTCCATTCTGCAGCCCCCCCACAGACACACACATAGAGAAATTTACAATATGATGTGTGCTATAAGTTAATGATTAAAGATTCGAATAAAAGAACTCGTGTCTGCCTCAACTAGATGACCAAGAAAAGCAGGATTATGGGAAATTGCTGTGGGTTGCACCATGCCTATAAAAAATATGTCCAAGTCCAGCTGCTGTACTTGTTAATGCTAGGTGGATGCTTTCTAGTGTAATGTTTAATCCTTTAGTGAGCTCTGAGTATGTTTCTAGAGGTAATACTTGATATAAGGATACAATGTTATTTATTCTTCATGAAATTTTTCTTTTCAGGAAACAGAGAGAAGAAAGGAGAGATGATGACCAGACTTTGTTTGGTCGACCTATCTACTTATTCCTGTTTTTCTTCATCTCTTCTTGTGGATTCAGCTTGCATTCTCAAAAAGGTGAAAAGGCCTTTATGGGATTTATCACATTTACAAATAGCTTTGAAACCATGGGAACATTCAAGATGCAGTAGTCTTCTCTGAGTTCACCCAACGTTAACTACCTGCACATACTGTAGATACAGCTTAGATCTGCGCAAGGATTATTGATTGGCAACTTGGCAGGTGCTAGACTCCTCCAGGAGATGAGCCTCTGTGTGTGCCTGAGGTGTCATCTACACTACATTAGTTTCTGGGCATGTCAGGGAAGGGTTATCTAGATTAGGATAATTGGAGTAGGAAGAGTCGTCTTAACTGTAGGCTGCAGCGATCCATGGGTTGGGGCCCTGGACAGAATAAAAAGGGTACAACTCTGCCCCAGATTGTGGGTCCAAATGTGACCAGCTGTTTCAAATTCTTACCACGGTGACTTCCCCGCCATGACTGACAGTACCATTGAACTCTGAGCCCAAATAAACCCTTTCCTCCTTAAGCTGTTTGAACAGGTATTTTTGTTGCAGCAGCGAAGAAAGTAACTAACACAGTCTGTGGTGTAGCTGGGCCATTGGCATATGAACAGATATAAAGCCAGCGGCTGCTTTTACAGTCTTGGAAGAATCTGTCCACTTCTTACATTTCAGTAACTACAACACAAAAACTCACTTCTGTGCTTCACGAACATGGATCAGCTAACATATAACTATGGCAGCCAAAGCTTGCCTCACAAGCCCCAGCGTGAGATATGTAAAATAGACATGCAAATGACCCAAAGCATGGAACAAGAGCCAGCCTGCCTGAGGGCCAGTATCCACTATAGCTAACCTGTAGACCCAGGGAAGAAATACAGTTTGTTGTTTATGTCACTGAAATTTTTAGGTGGTCTGTATCATTGTTGCAACATCTTCCAAATCACTGTTACATGGGTGGCTGCCACCGTGCCTGTTTCGAAGCAACTTAGAAAATTTGAGACTTCTAAAACTCTTGGCATTCCCCAACACATTTCTCTTGGGTAAAAGTTTCTCTGCATATTTTGTGTGCCATAAAATATCTTCCAAAACTTTCAGTATGATTAAAAGTTATCTCCGTTCATTTTCTCCCTGTCTGTGTTGAAGATGTGTTTTGTGACTCTGGAAGGCTGGAACTACAGTGGCAGTGATTGCGAGTGGCAGCAATTCCCAGAGGAAACTGCAATCAGTTTGGACATTTCCCCAAGTGCTCAGCACCTACGCACCCAATGCTTCAAAAAGTCAAAGGAACAAAGACATTTAATAGACACTGCATCTTGCTCTCTCCACTCAAGACAGAACAAACTGATCTAGTGGGGATAGAAAGACGCTCTTAGCAGCTATCTGCAACCCTTATGAGCTTATTGTATTGCTATGAAGCACTACACCATTTAAACATAGCCCTAACTATAGAAACTGGAAAATGAAAAAAAGAGACAGAGAACACATTCTCATGGAGACCCCCTCATCCACTTTTACCAGATCTGATCGACCATGCCGAATGTACATTGTACACATTCTCATGGAGACCCCCGCATCCACGTTACCAGATCTGATCGACCATGCCGATTGTACATGATACAGTGCCGAGGACTGCACAGAACAGAGGTACCTGCCTTGGAGAGTTCAGATCCAGAGAGAGGCAAGACAGATACCTCACAGAAGTTTCTTATGGATCCTAATTTAACTGTTTGCAAGTTCAGTGTTGAGGAGACTTATTTTGTTGGATTCATGGAAAAGTTTTTTCCCCCCAGAGAAAAAGGCAATCCGAACGGTGATGAGAATGACGTGTGTCATGATAGACAGACTTGAGAGAGAACAAAAGTGTGACACTAAGGCTATGGGATTAAGACAGCAGCAGCAGCAGCAACAACAACAACACATCAAAGTCAGTCCTGGAAAGCCTTCGATGGCAACCTTAAGAGCACTGGCGTGCTTGCCTCACAGATCCCCCCTGCACCCCAGCACATCTACTGTAAGAAAACATCCTTTGGCAATAAGACTGTCAACTCTTTAGAAATGTGGACATCACTTTACGAGAATGCAGTTGTTGTAAAAGGCCCCAGAACTTCTTGGCTTCGGATTCAACGTGACCAGGTGCCTCAGGCTCCTCTGGGGGCTTCACTTACATCAACGTAGAGCTCAGTCCCCTCAGAAAGAAAAAAAGTTTCTGGCTTGACACATGGTAGAGAAGTGGAAAGGAACTGGTCCCTTGACACCATTTGCTGTCAGGTACAGGACATACTCAAGACTCTCACACTGGGCTCCCGTTATGAGATGCAGCCTGTGTGTGCTCACTTCCCCATCAGCCTGCTTGGACTTGGCAAGCCACAACAGTTTGTTTGTTTTTTTTTTTTTTTTTTTTGGATAAAATAAGAACATCAGGTAATTCTTGGATAGTATCTGTCTTAGTTAGGGTTTCTATTGCTGTGAAGAGACACATGAGCACTGCAACTCGTATAAGGAAAACATTTAATTGGGTTGGCTCACTTACAGTTTCAGAGGTTCAGTCCATTGTCATCATGACAGAGAGCATGGCAGCATGCAGGCAGACATGGGGCTGGAGCAGTAGCTGAGAGTCCTACATCTTGCAGGCAACAGGAAGTTGACTGAGACACTGGGTAAAGCTTAAACAAAAGGCCTCAAAGCCCGCCTCCTCAGTGACACACTTCCTCTGACAAGACCACACCCACTCCAGCAAAGCCACACCAATAGTGTCCTTTAGAGAGCTTTTTTCTTTCAAACCACCATAGTACCTGTTTTTGAAAAAAGGAAGAGTATAGCAGACCGTAGAATAAGACCTAAATTATCATTGGATGTGGTTTTACCTCACTCAAAAGATTCCCAATGGCCGGGCGGTGGTGGCGCACGCCTTTAATCCCAGCACTAGGGAGGCAGAGGCAGGCGGATCTCTGTGAGTTCGAGGCCAGCCTGGTCTAGAAGAGCTAGTTCCAGGACAAGAACCAAAAACTACGGAGAAACCCTGTCTCGAAAATAAAAAGATTCCCAACTCCTTGTGCTCACCTTCACCTCAGTTTACTGATGATTTTAGTTCAGGAAGGATTGCAGAAGAGATAACTAACTGCAACCCAGAGAAAGACCCTCAACACCCAGGGGAGAAAGGCTGATAACAGCAGGTCCCTGGAGCTGATAATTTAGAGGCCTTCTTTGTTTCTACCAGCAGAGCAAAACTCCAGAGCTAGGCGAGTAGAATCTGCAACTGTGCTATCAGATCCAGGAGCCATTAGCATCCCCCTGACCATTTATATAGGTTGCTTGGTTACCCGGTTCTATGTATGATGGGAGAAAAGAAGTGGCACTCTGATTTAAACAATCCACACCCTATTCATGATTGTGCTGAAAATAAACCTTTTAGCTCTTTTAACTGCCACCTAAAAGGTTAGTGTAGCACACTAACCTTTCATTCTAGATTTTCATGATTTAATTCCTTTCTTAACTTTTTCTATTAAGGAGTTCACCAGATGTGCACAGATGTGTGTGTGTGTGTGTGTGTGTGTGTGTGTGTGAAAACCTTTATCTGACCTTTTTATGGGGCAAAAGAAATCCATCCCTGGAACCTGTGCGGGCTGGGGAATTGCTTGTTTTAAGGATATATACGACTGTGAATGTTTGCAAGAGGTAGAACAAGAGGGACCAAGGGAGAACGGATAGAAATGAGACAGAAGAGCAAGAATATAGAAACATGGATGGACGGAAACTGTTGTGAGTAGATTCTTACCCCTCAGATCTTTAGCCCCCTTTAGCTCATCTTTGTGTCTTTAATTGAACCTTGAACGGAAGCCTTAAAGGCTCCGGTAACAGAACTGTTGCTTTAGTCTCTTGAGTGCCAGGATCTAGAGATCATGGGTGGCCTGCACCTGCTTTCTTGTAGCACACAGGATCACATGTACAGGGGCAGCAACCCCCACGGCGTGCTAGGCTCTCCCGCCTTCAATCAGTAATTAGAAAACTGCTGCAGACTTGCCTACAGGCTTATCTGAGGAATTTTCTCACAGATTCCTTCTTCCAAGATGACTCTAAATTGTTTGAAGTTGACCACAAAACAAAAACAACAAAAAGACCACACACACAAAACAAAACAAAACAAAAAACCCAACTAGCCCCTACAAAGAAGCAGCTTTCACTCTCAAGTACAGAGAAGCATGGGGGTGAGTGAGCCCACTGGAGACTGACACAAGTAAAATCACTATTAAGAAAGCCATGGTCTTCGTTTGGGTCACTATTGTGATGATGAAACACCATGACTAAAAAGCAACTCGGGGAGGAAAGGGTTTATTTGG
The DNA here is from genome assembly GCF_950005125.1 of Chionomys nivalis. Lineage (NCBI taxonomy): Eukaryota > Metazoa > Chordata > Mammalia > Rodentia > Cricetidae > Chionomys > Chionomys nivalis. The sequence continues at coordinate 41,725,303 of NC_080093.1, forward strand.
CTTACACTTCCACATCATCGCTGAAGGAAGTCAGGACCAGAACTCAAACAGAGCAGGAACTTGGAGACAGGAGCTGAGGCAGAGGCCATGGAGGAGTGCTGTTTAATGGTTGCTCTCTGTGGCTTGTTCAGCCTGCTTTCTCCTAGAACCCAGGACCCCAGCTCAGGTGTGGCCCCACCCACAACAGGCTTGACCCTTTACTAGTTAAGAAAAGCTTGCCTATAGCCCCATCTTACAGAGGCCTTTTCACAGTTGGGGGTCCTCCCTCAAATGACTCCTGTGTAAAGTTGACATAAAACTAGCCAGCACAGCCATAATCTAACCAAAGGAAAGAATCAAGAAAGCATTCAAAGAAATCTTGTCACACTGAAAACTGGTAAGCTTGTGAAAATTAATTTCAAATTAAAACGTTAGATCATTGATTAGAAAGCTAAGCCTTCCCTGAGCTATGTCCACTGGCGGCCACCACAGAGTCTGGTAATGATGTGCAGAGAGCTAGAGGAAGTCATTCTAATAACTAGGGTATTTATCATTCCCAGTACCAATTCTGTGCCAGCTAGGCGTGACTGAGATGTGGACCTGGCCTTGGAAGGGCTACAAACTACAGAGGAATTACATCTTAATAGTCAAATGATTGCATGTACAAAGTGCTATGACTCCAGTATGCCTGGGAGCAGAGCAAGGGACACTAAACAAGAGGGGAAGTGAGGGAAAGATTAAGGGAAAAGCCCCCAGGAATGGTATCACCATGCTAGTGCTGGAGTATGGGGAATGAAGTTGTCCCACTAAACAGAAGAGCAGTGTATGGATAGGCCCAGCAGGAAGGAAAGAATACTGGAAACTCCCAGCAATGCTTTGTGTTCAGAGAAGACATACTGGGAGGAATGTAGCAAGACACAAAACAAAGAACTCCAATGATGAAAGCATCCAACTGCCAAGCTAAAGAACACAGAAATGACCCCAAGTGCAATGAGAAATCTCTGGTTTTCTACTTAGGATAGGGCAAGTAAGAAGAGAAGAGAGACTGAGAAGGGACTGACATGGTATAAAAAATTAACTTCAAGAACAGGGAGAGGGAGCCTTAAGAGAGTGATGGACATTAGGAAAAAGATGAACTATTTTATGCTCATATACAAAACCCTACATGGCAAGGGAACTGGAGTAGAGTACCACACATCAACATGGATGAGCCTAGCAAAGAAAACACCACACAGGAGAAAACTTGATAAAATTTGTGTCTAAATGGCAGCGATATTAGGACATGCATTGCAGGGAGGCACAGCAAGCTCAGAGACACACTGTCTCAGCCTAGAAGTCTAGTGATGAGAACTGTTACATGGGCTCCCCCATAGAAATGGTGATGTTTCATTCCAAGCTAGTTGGTGGATAAATGAAGTCACTATCTATTTTAACTTAAATGTTGTACAGAAAAGCAGTTGGCCATTGATAGGGAATTTTAGGGGAGTGGGTGCCTATGTGGTGTGTGTGGTGCTGGCAAAGGCTGGAGAACTCAGCTGGTGGGAGAGGAATGTTGTGAACATAGTGTCTAAGGTTTGATGGAGGACTATCATTATTCTAGAGACTGGATACGTCAGGCCAGTTCTTAGGATTTAGGTTAACCTCACAATTCTTCATTTTCCATATCTGTAAAGCAGATATGTAACAGTATATTCCTTGTAGGGGAAAAGTGAAACCCTCTGTATTTAAACTAATTAACTGAGTGTAGTGGTACCTTCCTATGTTCCTGGAACCCAGGGGGCTGAAAGAGGATGACAAAGTCCAGACTAGGCTACACAGCAAGACATTGTATCAAAAGTTCAAACAAGCTAGAAAATAAGGTCACAGACATAGACAGTCCTAGTTACCTCTGTTAGCTATCATCTTCATCGTTCGTGCAATAAGAACAAAAGCAGAAATAAAGTCCTGCATTTATGGAACACTTCACAATTTACCAACAGAAAAAAAATCCTGAAGCATGATTAATACTCAGAGAGAGAAATTGGGGTTCAACCTGAAGGTCAGAAAAGCAAAACAACCAGCCACTGGCTCTTACCTCAACCTCAATCCAAAATGGGGATCCTGCCTTCAGGAATCTCAGAATGAGACTGTGACTGAGAGCTGTTATCTCCCGTTTTATAATCCGCTCTAGGGCTGGGATTAAAGGCATGCATCACTAGGATTAGAGGCATGCACCACCCGGTTTCTATGGCAGCTAGTGTGGCTACCAGGATTAAAGGTACATGTGGATACTGGGATTAAAAGTGTGTATTACTATTACCTGGTCTGTAAGGCTGGTCAGTGGGGGCTGTTTTACTCTCAGATCTACAGGTAAGCTTTATTTATTAAAATACAATTGAAAAGGCACTACAAAAACCCGACAACATTGAGTTTTAAAGAAATGAACATGGACACAAGAGTTTACAAATACAGAACATTTAGCCAGTCACCTCTTGCCTATAAACAGCAAATCATGCTCAAACCTCAACAATTTATCATCTTGTTTAAAAATGTTCCAGAGAAATGGTTTAGCACTTAAGAGCACTTACTGCTTTTCCAGAGGACCCGGGTTCCATTCCCAGCACATCCACAAACTACCTATAACTCCAGCTCCAGGGAACTGGACTCCCTCTTCTCGCCTCCCCAACCACTTGCGCACACATAGCATACATTCACACAAGCATACAGACATAGAATATGAACATTTTTTTTTAAAAAAATCTTTTTTAAAAGTAATGGAAATGGGGGCTGGAGAGACAGCTCAGCCCTTAAGTTCACTTGCTTTTCTTCCAGAGTCCCTGAGTCTGGTTCACAGCACCCACACTGGACAGTTCACCACCACCTGGAACACCAGCTCTGGGGGAATCTGATGCCGTCTTCTGGCCTCTTAGGGCGCTTGGACACAGACAGCATACAGGCACATACCCATAAATAAATCCTTAAAAGGACTTAAACAAACTGTTGAATTTATTACCCAAAGTTATTTATTTTAATGTACAATTAAATAACATGGCAATGCTAGGCATAACTCTGAACTTAACCACGGCTGAGTGAATTCTAAATTCACTTTCAATAGTTACAAGGCTGAACATTACCAACTCTACAAAATCATTAAATGGTCTCCCTGTGATACAGAAGTCACCTTCAAGTACATTTACAGAACTAACATTGAAAACCAGTATCAATGGAAAATACTAAGCTAAACTCCAGTTTTGTCTAACCCAAAGTTGAGAAGAAACGACGGAAGTCTTCTGGTTTGCATACGGAGTTGGGAAATTTCTCTTGTGAATTCTCCCGGTGGCGAAGCATAAGCAGTGGAGTGCTTCTAAGAATCTCCTCGAGGCCAAACCCCCGTTCTCAGATGCATCACGCCATCCGCAACTCATTTGTGGTACCCACAGTTATTGCGTCTTCACTGCATCTCTGCCGGAGGGTCGCACAGACGATGACGCACACCCCGGTGGGCGTGACCTGCGCTCTGACGCACAGTAAGCGCGCCGACGCACAGCGCGGTGTGCGCGCGCCGCCCGCGGGAGTTCGCGGGTGGCTGGAACGGCGGCTGTGGCGCGCAGAGCGGGCGGAGCGGGCGGAGCGGGCGCCAACCGCCCGGGGGTCGGCGGGAGGAGGCGCGGGGCGGCTGGTGGTGTCTCCCGGGCCGCGGCGGTGTCATGATCGACTCGGTGAAGCTGCGGCGCGATAGCGCGGCTGACTTCTTCTCGCACTACGAGTACCTGTGCGCGCTGCAGGACTCGGTGCCGCTGCCCGCCGTGCGCTCCTGCCTGCGGGACGGCGTGCTGGACTTCAATGCCGACCGGCTGCGCGTGGTGGACTGGGCGCCGCTGCTCAGCACGCTCAGGGTGAACCGCGACTTGCCGCTGGTGGCCATCAAGAGTTCCTTCCAGCCGTGGCTCGGGGAGACAGGTCTGCAGCCGTGAGATGCGAGGGTTCGGAGGGAGTCCGGTGCAACGGAGCCTGCGAAGCCGGCCTCACCCATCCACAAAGGAGTTTTTGCCGCCGCCTCCTTTTCAGGCAGTTGGCTGGGAGAGTAGTAGCTAAAGAAACAATAATAGGGCTCGAGATTGGCCCTTATCGCAGCGAGGATTACCAACTATGTTCCCCGAGGGGAATATGCAGGATAATTTAATGACTTAACCATTAATGCTTTTGTCCCCCCTCCCCCCCCCCGTCTTCTTTGCTTTAGGGTTTTAAATTTACAATCTCTTCATTGTAAGCCTAATACGGAAAAAGAAGAGAGTTAAAAAAAAATGGAAAGAAAAATGTATAACAAAACAAACCAAAAACCCTTCAGGGATGTGTTTTACGATTTTTAGGAAATTTTGTATGAGTGTGCTGCTTTCATGCATGTATGTGTCTGCGGAGTCCGGAAAAGGCATTGGATTACTGGAAGTAGAATTACACATGATTGTGAGCCTCCATATGGGTGCTGGGAATCGAACTTGTATCCTTTGCAAGAACAGCAGTTAGTCTAAGGCCGAGCCATCTATCCAGCCCAAGGGACTGACTGTTATTTAGCCTTTCTGGTGCTTCAGTGGTCATTCATGAACACTTGCCCAGAAGCCAAAAAGTTTTATCATCCTTTGTATATGGGTCTGTACTAATTTTTTTCTTAAAGTATTTGTGAATCTTAGTATCGCCACATATGCACACAGAAAAAGCAGAAGAGGTGTTGGGTATACTCTGTTCACTTTCCACCCATTATTTTGAGTGTCTCTCTTGGACTTGGCTTGGCTAGAAACCAGCAAACCCTAACCGTCCACTTTTCTCCACCCCTTGCCAAACTGGAGTTACAAGCCCTGCCCTGAGGTCTAGCTTCCGTGGGTACTGGGATCTCAAACTCCAGACCTCCAGATTGTACAGCAAATGCCCTTCACTGTTGGGCCGGCCTCACAGCAGCTTTTCACATACTCTTTTATTTTTAACAGTTTTTCACATACTCTTTTATTTTTAGATTTGCAAATAATTTTGTGTATGTATATGTATGTGGCATGTGTGTGCTTACGTGTGTATGTTTTTGTATCTAGACACATGTTCTCATGTGCATGGAGGCTAGAAATTGACATTGGATATCTTTATTGCTTTCCAATTTATGTACTGAGACAGGGTTGTTTTTGTTTTCTGAACTCAGGGGACTTGCTGCTTCCATTGTCTGGCTAGCTAGTTTGCCCCTGGGACCATCTCTTGTCGCTTCCCAGGGATTACTGGCTTTTCCCTTGCAGGTGGTGCAGATTTGGGTCCTCACACATTTTCCTTGCTTGCGCTTTTATCCATTTGGTCATCTCAGCCCCATTTTTTTTTAAAGAATAGTATCATGTAAGGTGTTAGTGGTAACATAGAGTTTGAATTTCATATTTTAAGCTCTTAATACTCACACATCTGAAAAGCAGTGAAACAAGCCTGTCGAGAATTCTTAGGACTAAAGTGCGTTGCGCATGTCAGGTGTCTGCAGGTTACCCACTGAAAGGGGAGGTGTGGAGAAGCCTGGCCCTTTTCCAGGTCTGAGATAACACCGTTTGTGATCCTTCTTCAAGGACAGCATGGTACTTCTGAGGAATCCTTTGATTACCATTGTAATAACCCAAATTAAAGGAAAGACGAGTGGTATCGTAAAATTGAGGCAGGCATACCTAATCTTGCCCACTATTCTATGTTGAATATAAGGAGACTGTCTGGACCGTTTCCCTTCAGACATCCTTTGCAGCTTTTCCAGTCTTGTGTGCAGTGGGTCTAGGCTGTAGATTTTAACTTTTTAGATGCCACTTGTTTATCTCTCAGTTGTGTCAGTCTGTGCTGTTGAAGAAGCTCCTGACTGGCTTTGCTGTTCCTGGACTCGGTTTCCCTCTGTGTAGCCGACCTCACTCACACAGATCCAGTACCTACTGGCTGCAGTGTGTCCTTTACAAAGGCACTGGAATATGAGCTGCACTCTAGCCAAAGCCTGCTGGGAGGGGTCTTTTTCTAATCTGTGGGGTTTAGGTGCCTCTCCCTGGTTCCCTTTGTGTAATTGACCCAACAGTGGGGCATGTTTTTCTAACCATTCTCTAAGCCAGTGGCAGCCTTGGTCCTCACTAGTGTTGTAAAAGCCAACTTGCCTTAGGCTGTAAATTTCCCTCATTTTTCTATCCTGAAGGGTCTAGCTCTCACACCTGCAGTATTTATACTTTCCAGCAGGTGTCAGGCTTGGGTCCCTTTGCACAGTTCTCTCCCACTCCCTCTTTATTCTATATACAAATTGAGGTTTTTTTTTTAGACATCCCTTAGGTGCAAATTCTTTGCCTCCATGAGAAACCATACTATGCACCGTTTATGTTTCTGTATCTCATGTGGTTTTGAATTTCCTCTTTAAGGGCATGGTTCATTTCTGTACCTTAGCACTGAAGAGTTTAATACTAAAATTGTGTGGTTGACATCACTGATCTTACAATGAATTTGTCTTAGGTTCTGATACACACAGAGCTTGCAGAAATCGTGTTCCTGCGATAAGATCCAAGGATGTGAGCTTCCAGTTGTGTAAGGCTCTGAAAGGCTGCTTAAGCACATCCAGTGTGCTCAGAAATCTGGAGCTGAATGGGCTGACTCTGAGAGAGAGAGATCTGGCTAGTCTAACAAAGGTAAGCCTTGTTCATGTGACCTGCAGACATTTGATTACTGATTTTGGTGGGAAAATACTCAATTCATATTTTATTTTTTTCCTCTATTAAGGGATTGAGTAAATCGACATCTTTGGTGCACCTGTCTCTTGCCAATTGTCCAATTGGAGATGGAGGTTTAGAAAGTGAGTCATGCCACTTAACTGCAGTTGTCATGTTTGCTGTGTGCTGTGTGATGACCTCTGTCTACCTTTTGAGCTCCTTCATCCTAAGCTGCCTCCTATGCCTGCTCAGATTCTGATCTGTTCTCACTTCTGCCAGGAAAGCTTATCATGCCTAAGACTGTCTGAACTTTATTTAAGGTTGTGAAATGCCATAAAACAGGCATTTTTGTCGTCTTTTGTATTCTGTTGTCTGTGTTTGCTCGTAGTTTATGATTTTCCTTAAGAAATATTTGTGGGAGCTGAGCAAGGTAGTGCCTAGCACTTGGGAGGTAGAGGTAGGCAGATCTCTGCCAGCCAGGTCTATAAGGCAAGTTCCAGGACAGCCTGGGCTACACAGAGAAACCCTGTCTCAAAAAAATCAAAAACTGTTGTGAGGAGGCAATAGTAGGGTAAATAGAATTGAAAGTCATGACCACCTCCAAGTAAAACAGCTGTAATGCAATTGTTTGTTTTAGTTTTTTTGTTTTTTAAGTTTTATTTATTTGCTTACAATATTCTGTCTGTATGTGTGCCTGCATGCCGTAAGAGGGCATCAGGTCTCAGTTTAGATGGTTGTGAGTCACCATGTGGTTGTTGGGAATTGAACTCAGGAATCCTAGAAGAACAGCCAGTGCTCTTAACCACTGAGCCATCTCTCCAGCCCCAGTTTATTTATTTATTTATTTTTGAGACAAGGCCTGGAATTCATTATATAGACCAGGCTAACCTCAAACTCAGATCCACCTGCCTCTGCTTCCCAAGTACTGGAATTAAAGGCATGTGCCACTATGCTCAGCTTTATAATATGATTGTAGTGTCTGTATATCAGTAGTCTTCAGTTTTGGCAGGTTAGTAGAATTAAGCCTTTGCTGTAATATAGATCAGTGCTTTGTTATTGATAAATTGCAGCCAGTCTGTTAGTGTCTGGGAGAGTTGTAAAATGATTTTAGGAACACGTGTCTAAACTAGCATAGACTGAAGATCGTGAATAAACCAAGATTGACCAAATTGATAGGCTCTTGGTCTTACTTGTATGTCGTTTTTTCCCTTTAGTTATTTGTCAAGGCATAAAGAATTCTGTCACTCTCAAGACCGTCAACTTCACAGGATGTAATCTGACATGGCAAGGAGCTGATCATATGGCCAAGATCTTAAAGGTGACTGTACATTCAGCCTTGAATGGCTAATGTGTTGAAGCACATCGATACCTTGGTATGGGATTGTAGTGATTTTTTTCTTTTTCTTATCCACACAGAGATTGTAGTTTTAGTTTCATTGCATGATATGTAAAGTGTTGTTTAGCTTGGCATTCTGACACTTAAAAGATACTCATTTAATCTTAGAAATAAGACTTTTAAGTATAATACTATGGGATAATGTTCTTGTACATGTAAAGATCTATCACTCATATTGGTTTAATAAAGCACTGATTGGCCAGTAGTTAGGCAGGAAGTTTAGGCAGGACAACCAGACTAGGAGAATTCTGGGAATAGGAAAGGAGAGATGCATTTGTCATTCAGAAGCAGAAGAAGCAAGATGAGAATACCTTATTGAGAAAAAGTACCAAGCCACATGGCTAAACGTAGATGAGAAGTATGGGTTAATCTCAGTTGTAAGATGTTAGCAGAGGCTGCTCGTTTGTTCCCAGCTGAGCAGACCCAAAATAATCACACAGAAACTATTAATTAAAACACTACTTGGCCTATTATCTTAGACTTCTTATTAGCTAAAATTAATCTTCTTAATCTTAAATTAACCCATTCCTATTATTTTATATTTTACCACAAGGCTCGTGGTTTACCGGTAAGGTTCTGGGGTGTCTATCTCCTTCGGCAGCTATATGATCTCTCTCTGACTCTGCCTTCTTTTCTCCTTCATTTCTGCTAGGAATTCCTGCCTTGACATACTCTACCCTGCCATAGGCCCAAAGCAGATTCTTTATTAACCAATAGTAATAAAACATATTCACAACATGCAGAGGGGAATCCCACATTAGTAACAGATAGTTGGTAATAAGCCTGAGCACTAGGCCAAACAGTTTATAATTAATAAAAGCCTCTCTGTGTTTATTTGGCACTGAATGACTGTGGGACTTCCATCTAAAAGGGTGCCCAACGTGGGTTTTTTTTTTTTTTTTTTTATTTTAGACAAAAAAAGGGGGGGGGCTATAGATACAATAGGATAAAAGGGTAGATTATTGAATTGACTCTGAAAAGGGGGAGAATATAGATAAGATAAAAAGGTAGATTATTGAATATACTTTTAAAAAGCAACTACTAGTTTTAAATATTTTGCATTAGATTGGACTTTTATATATTACATACAAATTTTGTATATTGATATAAATTGAGATTTTTATTAGAACATACTGTACATACATTTCTAATCTTGTTCAAGGTATTGTACCTGTATAGCTCATTTAACAATGTAATGCAAATTTCTAGTCTTTGAAAGTTATTATTACCAACTGTTTAGAATAATATGGAAATGCAGGTTAGTAATTAGTCACCTATTACAATTGAACTTGTAGTTACAGTAGGTATGTTTTCAAGGGCAAGCAGAGATATTTTAGATAGACAGGTCATCTTCAAACACTTCAGAGATCTACAGAATATGGCATTTACGATGTTTTAGTAACATAGACTCTTTTTTTTTTTTTTTTTTTTTTTTTATGACAATGAGACATGCCTGCTCCTGGCAGCATCAATCTACTTCAGAGAAGATAATGGACATCAAAGAAACTCCACATGGATTTAGCTTTCTTTGTGGCAAAAGTAAACCACTGGGCCAGAAAATGCCCTTGTCTCTATTGCTGACAGTATGCTGTTCTAGTTGGGCAAGTAGGACACAAAAGAAAGTGACTGCCAAACATTGTCAAGACAAGGAAGGACAGACCTTTAGACGATCCTGCTTCACAGAAAAGTCTGATATGCCCCAGTGTTGCAGAGGAACTTTGGGTGACTGTTCAGGCAGCCAGCTGTTTCTGTCATTTCTCTCATTTTTTGGAAGTTGCTTGATTACACTCTCTGCTTACTCAGTTAATATTATTTCCTTCTTGGGTCTCTGAGGGAGATGAAGACTAGTGTTCTTTGTTTACCTCTGCAGAAAGCAAGTTATGATAGAAAGTATCCTATCTTGGTAAGTCCAAAGTATCTTTGGACTTACCAAGATAGGATAGATATGGAATATTTTTTCTGAATTTATCAAATACAAATGGACTAGACATTGTTGATGTATTTATTGCCTGTATATATTGTATATAGTTATTGTACTTACTATATATAGTTTTTCTTATATTAGTTATAGACTTCTTTTTTATTTTAAAAATAAAAGGGGAAATATAGTGAGTTTGATTTATATTTTAATAAATAAAGCTTGCCTAAAGATCAGAAGGGCAAATCTAAGCCACTAAAAGTCAGGCAGTGGTGGCACACACCTTTAATCCCAGGACTTGGGAGATAGAGGCAGATGGGTCTCTGTGAGTTTAAGGCTACCCTGGGCTACACAAGATCAATGTAGAAATAAATCCAGGTGGTAGCAGCTTACACTTTTAATTCCAGTACTAGGGAGTCATGCCTTTAATTCCAGGACTAGAAGGATTATAAAATGGGAGGAGAGGAAGGCTTAGTCTTCTTAGGCTGCTTAATCTGCTTAGTCTGTGGTTGCCCAGCCTTAGCAGAGGTAAGATTTCTCTAGTGGCTTGGCTGCTTTGCTTTTCTGGTTTTCGAGTTGAACCCCCATATCTGTCTCTGCGTTTTTATTGTTTGTGCTGCAGTACAATATTTTATAAATAATACTCCTTTGTTATTTTAATTGTTGAAGATGTTGTAGCCTCCAAAGAAACTTTATACTATTACAGTTTCCAATCATTGATGTCACTCTAACTACTGTAATTTATAAACTAATAAGAAACAGTGCATACATTCTTTATAGTTCTTATAGCTACTATTAGGACTAAAGTTACTTAACAATTTGATATGAAGCTTTTTTTGTAGGCTTTTTTTGTTGTTGTTTGCTTGCTTGTTTGGGTCTAGTGGGGGTTGCTATGTGGTCTAGCCAGGTTGGGCTTGTGCTGTCCATGCTGGCCAGGAGCTTGCTTTAGTCCCCTTCCTTCAGCCTCCTGGGTGCTAGATTAGAGGTGTATGTCACCTTGGCTGGCTTGTTTGTGTAGTTTGGTAGCAAGGATAAAGACTAGAACTAAGGACTATGGAATGAATCTAGCCCATCACATAGTTTTTGCAAGTAAGGATGCTAAGGAACACAGCCCTGTCTAGTTGTCTGCATGGTAGCTGGCTACTTCTGCCTTAGATCAGGAGAGTAGAGTAGTTGGTTTGAGACCCACGGAGCTGGGAATGTTTACTTTTAGACCTTTACTTTTAGACCCCTGTGATAAATAGTGATCAAGAGTATGCATTCTGTTTTCTGGTGTAATGATTGAATTTTGTAAGGTTTTTGTTGTTGTTTTGGTTTTGGGGGAATGATATTTGTTTTTATGCTGGGCATTGAACTGAGATCTTATACTTCAGGCAAGTGCTCTACCACTGAAGTACATCCCAGCATTTTTTGACTTTATTTTGAGACTGGCTCTCATTAAGTTGCCTAGACTGGCCTTGAACTCACTCTTTAGCCCTCACTGGACCTGTGATGTACCTGCCTCAACCTACTGAGTAGCTCAGATTTTAGCCCTACCTAACCACTAGCCTAACTAAGTATGTGGATGCTGAAGCAAGATGGCCTAAAGGAAAGCTCTGACTCATTTAGTATCGTGTGAACATGCATGAGTTGCTTCACCTCTGTAAAGTCACAGTTCACTCTGAGGGTCTCGTGTGCTCAGTAGTGTCTGCTGTGGCTCCATGCTTTTATGGGTTATTCTTAATAGGAAAATGGCATTAACATGACTCCTTTTAGTGTCATGTCACAGATACTTTGCTCTTTTGGTGTTCAAGCAGGGAGGCATTTTTTCTTTTAACATCAATGGCCCATATTGACAAAATTCACCTGGTGAATATAGAGAATTGGTTATAGTCTTAAAGGCTACAACTGTGACTAAAAATCAAACCATTTTTTCCTAATGCCTGTCAGACTCTCCTTGCTTATTCTAGGACTCTAAAGATAGTATGTGTGCCCTAAGAAGTACCCAAGAGCCATTGGGTTAAAAGATGATGTTGCAGCTTCCGAATGTATCTTTTTATCATCTGAACCTTGTACCTGTTGACCTGGCTGTTCAGCAGTAGAGCATTTTGCTGGGCGTGTCGGAGGCTTGGATTTAATCCCCATCACCATGCATGTGCACACATGGTCCTGTTGTTACTGTGTACATAAAACATACGTAAGATATTTTTATAGTTTTATGTAGCCTATGAATAACCATGAGACACGTTAAGGGCTTAAATTGTATTGGAAGCCCCAAGAGGACAGAATAGAGTTTAGAAGGGTAGCAGTGTTAAACTAGTTCTTTAATGTGGCAGAAAAGGAAAATAAAATTTTTGAGAGTTTAGTAAATTGTCAGTTTACATAACTGTTGAGTATCAGCCACCCGTTGGCTGTTCTCACAACTGGAACCCTGTGCTGGGACCGTCTAAGGGCAGACTGCCGGCGTATTTGTACTTAGGGGGTGTGGTGCATGCAATCCGCCCTGGCTGGTTTCCCTTTAGGTTTCCTATTTCCTTCCAGCACCTGACTCCCTACTGTTATCTTTGAAGTACCAGACCATGAGAAGGCATGAAGAAACCTGGGCTGAGAGTCTTCGCTACAGGAGACCCGATTTTGATGGCATGGCTGGGTTACGGCGCATCACGCTGAACTGCAACACACTAGTTGGTGACCAGGGTGCAAGTGCTTTTGCGGACTCTCTTAGTGAGGATTTGTGGCTTAGAGGTAAGTTAGATGTGCTTCAGAAATTGAAAGTCCTCTAGTAGCTTTTATTGTACTTTTAATCTAAAGCCACATATATTCTCCACAGAAAACGGTGTTGCCTGTAATCAAAATAACCAGAAGTAACTGCTGTTCATTTAGGCATATTTTCAGCCTTTAAAAAAATAGATGTGTTTGTCCACCTAGAGATTATAGTAATAGTTATAGCAAACTTGCTGTTTTCTAACCCTACTGTCTTTGTTTACAGGTGTGTGTGGGAGTGTGTGTGTGATCTAGTATATAATAGATGATATGTATCTGTGTGGAGTGTTTATTTTAGACAAAGTCTCACTAGGTAGCCCTGGCTAACTTGGAGCTTGCTGTGTATAACAGACTGCCCTCAAATTCCCAGGTATCTACCTGTCTCTGCCTCCTGAGTGCTGGCTGCTATTTAAAAAAAAAAAAAAACCCACACAACTAAAACAAACCATATTATTTACTTAGGATGTAGTTCCAAGTACATGCCCAGCCACGGTGCACATGTGGAGGTCAGAGGACAACTTGCCGAAGTTAGTTCTCTTTTTCCACCATGTGGGTTCCAAGGATGAGACCTGAGGGGTCCACTTGTCAGCAGGTGCTTTACTTGCTGAGCCATCCTGGCTGCCCCAGGTTTCATTGCTGTGGTTCATTTGATGTTCTTAGTGAAATTAATTGTTTGGTTAGTTGGTTTTATCTTCTGTGTCGAGGGTGTTAGTTTGGGCTATTATGGGGCGCTCTGAACTGGTATTTTAAACTGCAGAGTTTATTTCTGCTAGTTCTGGGGCCTGGAAAGTTCTGGGTCAGGCACCAACAGACCAGTTTTAGAGTCAGCTCTCTCCTGCTTGTGCAAGGCTGCCTTTCTTCCTTTTTCTTAGTTTACTCTGCTTTTTGTTGCTGTGATAAAAGACTCACTATCTTAGTCACTGTTGCTGTGAAGAGACACCATGACCAAGGCCACTCTTACAAAAGAAACATTTAGTTGGGGGTGGCTTATGGGTTCAGAGGCTTAGTGCATTGTCAGCATTGGGGGTGGGGGAGCATGGCAGCACACAGGCAGACGTGATGCTGAAGAAGTAGTTGAGAGTTCTCCATCCTGATCTGCAGGCAGCAGGGGTAGAGAGAGACACTGGGCCTGGAATGGGCTTTTAAATCCTCACAGTCCACCCCTAGTGACACGCTTCACCCAACAAGGCTACACCTCCTAATTCTTCTGAACAGTTCCACTCCCTGATGACTAAGCATTCAGATATATGAGCCTATGGGGGCTATTCTTGTTTAAACCACCACATTTACCAAAACAACTTGGGAAGGAAAGGTGTTTTCCCACCTTATAGCTTACCTCCTTTGTAGAGGGAAGTCAAGGCAGGAACTCTTTCTTTTTATTTATTGTATGTGGTGCTTTGTCTGTGTACCACAGCCATACCTACCGCCCACAGAGGCCAGAAAAGAGCACTGGATCTCCAGGGGCTGGAGTTGCAGACAGTTGTGAACTGCTTGTGTGTGTTGGGAATGGAACCTTGGTCCTCTGGAAGAGCAGCAATACCCTTTTTTCTTTTCTCTCTTTTTCTTTGTTTTTTTGCGACAAGGTTTTTCTGTGTAACAGCCCTAGCTGTCATGGAACTAGCTCTGTATACCAGGCTGGCCTCGAATGGCCTCGAACTCACGGAAATCTGCCTGCCTCTGCTGGGATTAAAGGTGTGCTCACCGTCCAGTGAGCAGCAATACTCTTAACCATCTCTCCAGCCCCTCTCTTTTTAAAGGTGTGGTTTTCTGAGATTCCTTTGGAATTCAGGATTATGAGTCCAGGAATTAAGTGCAGTGTTTACACTTCCACTGCCATCCTTGCTAATTATGAAATGATTCTCACTGGGTGATATTTTCTCTCATGTTGTAGGGAGGGGTTTTTTTGTTTTTTTGTTTTTTTTTTTTGTTTTTATGTAGGGGTGAGGTAACATCACTGTAGCATATCATAGAAGAGTTTTTTTAATTATATGTTTTCATATGCTTTTCTGATTTTCTTTCTTTTTCTTTTTTTTAAATGCCCAAGATTTAGAATCTGCTGTGAGTAGTCTTGTTCAGGAATGTCCTAAGCATGAATGAGAACTGTGTGTGTGTTAGACCGTGTGCAGTCGGCAAGTGACCCGTTGTCTCTCATCCAAAGCTCTTGACCTGCAACAGTGCGGCCTCACCAGTGAAGGAGCCAAGGCTCTGCTGGAAGCCCTAGAAACCAACAGAACCCTGGTCGTTCTGGATATAAGAAAAAACCCACTTATCGGTAGGTCATCTCTTTAAAATTAGCAAATGCTCTAACAAAATGAATTTGCATATTGAAAGTTTTTTAAGCTTAACATATTTATTTTCTAGTTTTGTAATTTTGTGCTTTTAGCAGATAATGCATTGTTTTAAATGAGTTGTATTTCACAATTGTTTTGGTGGCTACTTATTCTAAGTGAGCCTAGATAATAAAACTGATCCTGTCAAAAGCACTGTCCTCACATCCCGTGAGTCTCTGAATTCTTGGGAAGAACATTTCATTTGTTTGCTAATTTGTAAAGAAATTTTGATTTTTGTATGTGTCTCAACATTGGTTCAGATACTAAGCATATTACAGTGTACCAGCTAGACAAAGTCTTGCTCTCCATCAGTAAGGGAGTTCAAATGTAAATGTGTAAGTAGATAAGGAATTTTGAATACTAGGAAATGCAAAGAGAGTTTAAGAAGACAGATGGGGAACTGATGCTTAAGTGGCTGGCTGAGTGAAGAGAAGAACCTGATGTGGATGCTCTGAGGGAGGTGCGTTGCAGAACAAGGATGCAGTCATTGTATAGGTACAAGACGGCGGGATGTGTAGTGATATTTTGTTTGTGTTTTAACAGATAAATAAAGCTTGCCTAAAGGTCGGAGTGCAGAGCTAAGCCACTAGTTAGCCATAGAGGCTCGGCAGTGGTGGCACAAACCTTTAATTTCAGGACTTGGAAGACAGAGGCAGAGGGATCTCTGTTAGTTCAAGGCCACCTTGGGCTACACAGAAATTGATTCAGTCTAAAAGAGAAACAGAGCTCACACAGAGGTGATCCCAGAACTTGGGATCCCACACCTTTAATCCCAGCACTAGGGAGGTGGAGACAGGAGCGATATGTCTGGGTGGAGGGAAGAATATAAGGTGGGAGGAGACAGGAGCTCAGTGCAGTCTGAGGCAGCAGTCTGAGCAACAGTCAGTGTTGTGATTCTGCGTGAAAGGTACCTTGGCGGCAGGTGGGGGACAAATACGCTATACAGACAGAGCTTAGGTGAGGAGTTTATTGAGAGAAGGGGAAGGGAAGAGACTGGCCGTTGGGGGCAGGCGCGGTGAAAGAGAAGAGAGAGAGACAGAGGGATGAAGAGAGAGGGAGAGAGGAGGAAGAGTGAAGTATGTGAAGTTTCCCTGTTTAAAGAGGCAGGGTATTACTGCCCCCCTTTACACAGGCATGCAGGGCATGATGTGCTCTGTCAGGTCTTCAAGGGGAGAGGCCTTGTTCCTCTAGATGTTAATAGTCAATCTAAGGCTGCAGTCTAAGCAGGCAGTCTGAGGACAGGATGGCCCCTTTGGTCTGAGCATTGGTAGAGGTAAGAACTCTGTTACTTCAGATTTTACCCCCGATAACTGACTCCGTGATTTTATTATTAAGAACAATTAGAATTCGTGTTACATGGATGGATGGATGATTTGAGGAAAATTGATCTGTAAATTATTTTATTTTATGTATTAAAAGTATTAGAATAAGCAAGGCCGTGGCTGTAGAGATGGCTTTAGTAAGAGCACTTACTGAAGTTGCCGATGACCAAAGTTTGGTTCCCAGCTCCCATGTCAAGCTGCTCATAACACTGTAACTCCAGTTCCAAGAGATCCAATGCCTTCTTCTGGCCTCCATGGCCACCTGCATACACAAACAAGCAGACAGACAAACATACGAATAATTAGTAAATGAACCTTTAAGAAAGAAAAAGAAGGAAACCTGAGGGAGAACCTGATGTGCCGTGTGCTCAGATGGCTCAGGGACTTATACTGTAGGTCTTCGGTGCAAAGATAAGGGCATGGCTGTTCTAAGTGAGCTGACAGCCCTACGAGGAGTAGAGATAGAAAAGGGCATACTCTGAATAGTATTTCAGTCAGGGGCCTTGGTGTGGAGGATAGTAGTGGGGCCAGGGAGAAGGAAGGGGAGTAGATAGGAGCCTAGCAGAGAAATCCAAGACAGGGATTGTGGTTGGCTCATGGTGACAGAAAGTTGAAACAGGGAGCGAGAAGATTTGCAGATAGATTAGGTGTTGGCTATGAAGGAAATAGCTGTTTTCAGATGTCCTTGACAAGGTGGTGCCACCTTTTACTGAGAAAGGGAAGCTGGAGAGGATCATCTTTGAGGACATTTATGACTTCGGTTTGACTATATTAGTTGTCTTTAGTACAGCCCTTGGTTTTCTGTGCAGAGGTTTCCAAAGCCACTTCAGACATTAAGTGCTGGTGGATGTAGGCAAAGTGTTACAGTGAACTAAGTTAGTGAGGGACAGGAATGCTCAGAAGCAGAGGTGAGTGTGTGCTTTAGATTTATGGGAAAGCAGTGGCGAGTGGGCTTCTTTTCTCATGGGTGCACTTGGTCACTGGAAAACACCTGAACCGTCTCCTTTCCTTTCACTTTAGATCACTCTGTGATGAAAGCGGTGATCAGAAAGGTCCTCCAGAATGGAAGGAGTGCTAAGTCAGAGGTATAACTCGTTTCAGTCCTTTGAAAAGAATTTCTCTGTAATTACAAGTTTCTTCTGTTTCTAGTAAAGTGTCACGGTCCTTTTCTGCTATCTGAAGTAAAATCAAGTGGCTTTGGAACATTGGTGGCATAGTGGTGAGCACAGCTGCCTCCAGATCAGGTGGCTTTTCTGTTTTGTTAAATATTGTATCATTAATTAATTTGGAATCTGAGAACTGAAAATTACAAAACTTTATTAGTGTAGAATATCTTCCTCATGTCCAGTTAAAGTGGAGTCCTCTTGTGACTTGTGTCTGATGTCTCCTGACTCTCTCTTCTAGTACCAGTGGATAACGTCCCCCTCAGTGAAGGAGCCGCCCAAAACTACTAAGCAGAAAAGGAGAACGATCGTCCTAGGAAGCAGTCGGAAAGGAAAAGCTACCATTAGAATTGGTATGTGTTTGTCCTGGCTTTTTAGCGTCACGAAAACTTAGACCTAGCGTGTGGTTAGGGCACTAATGTTAAAGTCTCATCTCTTGTGTAGTAACCGGTATTGACTGCAGCATATTCTGAGGGGATTACAGATAAACATCACCATCCCAACTAGGAAAACATTTTTGTCTTAGGGTTTCTATTGTGTGACAAGACGCCATGACCAATAGCAGCTTAGGCAGGAAAGGGTTTATTTTAGTTCATACTACAACATCATAGTCCATTATCTAGGGAAGTCAGGGCAGCAACTCAAGACAGGAACTTGGAGGCAGGAGCTGGTGGCACAGGCCATGGGGGAATGCTGCTTACTGGCTTGCTCCTCATGGCTTGCTCAGCCTGCTTTCTTAGATGCTCCAGGACCACCTTCTCAGGGGTGGACACCACCCACAATGAGGATAACTCTGCCCCATCAATCAATAATTGATGAGTTGATGTTTCTTCTTCCCAAATGACTCTGGCTTGTGTTTAATTGACATAGAACTAGCCAGCACCATTCTCTAGTATATAAATATGCTATATTTATATATAACATATATAGTATATATAGTATAAAATATATATATATATATGTTATAGTATATACATAAACTTCTAAGTATTAGTTAATCTAAAATTCAAACTATTAGTTCTGTAATTGAGTACAAACTGAAAAGTTCTTATTATAAAAGTAACATTCAGGGACTAGCATGTAGATAAGGGCACTGCCTTCAGGCAGGACAACCTGTGTTCACCCTTAGAACCCACAAGGTAGGAGAGAACCAGCTCCTACAAATTGTTCTGGACCTGAAAGTCCTTTACTTGTTTTGAGACAGGCTATTTCTCCGACTGGCTTTGAATTTGCAGTGACTTTTCCATCCCTACCTCCTAAATGCTGGGATTACAGGCATAAATGTGGCGGTGATTTATATTCTAGAGCACTTGCCTTGTCTCGGCCCAGGATAGTTTGGAATTCTCTGTGTAGCCATGGTGGCCTGAGTGCTGGCCTTGCAGACAGGCGTACCACGATGCCCAGTCCTCCGTGGTGATGAGTAAGGATGCAGCTTAGAGCCTCGTACATGCTGGGCAGCAGTGCAGCAGCTGAGCTACACTCCAGCTGGAACACATTACCTGTAGCACACCTAACACTTTTGTGGTAAGAATCCAGGTCTATAAGAAGGGCTTTTTATATGTGTTCTCTAGAATCTTCAGAGGAGAACCATAAAGTCTACAATAGGAGCAACAAATAAGTTTTATGTTTTCTGTTGTTCACTTCCAAAATGATGTTTGTGGTGACTTTGTATGCCACATATATCAAGATAACTGGACAATAATAACAAATAATATTTTATTTATTCCTTTTACTTGAAATCTAAAAAATGGATGCTTGACATAGTAGCATCACACTTGTATATGGATTGCTAATGAAGCTAGGTGGTGGTGGCCCACGTCTTTAATCCTAGTTAGAATAGGATATTTGTACTTATTGTATATAATTTCATAGTAGGTTTAGAACTCTCTTACTTAAACAAAAGGGGGAGGTGTTGCGGGAGCTCCTTCCGCTCCTTCAGCCAATAGCCGCTGAGATACCAGCCCACTGGGGCGTGGTCTCTCTCCCTTTAAAAAAGCGGCCACTTCCCTCTGCACTCGCTCCGCTCCCGTCGAGTAGGCTCCATTCCTGATTGCGCAGAGGGCTGTTGTTGTCTGGGACGGTGATCTGTAAGTTTTTCCCCCTTAAAATAAATAACCTCTCTAATAATCTAATTCCAAACTGGTGTGGGATTGTTTGTGACTTAACGCCTACAGAATGGCACCCAGACGTGGATAACTTAGTCCACAGAAAGTCTGAGAAAGCTTGGGAAAGAATAGAGTAAAGCATGTTTTCTTGGTAGCAGCAATTTCTTGGGTCTGCTCTGCTTGCCAGAGGCAAGCAAGCGCTCTCATCTAAGAGAGGCTTCCTGACTCTACTTTAGCTGCAAAATCCTGCAGCTCTTTTAAGAGGTCCTGCCACGAAACACTTAAACGGTGTTGATAAAAAGTTGAACGCATGCTTTTGGGTTTTCAGCCGTAGCAGGAAAAAAGTTGCGCTGGAGAGAGGGAGCTGTGGCTGCAGTTTCTTGGCTTTCTTGCTATTTACCTTAGATACCTGAAGACATGGATGTGAGCTGACCTGACTGTGTAGGGTTTGGTGAGGACAGAGCTTGTATGTTAGTTGTATCATAGTTACGTTGGGAGTGTATGTTCAAGGAGTCGGTAAGAACTTTTACTATAGTGTTTTTCAGCTAACAAGATACATACAGATTTTTTTTTAGTTTTAATTAAAATGTGGTAACATTTTTCTGAAAATCAAAGAAATAATATCAGTGTACTGCTGTAGACTGGAGTGTTTGTTCTGTAAAGGTAATTAACTTAAAGACAAAAATGGAAGCACTTGGGGGGTAGAGGCAGGAGAATCAGAAGATCAAGGGGATCTTCAGCTACATAGCAAGTTTGAGGTTAACCTGGGCTACATGAGACTCTGCCTTATAAAATAATAGTAATAAAATGAGCAGTA
Organism: Chionomys nivalis; assembly: GCF_950005125.1. Lineage (NCBI taxonomy): Eukaryota > Metazoa > Chordata > Mammalia > Rodentia > Cricetidae > Chionomys > Chionomys nivalis. The sequence goes on from NC_080093.1 coordinate 41,745,743, forward strand.
GCACAGGATGAACAGAGTTCCTGTAATTTAACAGTTACATTAATGCATGCAGAAAATGGCACAGGACTGTGTGGTGATTGTCAGTGAGTTACATGTATGACATATCTGTCTTAGGCACTGAGAGGGTGCGAGTGAAGGCAGTCGCCAGCCAGCCTCATGACCTGGGCTCCATTCTCAGGACTTGCATGGTGGAAGGAGATTACTATTACTATTACAAGTCGTCTTCTGATCGCCACCTAACTTTATACCTGTATAACGGTATATGCTTCCTTTAGATGACATCCCAGTACTGCTGAAGGAGTTCTTAGATAGTATAACAGGTCAGAGGGATAAGCACCATTGTTCTGTTTTATTTTACTTTTATTATTTTTTATTCTTTTAGAAACAGGATCATACTAAGACTGGTTTAGAACTCTTGTTCTCCAGGGATAAGATTAAATACAACTGTTTTAGTTAAACCTTTGCTATTTGTTCTCAGTGATATCAGAGACAAAAACCTAAATGTGAACTTTAGTATATGATTTGTTCTAACAATGTGTTAATATATGGGTTTTAGCTGCTGCAAGTATTTCATGTTTAACTCTTAGCGTTAACTTTAAGGTAAGCCCCTCATTTCATCCTTCTATCTGATTGTGTGTGTGTTCTCTAAACTCATGTGTGTCATGAGTTCTAATAGGCCTTAATAATAAAAGCCCAGAGTCATATATTGGGGAAAATGCTGAGAGATCAGAGACAAAGGAACAAAACCACAGCCACCTTACCTACTCAACCTCCCAGCGAAAGAGACTGGGAGACTGAGTTCCTGTTTCCTCCCACCTTATCAGTTCCTCTCTCCACCCAGCCATATCACTTCCTATCTGTTTATACAGACCTCCAGACCTCTGTGGTTAGCTAGTAGCTAGCTCTGCACTCTGATCTTCAGGCAAGCTTTATATGTACAAATAAGATTTCCCCTCTTTATCTAAAAATTAAAAAAAGAATGTTATAACTAATATAAGAAAAACTATATATACTAAGTACAATAATTATATATATGTTATATATAGGCAATAAATACATTAACAATGTCTAGTTCATTAACAATTGACAAATTCAGAGAAAATACTCCATATCTACTGGCTCATCACTTCCTCTCTCTACCCAGCCATATCACTTCCTATCTATCTGTACAGACATCCAGACCTCTATGGTTAGGTAGTGGCTAGCTCCACCCTCTGATCTTCAGTCAAGCTTTATTTATACAAACACAGTATCACCACACTGGGTACTATGAGGGCTAGTCCTCAGGGAGGAGGCTTCCAGACCAGTGGTCACTTGATTCTTCCACATCCCGTGTCTGAGTTACATGATGTCTTTGGAGGCAACCAAAGGCAATGGCAGCAGCCTTTTGAGAGTTTGCTGGACTACCCTGACCAACAACTCACAGTGAAGTTTCTCATGCTTGGTACTGGGGTGTTCATAATAAAATATTATGTATGTATTTTGAAGTAGAAAAAAAAGATATATCACTACACTTGTGAGGCCTGAAGGTCATCAAAATAAGGACAACACCCACTCGGTTTCTTCAGCTCTTCTAGGCAGGCGTCCCTGTAATGCACACACTTATGAGTTGGAAGTGTAGCCTGAACTACACAGGGCAAACATAGTCACTCCCAGTGTAATAGCCTTGGCCTCATCTGTGTTCCCTTCGGGGAGCGTGTAAGTGGCAAGCCGTAGATTCCAGTGCATCCTGATTTGCTTTTATCGCTTCCTTGGACATAGGGTTAGCTACAAAGAAACCTGTGAGTAGTGGGAGAAAGCACGGGCTCAGTAAAGATGGCTATGCTCCGGATCCTCTGCCGCCGGGTGTGTCTGGTTTCCTGCCGTGGCGCACTGCAGAACGTGCAAAAAGAAACAGGTAAGGTGTTCTCTGTCCTGTGCCTTAGCCCTGACAGCCGTCACGTGGGAGCTTCTCCTGCTGATTTCGTGAGTGGAAAGGATGACTCAAACATAGCCTCTGCCAAGGAGTGCCCTAAGGAAAGACCGCAAAGCAGACTATATCTGCCATTCCCTGGGAACCAACATGTCTAAGTAACCTGTCACTGAGGCATGCTGCTCAGTCTGCTCAGGTTTTTTCCATAGGTTATTTTGAGGTATTTAGTACTCTGGTTCTATATGGCTAGTGTACATAATACAAATAAGTGTAATCATGTAGTGTGTATACATCAAAATATAACTTAACTTGTTGGTATCCTTTTAGGGGTTTTCCGTTAATCAAAACTCGCGATCTGTCTAATCATCTGAAGGTATGTATTTGTCATGTTTCTAACGATAGGGGATTAGAGTAGGAGACGTGCAGGGTCAAGTGAATAGAGCATTGTAAAATGGTTTTCCTCCCTGAAAGAAATGTATTTAAAGCTCTCCGGATTCCTGTCCCAGCGCCACATGTTGGGAGGCCTTCTCTGTAGATACTATTTCTCCAGGCACCGAATGAGCTGGCGCTCACAATAGGTTTGAATACTGTTTCTTACTGTCATGGGATGGCCACTCAAAAATGTTCCCGTTTTCAAGAAATGTTGCTTTGGGGTGTGTGCATGCATTTTATACACACACTCCACATGTTAACATTAGGTCACAAACATTCCCTGTCCCGTTGCCTCAGTTCTGGATCAGGCTAATTCTGTCATAGTGATGCATCCTCCTGCAGTCGCTCATGGAGGTCACAGATTCTCAAAAAAGGAGAGGGGGACATCAAGCGTATCACCCTGTGTGTCAGCTCTACTCTGTACACACCGAGACGTTAAAATGTCTTCTCATTCTGTCACCGAAGGTTTGTCCCCGCACTGTCAGTCTGTACACTTCAGTAGGTTGTCAGCTAGAGGGAAGCCTCCCTGAAGCTCGACAGGAACGTCATACTGTTACTGCACTAGTTTGGGGTGCGGAGAAGTGCAGATGAGGTTTTCTGGTGGTTGTAGATATGTGTGTGATTTAATTTTTAAAACCATTCTAGTATTTACCAATTACAGGTAAGTTCATTGCCTTTATATTTTGTTCATTCTCTTCCTCCTAAAATTATACTTCCATACTCTTCATGTTTCACATCAGAGAGTAAATTTGTCGTCCACAGTGCAAGAATTGACCTGAAAAGAAGTGTTTATCCTGGCTCTTCATTTTTCTAGGAGGAATTTAGCAAAGTAATATGGGCAATGCCAAACAGTAATCAGCCATATGTGATACAGGATTCTGTAGTAACAGCAAGAATAAGTTAGTGGTCGGGAGGTGGTGGCCCACACCTTTAATCCCAGCACTTGGAAAGCAGAGACAAAGTCAGGTAGATTCCTGAGTTCAAGGCCAGCTTGGTCTGCAAAGCAAGTTCCAGGACAGCCAGAGCTACATAGAGAAACGCATCCTGAAAAACCAAAAAGAAAAAAAAAAGTTAGTGGCAGTTTTCTGTTGTTATTGTGTTAGGTTAAGGAGCAGTGAGATCCATTTATAGGTAATAGCTTGATATTTCAGACAGGTCGATATAATTAGGTGGCCTCTGGTGTTTGGTATTCAGCTAACAGCATTAATAAGTCATGTCCTATTTATTTAAGCAATCAGATTTCCCTGTGACTGTGACAGTAGAGAGTCCTTCCTCCTCTGAAACTGACGAGGCTGAGGATTCTTCAGACAGTGTCCATGAAACATCTCAGAAAGCCAGCACAAGACAAGAAACGTTACAGGTACGCAGCTCTTCCGTTCAAGGTACAGGAGACCATTGCAAAGTAACGATTGTCAAACAGGCTCAGGCAGCTCGTTGGACTCTAGTGTACTCAGTGGTGAAGAGGAATAAGGGAAGATGACAGTGCGTATACTCCAAAAAATAAAAATAGAAACATGGCATCAATTTTTCCTCTTCTTAGAATCAAAATGTTAGCTGTAAGGAGAACTCTAATGATCAAAAAATAATCTTAAGGAAATTGAGTACTGACATATAGTCAGCCGATTCAGTGCTATGTGTGTGTAAGTATATGTGCACGCATGCATACATATGTACGTGCGTCCGTACGTGCATGCATGCATGCATGTGGAGGAGAGCATACACAGCCTTAGCGTCGCTCCTCACTTGGCGTCCACATTGGGTGGTTTGGTTTTGAGACTAAGTCTTTCACTGGCCCGGAATTTGCCGATTAAGCTTGGCTGCCTGGTCTGTGAGCCCCAGAGGTCGCCCGCTTGCCTCCTGGGTGCTGGGCTTTAACGTGCACCACCACACCCCCCCTTTTTCTGTTCTGAGGTCCACACTTAGGTCCTTATGTGTGTGTGACCGGACTTGGACAGGGCTGTCTCCTCAGCCCAGCGCTGAGAAAGTTGATAGTGCCAGCTGAGCTTGCTTATCATGTGGGAAATATGACTTTGTTTTTAGTAGAAGTGAAATTAAAAAGGAGTTCTTTTGTTTTGAGATAGAGTCTTACGTAGCTCAAGCTGTTCTTGAAGTCACTGTACCTCAAACTGGCCTTGGATTCCTGGTCTTCTGTTAGCCTCCCTTGTAAGCAGTCCCTGGCTTTGGAAAAATTTTTGCTACCGATGCTGATATTCCCCTTTCACAGTAAAAACTATGTGGGTTTTTTGTTTATTTGTTTGTTTTCTTTTTTTTAAAGAATATTTATTTATTTATTATGTATACAATATTCTGTCTGTGTGTATGTATGCAGGCCAGAAGAGGGCACCAGACCTCATTATAGATGGTTGTGAGCCACCATGTGGTTGCTGGGAATTGAACTCAGGACCTTTGGAAGAGCGGGCAATGCTCTTAACCACTGAGCCATCTCTCCAGCCCTGTTTGTTTGTTTTCTGAGACAGGGTTTCTCTATGTAACAGTCCTAGCTGTCTTGGAACTCACTTTGTAGACCAGGCTGGCTTCAAACTCACTAAGCTCTGTCTACCTCCCAAGGATTGGGATTAAAGGCATGCACTACCTTCATCCAGCTAAAACTTGGCTTTTATTCCATTTTTCTGTTTGGGTAGGCCGTCGGTAAGTTAACTTACATAGCAAATTTTTGCACCTTACGCACACTGTTTATGTGCTGATTTGTACTTAGTTGTGGGAGACCTTGTCTTCAGGAAGGACTTGGCTTTTCCCGTATGTTATGTGATTCATGTGTAATTAGGGGAGGTTTGAATTCAGAGCCTCATGCTGTTCAGCTTACATACTACCACTGAGCCATGCCCCCAGCCCAACAGTGACTGCGTAAAACTAGTCCTGTCTCAGTATAGAAGTTCAAAACCTAGACATGGCTCTCCATCTGTTACTCACTTATTCATTGGCTTAAAACAGCAGAGGTTGAGTTTCACATTTCTGAGAGCCCAGACATCCAAATCAAGGTCCAGCATGTATGTTGTGGTGAGGGCCCAGATTTCTAGTTCATGGATGGTACCCTCTCAAAATGTCATTACATGATTGAATGGCACTTACCTAATTTTTTTTAATATGATGGCGGCAATCGGTATTTGATTTAGAGACATGAAAGCCAGCCTAGGGATACAGCTGAATCGTAAACCCCTTCCCTGGCGAGCACATAATGCCCTAGGTTCAGTCCAAAGCGTTACCCACCCCAATGATGAACGCCACAACTTCAAATTTACTTATATAGGGAATTCTTAAAGTAATCTCTTAGAAAATTATAGATTTGTGGACCATTTGGGAACACATTTCATCTTGTGAGTTCAGCACGTACAGTTTGTGCCTGAGTGGTTTATTGCTAAGATGCACAGAGAAGTAAAAGTTCTCGAGCATCGAGCCCTCCCCATTGTTTCCATGTGTTATGTTGGTTTCCTTCACCAGGGGTCTAAGAGAGGGTGATTTGTTCTGTGGAGTTGTTCTGTATTGCTTTCCTCTGTTTATTTGAAATGCTACAGATCACACTTATGCATGCTCTAGGCAAGCTTTCTACTGCTGTGGCCCAACCCAGGGGATAATGTGGTAAAAGTTTCTCTAGTCAGTGAGGACAACAGAGGTTAGGAACTGCAACTACACAGCTTCTTACTCCAGGTGTATTGAGGACTCTCGGCGTTTCTTCATTTTGAGAATACGTACGCCCACAATAAAGACAATAGAAGGGATTCTTACTTAACTAAAAGGAGACAGTGGGTAGAAAGAAATGTAACTGAGCCTGTACACATGGAAAGCTATCTCTTGGAATAAATGCCGGGGTAGCCTGCAGCCTGGAGGGAGCCTAACTCCATTGTGCAGTTAGAAATGCGACAAAGTAGGATTTGCTCCCTGTACTGGGCAGTGATGGTCTGAGGTGGTACTGGGCAGTGATGGTCTGAGGTGGTACTGGGCAGTGTGGTCTTAGGTGGTACTGGGCAGTGGTGGTTTTAGGTGGTTATCGTGGGAGTATTGTCTGATGGTCTTGTTCTGTGCACATTTTGGTATATCAGTATTTTGTGGCTAAAAGCCCGTCTTAGGTGTGGCTGCCCTGGAGTTCCGAATGGGTGAGTGGGAACAGACTATCTGATTATGAGCTGTCTATCTTAATTAAATTCACATGTTCATTCATTTTGCATTGATCAACTATATATTCCAAGCACTCTTCTGAGTTTGTGTCTGGGTTAATTCACTTAGCCATCTTGTATTTATCTCTAATCTATATATGAAGAAGTCAGGACCCAGAGTTATAGGGTTTTCCAGCTAATGGGCTAGGACTTTGCACCAGAGTGTTCAGTTTTTAGGAAAAAAATAATGAAAAACCAAACCTTAACTACTAACTAGTAGTAAAGAAATGGAGACTGAAGAAAAGAGCATGCTGCCACCTGTTTATTTGAAGAAATCTACGATCTAAACACATCTTATGTGACCAGGGCTTCTTTGTTCTTTATTGCCTGCTTGCTTTGTTCTAGGCACATGAGGCAATAGGATAAATGTTTAATGAAATAGTTTCTCTCCTTCACACATCTTGCAGCATATAGGGGAAAGGGAGCCAGTAGTCACAGTAGACGTGCCCTATCATAGTGATAGGCCCTGTTGCTGGTAGCCGTGCCAAGTCCTAGGACAGTATCAGAAAGCTTTGGGATACAGGTATTTCAGGGCCTTAGAAAAATCTGTTGATGCACACCTCTAAATCTCGGGAGGCTGAGGCAGCAGGTTGGGGAGTCATAGCTACATAATGAGCCTTATCTCAAGAGGAGTGCTGAGAGAAGGAGCACTTCATCCAAATGTGACATTGAGTCTGATTCGCCCACTAGGGGGAGAAGCTGTTTCATGTCATTGCACGTGGCTGTGCTGTGGAGAGCCGGTCAGAAATGGAGATGTGGAGACTGTTGTCCATGATTGGGTGGGACTTTGGGGTGCTGCCACTATTGTGCAGTCACCCATGTCCCTTTAACCCCTTGTTTGTGTCCTGTAAGCGAGCCTGGTGAAAGCATTGGCTTGCAAATCAAAGGCAAAGGGCAGTTTCCTTTTTTTTTTTTTTTAAATATGTATTATGTATACAATTTTCTGTCTGTGTGTATGCCTGAAGGCCGGAAGAGGGCATTACAGATGGTTGTGAGCCACCATGTGGTTGCTGGGAATTGAACTCAGGACCTTTGGAAGAGCAGGCAATGCTCTTAACCTCTGAGCCATCTCTCCAGCCCCAACAGTTTCCTTTCTTTAGCTGCGGTGTGTTAAAGCCGTTTTGTGAATCCTAAATACAGGAGTTTACGATGTCTTTCCCCCTTCACCATAAGAGCTAAGTTAGTTTAACATGAAGGAATGGGATTGTGCTAGTTGGATGTCTCAGAAGGTAAAGGTGCCTACTGCTAGGCCTCATGGCCTGGGTTCAGTGCCCAGGAGCCCCATGGTGGAGAAGTGGTTTCTGACCTCCACGTATGCACTGTGTGTGACACACACACACACACACACACACACACACACACACACAGCATGCCATAAAATATACTGAAAATTTTACTTTTAGAGAATGTTAATCTTGTCTTTGGAAAGAGGGCCGAGAAGTTAAGAGTGTGTATTGCTCTTACAGAGGGCTGAGTTCAGTTTCTGTCACCCTTGTCACTGGTTCCCAGTCCCCCGAACTCCAGTGCCAGGGGATCCAGTGTGCTCTTCTGCCTCCACAGTCCTGTACACACATGCAGGAATCCACCCCTGCACACATACAGAGTAAATGTTTTTTAAAGATGAGTCTTTAAAGAGATAAAGAGTTGGACATTATTATTGAAGGACTATTTTAAAACAATCTGTTGAAAGGAAAACAACTGTGTGCACACACTTTTGGATATTTTATATCTCTTTTTAAAACTATAACATTACTTTTTTTAAAAGATTTTTTATTTTATGTGTATGAATGCTTTGCATTCATGTATATATGTGTACCACATGTGTGTCTAGTGCCCAGCAAGACCAGAAAAGGGCATCAACCCCTTGGAACTGGAGTTACAGTTGTGAGCTGCCTTGTTGTGCTACTGAGCCATCTCAACGGCCTCAAACTAAACTTTTAAATTAAAATTCTGTGATTAAGTAAATGTTTAGAAGCCTCTAAAATGTAAACCCGGGGCCTGGAGAGAGACTTGGCGGTTAAAGCCCTTGCCATGAAAGCTGAAAGACTGGAGTTTGGGTCCCAGAAACAGCGTAAATGTCAGGTGTGTGTGATGGCCCACCTGTGACTCCAGCCTCAGATGTGGGTGTTTGCACTTCTACGGATTTTTTTTGTTGCACTTACAAGATTCGGGTATGTTAAGAGTGTTACAGAGGCCAGGGGATGGTGGCTCACATCTTTAATCCCAGCACACGGAAAGCGGAGGCAGGCCAACCTGGTCTACAAGAGCTAGTTCCAGGACAGGCTCCATAGCTACACAGAAACCCTGTTTAAAAAAAAAAAAAAAGTTATAGAGCCAGTTGGTGTTCGTGCATGCATTTAACCCTAGCACTTGGGGAGGCAGAGGCAGGTGGATCTCTGTGAGTTCGAGACCAGCCTGTTCGAGACTAGCAAGTTCCAGGACAACTAAAGCTACACAGAAACCCTGTCTTGAAAAACAAAAAACAAAACAAAACAAAACAGGGTGTTACAGAGTTTTCTATTATTCTGAGGAACCCAGAAACCCATAAGTAAGAAAATTTCCTCCCATGGCTTTAATTAAATATTGGGGATTGACTAACTCTTTTATATATATGCTTTTTATGGTAAAAGCTGCAGCTCAAGTTAGAGTGGGACTTACGTGAGTCTGCAATGTGCTGATTTGATCCATTCTAGTAATTAACTGCACTGGCTGGTATGTACAAGTAGTGACTATGTCATCCTACTGTCTGAGGTTACTTCCGGCTCTGCCACTAAGTCTTTTGTGGACTGTGTGTTTTGATTCCAGCCACACAGCGTGCTGGCACTTCCAGGTTCCAGGGCCATGCATGTGCGCATAAGCGCTCAGGCAAAATACTAAGCCGCCCAAGGAGCCTTTAAAGGCCCTGCATGGAAGGAGGGAGAACATGAGCAAAAAATCAGGACCACGAGGGATGCACCCACCCACTGTGACAGTGGAACTGATTTATTGGGAGCCCACCAAGGCCAGCTGGTCTGGGACTGAATAAGCATGGGTTGATTCCGGACTCTCTGAGCATGGCGGTCAATGAAGACTGATGAGAAGCCAAGGACAATGGCACTAGGTTTCGATCCTAATACATGAACTGGCTTTGTGGGAGCTTAGCCTGTTTGGACGCTCACCTTTCTGGACGTAGATAGAAGGACCTTGGTCTTCCCGCAGGGCAGGGAATTTGGACTGCTCTTCAGTATCGAGAGGGAGGGGGAATGGAGTGGGGGGAGGAGAAGAGGAGTGGGGATAGGGGGAGGGAAGTGGGGGGAGGGCAATATTTGGGAGGAGGGGAGGGAAATGGGAAATGGGGAGCAGGTGGAAATTTTAATTAAAAAAGAATAAAAATAAATAAATAAGTAAAAAAAAAAAAATAAAGGCCCTGCATGACCTATGTGTGGCATGGTTGCATCACCTACGTATGATGCAGCTACATAAGTCCTGGTGCGCATGTGTGAGCTCCATCCTGTGCATATAACGTAGCTACTCAACCCTCTGTGCGCATGCGCTAAGCAACCTTTAAAAGCTGGATGCACCATCTTCAGCCCTCTCTGCACACCGGCTACCCAGTCCTGTTCACGTGTCTTCTCTAATAAACTCCTAAGTGGGTTTGTTGTGTGTTGCGTACTTTATGGTTCGTTCTCACTCATGCCAGATAATTTCACTGTGTAGCTGGTGAGGCCTCAGAGTACCTTACTTACCATATTTACTCCATCTCTTCGTGCTAGGAGAAACTGGAGGAATGCCTAAAGCAGCTGAAGGAGGAGAGAGTCATCCGGCTTAAGGCTGACAAGCGAGTCAGTGAGGTATGTCTTTTTCTCATATTTTGAGTTATTTGCTTTTTTTTTTTTTTTTTTAAGTTCTAAACTTCATATGGAAAAACAAAAAACCCAAGATAGCTAAAACTGCCCAGTACAATAAAGGAACTTCTGGAAGTATCACCATCCCTGACTTCAAGCTGTTCTATAGAGCTATAGTAATAAAAAAACCAGTTCAGTATTGGCATAAAAACAGTCAAGTGGATCAATGGAATTGAATCAAAGACCCTGACAAAAACCCACACACCTATGAACACCTGATTTTTGCCAAAAAAAATCTTCATAACTGGATGGTGACATGTAGAGGAATGCACATAGATCCATATCTATTGCCCTGCACAAAACTCAAGACCAAGTGGATTAAATTCTCAACATAAATCCAGTTACATTGAACCTGATAGAAAAGAAAGTGGGAAGTAACCTTGAACACATTGCTGCAGGAGACAACTTTCTTAATCTAACACCAGTAGCACAGACACTGAGATCGACATTAAATGGGAACTCCTGAAACAGAAAAGCTTCTGTAAGGTAAAAGACACTGTCAGTAGATAGAATGGCAGCCTACAGAATGGGAAAAGATTTTCACCAACCAGAGGACTGATATCTAAAATATAAAAAGAACTCAAGAATGTAGACCTTCAAATACCAAATAACCCCATTAAAAAATGATGTATAGACTTAAAATAGAGAATTCTCAACAGAAGAATCTTGAATGGCTGAGAAGTGTTCAACATCCTTAGCTATCAGGGAAAGGCAAATCAAAATGACTCTGAGATACCATCTTACACTTGTCAGAATGGCCAAGATAAAAAAATGCTAATCACAACCTATGTTGAAGAGGATGTGGAGTAAGGTAAACACTCCTCCGCTACTAATGGAAGTGCAAACTTGTACAGCCATTTTGAAAATCAGTATGGCGGTTTCTCCAAATATTGGGAATCAATCTACCTCAAGACCCAACTGTTGTAGAGTATTGTTTTAAGGCATGTTACTATTTTATGGTCTGAAACATCTGTTTGATGATGCAAAGATATGTTTGATTATATAAATTTCAGCTGCAGTCCAGAGACTGAGTCGCCAACTAGTGTTGTAATATGAGCGGCAGGGCTGCATCTCTGGCACCCGGCCGCCCGCATGGCTAGCTTATGCCCCGAAATAATTACACGGAAACTGTATTCTTTTAATCACTGCCTGGCCCATTAGTTCCAGCCTCTTATTGGCTAGCTCTTACATATTGATCTAACCCATTTTTAATATTCTATGTAGCACCATGAGCTGGCTTACCAGGGAAGATCTTAACCTGCGTCTGTCTGGAGTGGGAGAATCATGGCGACTCCTGACTCGGCTTCTTTCTCCCAGCATTCTCTTCTGTTTACTCCACCCACCTAAGGGTTGGCCTATCAAATGGGCCTAGGCAGTTTCTTTATTAATTAACCAATGAAAGCAACCTCCATCAAACTAGCTGACAGGAAATTGTAGGTGGGAGTCATGTGGAGAAGGGTTTATAAGAAGGGGCGAGGAAAAGCACAAGGACTTCTCGGGAGACGCAGGGAGGTGAGCTGGGTGAGCTACTACTCGGTTATTCAGCCTCTCTGGGAGTAGGGTTCGACCTCAGCCTTTGACTCTTGAGTTCTTTAGCAGTACAGAGATTTAGATACTCTTTTTAGTAGCTTTGAAAGAGTCGGTGCCTGAGGGAACAGAATTTCCTCAGGCTGCGGCTCATGCAGCCTAGGTGCTGCTTGTAGCGGCAGAGTTGCAGTTGCTCACTAGGATATCCGTAGAGTAAAAGGCAGCAACCATTAAAAAAGAGGACAACACCCAGCGATACCACTTTTGGGCATATACCCGAAGGATGTTCAACCATGCTACAAGGACACTTGCTCAGCTGTGTTCATAGCAGCATTGTTTGTAATAGTCAGAACCTGGAAACAACCTAGATGCCCCTCAGTTGAAGAATGGATAAAGAAAATGTGGTCTTTCTACACAATGGAGTATTACTAAGCAGAAAAAAATGATATCATGAAATTTGCAGGCAAATGGATAGAACTAGAAAAAATTAGTGACAAACACAGTATATAACTCACTCATATGTGGATATTAGATATAAAGCCAAGGTACCCAGCCTACAATCTTCAGCCCCAGAGAAGCTCATGGATCACCCTGGGAATGGAAGTAGATGAGGTGTCCTGGGTAAACTGGGGTCTGGGGGAATTGATTGGGGGGATGGGAACATGAGGGAAAGGGATAGTCGAGTTGAGGATGGGAAGAAGGGAGAGAGTAATAAAAGAGATACTTTGATAGAGGGGGCCATTATGGGGTTAGGGAGAAACCTGGCTCCAGGAAACTCCCTGGAATCCACAAGGATGACCCCAGCTAAGACTCCTAGCAGTAGCAGAGAGGGTGCCTGAACTGGCCTTCCCTGTAATCAGACTGGTAATTACCCTAATTGTCATCATGGAGCCTTTATCCAGTACCTGGGCCGAGCTCTATGTGAAGAGAGGATGGAGGGATTGATTATGTGAGCAAGGCAGGGGAGGGGATAGGGGTCAAGATCATGACTGGGAAACCCGCAGAGACAACTGACCTGAGCTTGTGGGAGCTCATGGACTCTGAATGGACAGCTAGGGAGCTGGCATGGGACCCACCTAGACCCTCTGCATCTAGGTGACAGATATGTAGCTTGGTCTTTAGTTGGACCCCTAGCAGTGGGACCAGGACCTGTCCCTGATACATGAGCTGACTCTTTGGAACCTGTTCCCTATGGTAGGATGCCTTGTTCAGCCTTGATGCAGGGGGGAGGAACTTGGTCCTGCCTCAGCTTCATATGCCATGTTTTGTTGATTCCCATGGGAGGCCTGACCCCATCAGAAAGGAGATGGAGGAGGAGTGGAGGTGGGGAGGGAGTGGGAGGAGAGGAGGGAAGGGAAACTGTGGTTGGTATTTAAAATAAATTTAAAAAATGATGAATTAAAAAATCGTGGCATGGAAAAATAATGATAATAAACTTTAAAATACTTCAAAATGGTCAGGTATAGTGTATTGTGAACTGAGTTGCACCATCTTAACCTTGCATTTATTTAGTGTCATGTGAATATATTCCAAAAAGTATATTCTAAAAAATGTAAGAAGAAGCTTACCCCTCCTTAGACTGCCACATATGCAACGTATTTATAAGACTTAACTGTGTGTCTAAGAACAGAGCTGGTGAGGCTGTTAAGAACGGAAATAATCTAAAAATCTTAAGAGGATGGGCTTGTGATTCATGGCTTTAGAGCTTGTACTTGGAAGGCGAAGGCTAGAGGATTGTGTCTGGCCAGGCTCAGTTGTTTGGTTGTTTGTTTTTATAGACAAATAAAAATTAGAAGTCTGAGATAGTGAAAAGGCTCCTAAGAGTGCCATGGGAAATAAAAGTCTATACCATGAGCACTGAACTACCCCATTAGAGGAATTTACATTAAACTAACGACTTTTACAAGTAGATTTCTTTTTCTTTCCTTTTTTTTTTTTTTAACTACAAAGTGAGTGTAGGGCTGGAGAGATGGCTCAGAGGTTAAGAACACTGACTGTTCTTCCAGAGGTCCTGAGTTCAATTCCCAGCAACCACATGGTGGCTCACAGCCATCTATAATGAGATCTGGTGCCCTCTTCTGGCATACAAGCATACACGGAAGGAATGTTGTATACATAATATATAAATAAAATCTTTAAAAAAAAAAAAAAAGTGAGTGTAATAAGACTCTTCAAAATGTATCTTTTATAGGACATGTGTTTATTTTTAAGTATTGAGCACTGTGTGATAGTAGGCAAGGGTACACCAAGAACATTTTGCCTTTCTGAGAAATGCCAGGGTCGGGTCCGATTTGAGGTTGCATGAGTAGATGAAGAAAGCAAGAAGCCATAGAGAATTGCTCAAGAAAGTGCAGAGTGGTAGCTGTACATTAGAGGCTTCGTGTTTTTTAACATTTCTCTATTTACTATGCATACAGTGTTCTGTCTGCATGTATGTCCATAGGTCGGAAGAGTACATCAGAACTCATTACAGATGGTTGTGAGCCACCATACGGTTGCTGGGAATTGAACTCAGGACCTCTGGAAGAACAGTCAGTGCTGTTAACCCCTGAGCCATCTCTCCAGCCCGCATTAAAGACTTTAACATAAGCACAGTAGGCTGGCAAGATGGCTCAGTGGGTAAAGGCACTTGCCTCCAAGCCCAACAGCCTGAGTGTGATCTCTGGTCCTTACACAATGGAAGGAGAGAAGTAACTCTCAAGAGTTTTCCTCTTGACTTCCACATGTATACTGCGGCACATGTGCATGCCTATGCATGAACACATGTACATACATGTAGGAACATTGTTTAGCTTGTGTCTTGGTTAGGGTTTATTGCTGTGAAGAGACACTGTGACCATGGCAACTCTTATAAAGGAAAACATTTAATTGGAGCTGGCTTACAGTTTCAGAGGTTTAGTCCATTGTCATGGTGGGAAGCGTGACAGCGTGCAGGTAGATGTGGTACTGGAGAAGGAGCTGGGAGAGCTACATCTTGATCTACAGGCAACAGGAAGCAACTGTGACATTGGGCGTAGCTTGAGCATAGGAGACCTTAAAGCTCACCCTCACAGTGACACACTTATCTAACAAAGCCACACTTCCTAGTAGTGCCACTCCCTATGGGGGCCATTTTCTTTCAAACCACCACAGCTTGTTAAAATCAATCCTTAATTAATTGTAGGAGGATCATAATTTTGCTTGATCAGACTGTTGTATTTTCTAATGAAAGGTGGCCCTTAGGTGACTGTTTCTCTGATACAGAATGATCCAGTCTGAATTTAAGCAGTTGGGCATTTGACTGTTGGAAAGTTACCAGTAAGACAGTAAGTTTATTTTCAACTACTTGTTACATAGGAAATGTCAGCAGGTGTCTCCAGTTGAAGATTACTGTGTCATGATTATTGTCTTCATTGAGGGTTAGATTAATTATCAGTTAATTACATTGCTAAATGTTTTTGTTTAGGTGCTGAAAAGTTTTCTGTAGATGACTGAGAGAAATAACACTGCATTCTCAACCTTGTTTTGTAGCTAGAACATGAAAATGCCCAGCTAAGAAATATAAATTTCTCCTTGTCTGAAGCCCTTCACGCACAGTCGTTGACAAACATGATCCTGGATGATGAAGGCGTCTTGGGCAGCATTGAGAATTCTTTTCAGAAGTTTCACGCTTTCCTGGACCTCCTTAAAGATGCTGGGTATATCTGTAGGGTGGGCATTCTTTCTTCAGTGGTTTTAATGGTAGCTTGCTAAGGAACTCGGCATTTCTTAGCTTCCATGACGCATGTTACTATGTGTTTATCAACAATGTGTTTGATTTGTTTTTTAATAGAGAATTTGTTTTAAAAGAAATACAAAGTGATAAACTTTCTCATTAGAAATCCATCATAAAGAGTATTGAAAAGTAATTGGTCTCGATGAAGACTAAATTAATGTCATTGGGCATATGAATTCTATAATTTTGTCTGCTATAAATATACCCCTTGACATGGTTAAAAAAAAAAAGACTAAGTTAAGGATAATTTTTTTTTTTTTAATTTTTCGAGACAGGGTTTCTCTGTAGCTTTGGTGCCCATCCCGGAACTAGCTCTTGTAGACCAGGCTAACCTCGAACTCCCAGAGATCCTCCTGCCTCTGCCTCCCAAGTGCTGGGATTAAAGGCGTGTACCACCACTGCCCGGCTAAGGATAATTTTATTAAAAGTATTTAGAATATATAGACTTCCTGCCTTTTATTCATTTTGCTTGTTAAGTAAGTTTGAGTCAAGTTTTTTTTTTTTCCTTTAAGATTTATTTATTATGTGTACAGTGTTTTATCTGCACATATGCCTGAAGGCCAGTAGAGGGCACCAGGTCTTATTATAGATGGCTGTGAGCCACCATGTGGTTGCTGGGAATTGAACTCAGGACCTCTGGAAGAGCAGCCAGTGCTCTTAACCTCTGAGCCATCTCTCCAGCCTTAGTCAAGTTGTTCTTGTCTCTAGGCTTTGGGATGGTAGTTAATCTCCAGGGGTGCTGTAGACACAGGGGCAGGTCAGTGGTTCTCACCTGAGAATAGGAGGGTCAAAGGAAGATGCCAGTCAGGCACCGGTGTGGTGGAGGAACGAGGATCAAGAGTTCAGAGTAACCCTTAACTACATAAACATTTGAGTCCAGCTTGTGCTTTATGAGTCTCAAAATCAAATCAAAAAGAAAGCTGAAGATAGTTGATGGAGCAGTGTTTGAGGGGAGTAGGCCAGGGCTAGGAAAGAGGGCACATACATGGAGATGGTAGAGGCTGAAGCTACTGAAACTGTTTAGATGAAGGAATGGTGGTCGCTATGAAAATCAAGTGAAATGAGTGTGTTGTTGAGGTGAATAGGAGTGCCGAGAGCATTGGACGATCTGATCCAGTGGTGTATAGGAGTGCCGAGAGCATTGGATGATCTGATCCAGTGGTGAATAGGAGTGCCGAGAGCATTGGATGATCTGATCCAGTGGTGAATAGGAGTGCCGAGAGCATTGGATGATCTGATCCAGTGGTCTCAGCATGAGCAAAAGGCGGCAGTTGGCGTGGGGCTGTTGTCTGAAGTAGGTTCTTGGCTTCTGAGGTTTTAAGTCTTGGTGTTCGTTTATACATGTATTTCATGCTTGTAGGTGTGGGTGAATTTCGTTGTTCCTAAGTGATTGCCTTTTCCTCCTTTCTTCCTCTCTGCAGACTTGGGCAGCTTGCCACTATGGCTGGTATAGATCAGTCCGATTTCCACCTAATAGGTCGTCCGCAGATGAATTCTACTGTTAGTGCAGCTGTGGAAGACCAGAGAGCCCTGGAGGAAGAAAAGCTAGACCCGAAACAGACTCCTGGGGGACAGGTGCAGAATATCCAAGTAAGTGGACCCAACAGACCTTGGCTCAAGTCATTAGCAAGAGTTCCCCAGGGCAGAGAAAGGAATGTTGTTCTGTCTCTAGCGGAGTTAAGTTTGTGTCCATTTCCTGAAATTACACCACTGTCAATTAAAAAATGGGGCCAAGCATGGTGGCGCATACTTTTCATCCCAGCTCTTGGGAGTTAGGGACAGGCAGGTGTCTGTGAGTTTGAGGCCAGCCTGGTCTACATAGTGAATTTCAGATCAGCCAAGGCTACATGATGAAACCTTATCTCAAAATTAAAAAAAAAAAAAAAAAAAAGGACAAAACTGGAAGGTTTTTGATAATTTGTACTTAGAATAAATTATCTTTAGTAAAGAAAGAAATCAAAGTGTAAAATAATAGCGATTAAAGTTTTTTAAATGTCTGTTATATTCATGTCTCGTCTAGGTCTCTATCTGTATGCAGTCAGCTTACAATGAGGGCACACTGGTGAAGGCACAGGTACTGGTGCAGAGAGCTCTAAACACAGTGGTCTAGACAGACCTAGCAAGCAGTCTCTCACAGATGCTCGCTTACTGGATGGGGTGGGCTGGCCATCACAGGGCCCTCTGATGTGTTTCACCACGAACCCCATTAACCAGTCTAAGACTCATTTGCAGAGCTGCCGGCTTGAGAACTCGATCATGGCACACATTGGATACTTCTCACATATACATAGAGGCTAGAAACTTGGTTTCTTACAAATGATTTTATTTTGTTTTTTAAGTGTGGAAAATGGAAGCTAATGATATAAAGCACAAAATTCTAAAAATACTGCACAGCTAACTCTGGAGGGGTGTGTGTGTGTGTGTGTGTGTGTGTGTGTGTGTGAATGAATTTTGAGTTGCCAGTCACATGGCTTTGTATAATTAGGAAAATGAATGACCATAAAATCTTCTGAGTGGTGGGCTGACTGCTGAATAAGATCACACTTACAGGACCAGAGAGGTAGCCTGGCTTACGAGAGCTGCTGCTCATCCCTAGGACTTGAGTAGACTCATCAGCACTCATGTTGGGTGGCTCCCCAGCACCTGTAACTATAGCACCTTGGGAGCCTCTGCAGTCATGTACACATCACACACATACATATAACAACATGGGAGCCTCTGCAGTCATGTACACATCACACATACACACCCCTCACTGACAATCATAAAAAGTAAATCTGGAAAGCTCAGGAACAGCGAAGTTTCCAGCTCTTTAGCGGCTCGCTTTGTTCATTCAAACTTTGTTTCCCCTGCAGTTTCAGAAGATTAGAAGTGATGCTAGGATTCCTTTGCCTCTTGACGCTTTCCACGTTCCTGTTTCTGCACGAGAGGCAGCGGTGGCCTCCAGAGACAGCCTAGGAGTCCCAGCCCCTGAGCAGCAGGAGGGCCCTGCAGCAGGCCTTGCTGCCAGAACAGGCTCTCCTTTAGCAGATGGCACCTCTGGAAGCGAGAGTCAAAGGGAAGAAGTTGTGTCGTCTAGACATAGCAGATCTTCTTCAGAGAAAGGCAGTGTGGCGAGCAAGCGCTCCACTGAGAAACACTCTGGGAAGGACCTGCTTTCCAACCCTGACTCCCCTGTGAACTCAAAAAGCAAAGGAATCGGGGACAAAAGGTCTTTGCTTAATGAGCCAACTAAAAGTGAATCTTTGAAAAAACACGTTTCTGTCAAGAAGGAAAGCAGAATAGTGACTGTCTCATCCAAGACAATCAAAAGTAAATCCAATCCTCTAGAACATTCTGAGAGTGATACTGTTGGGTCTGATTTTGAATTTCAGGAAAGCATCCATTCATCGGCACACCTGACGTAGGTCTAACCTTTTAAATTATGATTTTACCTTCAAATTTTAATAAATTTTCTTACGTTTTTACTATAATGTGTGATACCTTAAAATACAGAGTCGGAAACACTATAAGGCAATTTATCTATGCTGTTATTTAAAATCTATATTTTTTCTTTTCCCTCACATAATTCATTTGGCACATAGTTATGGAAGGCCTAGTTTATAAGACACTTTCTGGGTGTGGTGGCTCCCAGCAATAAGATTTTACCTTCATGGAAATGCTACTGGAGGACAAAACCCTAAATCCTGCTGCTAGAAAGGAACGAGGCTGGTTTAGCTGAATGGTTGCAGCATTTGGTTAAGTGTAGAAGCAGGAGTCACATGGCCAGAACCCGCTTCCATATCCTAACTCCTAAGCAGAGCTTCAGGCATCTTTCTAGGTCCTTCACTATGGCTAAGTTCGCAACAGCTTTAGTAAGGTTTGCCAGGCCTTTTTATAAATGAGTTGGAGGAAGCAGCCCGTGAGCGGCCCAGGGTTGTAACAGCTTGGAAGGAGCTGGTCCAGTTGAAGTTTGGACTGGGTCCAGTGCCCTGAATCATTGAATTATCCTGTCTCCCATCTAGGAGCAGGATAGCACAAGGGAGATGCCAGAGAAGCCACTGGGCACCCACTTTGCCCCAGGACCAGATTCTGGCATTTTGTCCATCTTCTTGTAGTCCCTGCTGTGTCCTGGCCAGGGGATGAGAGACTGCCACAAAGCCCAACTGCAGCCACTTGTCATTTTTTTCTTCTCTTTCCCTTTCATTCTGCTTCTGCCTTTGGTCTTACCTGGATCTGCAATCATTGTACTAGGTTTTACTGTCCCTGAAGCTAAAAACGCCGAAGTCCCCTGCTTTCCTTTGAGATTGTGTCTGCTCTTTGAAGTGGAGCCTAATGTGCAGCTTAGATTTTTGTTTTGTTTTTTCCTTTTTCCATTTCTCTGGCTTTCCCTTTAATTTCATATGTGTCTAAATTACAGAGTGTCTGTTGCTGAAATTCAGACATTAAGCACATGATTTATTCTTGTGCTGTGGTTTTACTCTAATAGTTGCCAAGCTTGTGTGTGGAGCATGCAGGTGATTTAAAGGGAAGGAGACACAGAAAAAAGGTGGGAACATTAAACTTTTATTTGGACAGGAAGTAAACTCCTTCCTTAAATGAGAACCCCTCTCTACTACCTCTGCTTGGCAGTTCCTGTCTTCCAAACATCTGTTGTCTACTTACTGAGAGCAAGGAGCTCAGGTTAGACAGCTAAATGCTATTAGTGAGGTTTCCATCCAGACTTGCTGGTTCAACCCACTGTTAGCCACAGACCTTGGAGTGGAAAGGACAAGTAGAGAGGGAAACCTTTTAGCCTTGAGATAGGAAAGAATGTTATTTTCTTACCTCCTGGCTACCACTGGCTAGACTCTGGCCTGGATGTTTTCAGGTCCTTGGCCTCTTATTCAAGAATAAAACAAAATAAATAAAGGCCTACATGGTCTGCAAAATAGTAAAGCCATGGAACAGTCCAAATACATTACAAGAAGACATGGGGGTGAAGATGCTAAAGGGCTCCGTCTACTGCTTGGGGCTTTGTTTGGTAGGGTTTAAAAGGGAGGAGTTTGGTTATTAGAAGCATAGTTTGAATAGTTCTCTTATTTTGATTGACATTCTTTGTTCACCCATATGTCCCTTCCCATAATGCATCTGCTTTTAATCATATACGCATGCTCCAATTATTTACAGGCATAAGGTAGCAAATAAGGGATTCTCCCTAAAAGTTCATTTGGAGACATAGCTTTGCATATACCCAGTACTGGCTGAACTGACCCTCATATCCTGGACCAGGATGTATTGGGGATAAATTTGGATTGTAACTGTCCAAGACTGGGCTGCTGAGATGACTCAATGATCGTAAAGGCACGTGCTCCCAACTCTGGTGATCTGATTCCATCTCTAGAACCCACATGGTGGGAGGTAGGAATCCCTGCAAGCGAGGGTGCCCCTCAGCAGTTTAGATTACTTGCTGCTCTTGGAGAGGGATCTGGTTTAGTTCTTAGCATGCATATAATAGGTTATAATCTTCTGTAACTCCAGTACCAGGGGCTCTGACACCCTCTTCCAGTCTCTGGGTACACTTCATGTATGTGGTGCACATATATACAGACAGGCAAAACACTCAAAAATAAATCTTAAGTAAACCAATTCTTGAAAGTGTGCCGGCTTTGTTGGCATTAAGAAGAGAAACTCCATTGTTTGGGTGGGTGTGCTGCTCATTGCAGAAACAACACTGTTGCTGACAGGTTTCTGGGCACCTTACTCAGGGATGGGTACGAACGGATTGTGCATTCAGGTCAGGCTGTCAGGATACCAAATGCATTATTAATCCAGTGCTGTGTGCACAAGCCGAACCGAGCAGAGTCCCAGCCTAGCAGGCTTGAGCTGCTTCCCTTAAAAATGTCCATCAATGCAAAGGAGGGCTTTGTGTTTTTTTTTTTTTGGGGGGGGGGGTGCTGTTTGTTTTCAAAGCGAGCTGAACTTTGTTACTTTTTAATCATTACATATATTTAATATATGGGCGTGTGTGCCGTGGCACATGTATAGAGGTCAGAGGACAACTTGTACGAGTTCTCTCCTGCAGCATGGGAGTTCCAGGGCATTAGGCTTGGCAGCAAGGTCTTAACTTACTGAGCTATCCTGCCCCCTTACTTTAAAAAATAATTTTGTTGCATTTTTTAATATATATTGTGCACGCACGGGCACATGTCTGTGAAGAGATTTAACACAGATTTTAAGCACAAGGGCTATGAGAAAGGCATCCAGGAAGAAAGGAAGACATCTGAGAACATGGGTGTGGGTTCCTCAAAGGAGAGGCCCTGGTTTTGCTGGGGAGGGAGGGTACCAGTGAATTGTTCTATGTCCTGATTGGTTGCTGGGAGCACGGATCCACTTACATGTGTTAAAATGGAGATAATGCTATACCACAGAAACAAGTTTTACTGTATAACAATTTAAAACTTACAGTCAGACCCTCTGACCTTTTATTTACGTGTTGGGATGGCCATGAATTCTTGTAGTCCAGTGCTGGGAGCTGAGGTGGGAGGGGGAAAACAGCTTACATAATCCAAGAAGGCAAGACGATGATATCATCTAACCTATCCATCATAACACTGAGCCTATTCTTTTGGAAAACCCATAGGACCTTGTAAAAAGTGATTGAAGGCAAAGAAAAGGTACTTTTAGGTTGCAAAGACCCTAAAAAGCAAATTTCGTTGGAAAAAAAAACCACAATAAAAATCTAATCCTTTTTAAACTAATAAAAAATAGATTTAAATGAATTCAAAAGTCCAGGCAAGTTCTTTCCTTGCCAAATAGTGAAAGCAGACAACAAAAGGCCTGTTCACCTGGAAACTTTTTTGTTTGTTTGTTTTTTGAGACAGGGTTTCTCCGTGTTGCTTTAGAGCCTGTCCTGGAACTAGTTCTTATAGACCAGGCCGGCCTTGAAATCACCTGGAAACTTTTACGTGGGAAATCATGTCTGCAATTATGAATAATGAGACTTTGATCTCTATTTGTTTCCCTTTAATTTCCTTCTTTTGCCTTATTGCTCCAGCCAGTGCTTCCGGCATTATACTGAAGAAGAGGGGATGGTGCACAGCCATGTCTCGTTCCTGATTCTAGTAGGACTGCTTTGGGCTCTTCTTCATTTAGAAGGATGCTGGCTGTGGGTCTGTCACATGCAGCCTTTATTGCATCAGGGTCTCTTCCCTCCAGGCCTGTTCTCTAGGACTTTCATCATGAGATGGTCATATGATCTCCAAGTCCATTTATATGACTTGTACACTTGCTGACTCCCATGTGCTGAACCATCCTGCATTTCCAGGACAAAGCCATCCTGACCATGGTGGATGGTCTTGATACGTGTCTGTATTTGGTTTGCTAGCATTTTATTGCATCCGTAGGTTTTTCTTATTTGGTATTAGAGTAATATTGGCTTCATAGAATGAGTTTGGGGCGCTCTTTTTGTTCTGGTTTGTTTTTTAATAATTTAAAGTTTGGCTGTAGATCTTCTTCCAAAGTCTAGGATTTTGCCGTGAATCCATCTGGGCCTGGGATTTTTTTTTTTTTTTTTTTTTTTTTTAGTCAGAATGGTTTTATTGCTGCTTAAATCTCCTCATATGTTATGGGTCTATTGAGGGTGTTGATCTCTTCTTGGTTTAACTTTGGAGGTTTGGGTGACTCTAGAAATTCATCTACTTCTTCTTAAGTTTCCCAACTTAATAGATACAGTCTTTACAATATCCCTTTTCTTTCTTTCTCTTTTCTTTTTTTTTTTTTCCTTTTTCTTTTTTTGTTTGTTTTTCAAGACAGGGTTTCTCTGTGTATTAGCCCTAGCTGCCTTGCTGTTCTGGAACTAGCTTTTGTAGAGCAGGCTGGCCTTGAACTAACAAAGATCTGCCTCCCTTTGTCTCCTGACTCCTGGAATTAAAGGCGTGTGCCACCACCACCCAACCTGACTTTCTTTAGTAACAGCTGTAATGTGTGTTTTTTTGCTCATTTCTGATTCTGTCTCCTTTCTTTCTTTTGGTTACTCTGTCAATTTGTTTATCTTCTCAAAGAACCAGCTCTTAGATTCACTGATTTTCTTTATTGTTTTCTTTGTTTCTAATTTGTTAATTCTGCTCTGACTTTTTTTTAAAGACTTATTTATTTTGTATAGTTTTCTGCTTGCACGTATGTCTGCTTGCCAGAAGAGGGCACCAAATCTCATTATAGATAGCTGTGAGTCATTTTGTGGTTGTTGGGAATTAAACTCAGGACCTCTGGAAGAGCAACCAGTGCTCTTAACCTCTGAACCATCTCTCCAGTTCTCTGCTTTGACTTTTGTTATTTCTTGCCATTTACTGGGTTTGGGTTTGGTTTGTTCTTCTTCCAAATATTTGAGTTATATCATTAAATCACTTATTTGTGCTTTGTTTTTTTTTAATTGTAGGCAAGTAAGGATATAAATTTCCCTCTTAGAAGTGCTTTCAGTATGTTCTAGAGGATTACTTTAATTTCTAGATTTATTTTTATTTTATCTGTATGAGAGTTTTGCCTGCATATGTCTGTACACAGCATGCATGCAGTGCTCGCAGAGGCCAGAAGAGGGTACCAAATCCTCTAGAACTGGAGATACGGATGTTTGTAAACCTCCATGTGGGTGATGGGAACTGATCCTGGGTCCTCTGGAGGAGTACTTTTAACTCCTTAGCCATCTCTCTAGCCCCTGTAGCAGAGGTTTTGCTGTGTTACTGTGTTGATTTTTCTTTAGTTCCAGGGATATTTTAGCTTCTTTCTCGGTTTCTTCTTGGATCTAGTCATCATGCAGTAATGAGTTTATGCACTTACTAGAGATTTGTTTTATCACATAATGCTCAGGTAGTAGTTATGGAATTGTTTCACTTTTTCCGAATTTGTTATGGCTTGGTTTGTGTCCCAACACGTGGCCTATTTTAGAGAGGCTTTCGTGGGTTGTTGAATAGAATGTGTACTCTTTGGTGTTTGGGTAGAATGTTCTGTAGATATCTGTTATATCTATTTGATGTCTGGTGTCAATTAATTTTGATGTTTCTGTTTGCTTTTTGTGTGGATGACTTGCCTATTGGAGAGAGTGGGGCATTTAAATCACTGGCTATTATTGGGTGGGTGTTAATCTGTGCTTTAATTCCAGAAGTATGCTTTTTATGAAATTGTTTGCATCAGAGTTTTGTGCATAAATGTTCAGGATAATAATTTTTCTTGATTAATTGTTCCCTTTATTAGAATAAAATGCCCCTCTCTCTTACTTTTAGTTTAAAGACTGTATTTGTTGGATGGTAGGCTAGCAACAAGCTGTTCTGCTGGCAGGCTGTTCAACCACGAGGAAAGCCAGTAGGGAAGCTGTGCAAGCCGGTGCACCACCATGGAATGGTTCTGAATGTAGAAACAGACCAATTAGAATGTGTGGAGATAACAGGTCCTGGTTTGTAGTAGCTATAAGAAATATCTAGGGGAAACATTATGAAATCAGGAAGGTTTATTAAAATGTTTAAGTGACATATATTAAAGAATTAGTGATAGTTCTGGAGATAATATGGTCATTTTCAGTCACTGTTGGAAGTATTAGTTGATATATATATATGTATATATATATATATATATATATATAAAAATTTTTTTTTTTTTTTTCCGAAATAGGGTTTCTCTGTAGCTTTGGAGCCTGTCCTGGAACTCTCCCTTGAATTTGCAGAGATTTTCCTGTCTCTGCCTTCCAAGTCCTGGGATTAAAAGCGTGCACCACTGCCGCCCGGGTGATAATTTTTTTATGTGGACAATTTGGTAGATATGTAGCATTTAAGATGTGTCTTCCTTGTTCTAACTGTAGCCATGCAGCATAAAGAGATAGTCATGCAAATGTCCAAGGAGCCAGGTGCGAGAGTGTATGCAGAAGCATTCCTAAAACTTAGGAAACGTAAAGGAAACGTAATCGCACACGGATGCAGGAACTGTTGAACCAGTGAATACCAGCCTCTGCCGTGTAATATTCTGCAGCAAGTAAAGCATGGCATAAACATGTCCCTAAACACACCAAACTGACGGCACCATAGTCAACCGTATCCTTTGCCTTGTGCTCCTGTGGTTCAAGCATGTTCACGTCTGTCTGCTGTATACTTTTGTCTGTGAGCCCAGAAAATAGCAACAAAATATACAGGAGTTTCTTTGGCCAAAGGTAGCTGTGTTAAGGGGTGGGAATGACAGGTGACTTTACATTTGACTCACTTAAGGGTTACTTGATTTTTTTTTTTAAATAAGCGTGTTTTTATGTAACAGGTAAATTTGTAATTTCCCCCCAGAGACAATTAGCAAAATGCAAACGAATAACCTGTTATTCTTTTTTTCCCTGTGTCCACCCTTTCTTTGAGTTCCTTATCTACATGAACGTAAAAGTTTAAAACCTTTAAGAACAACCAGGTTGTGATCTTAGCACTCAAGGGTCAGAGAGGCAGGGGGATCACTGAGTTCAAGGCCAGCCTGGTCTACTGAGAGAGTTCCAGAACAGCCAGGGCTACAGAGAAAGAAACCTCATCATCATCATCATCAACAACAACAACAACAACAAAACCCTTTAAGAACTTGGGGTCCACAGTGTTAATGTATTTTCTAACTGTCACCCACAGTCAAAAAATAATGTTTTCTTTTTTTCTTTTTTCTTTTCTTTTCTTTCTTTTTTTGGTTTTTCGAGACAGGGTTTCTCTGTAGCTTTGGAGCCTGTCCTGGAACTCCCTTTGTAGACCAGGCTGGCCTCGAACTCACAGAGATCCTCCTGCCTCTGCCTCCCGAGTGCTGGGATTAAAGGCGTGCGTTTTCTGCGGTGAAACTGGGAGCGCTTGCCTGCACTGAAACCCTGCCGTTGCTCCCGTCCCACCTGCCTGTGCGCACAGGAATGGAAAATTCCATCAAGCAAGGCTGTACATCCCATGACTCACAGATAGGGGCTGTTTAGTTTGTGTCCACGGCTTACTGTTTCACAGTCTGCCACAGGTCACATCCTGCTGTTTGAAGAGTTTACTCTCTGGACCCTGACAAAGCTGTTTCTCGCGCACAACTCGGTTCCATTCTGTGAGCAAAGGTGTTACCACACGGCTGTCTCACCTCCGGAGCCTCGTTCTCTTGAGCTCTGTGTTTTTCAACAGGCCATTTTCATTAACGTCTGGAAAAATTGTCTTGTGGACTAAAACCTTTCAAAGTGACCCACGTTTCTGAGCGCTTTCAAATTCTGTTTGGACAAAATGAAGAAGCAGAAGAAGACTGTGGTGGAGGACACTGACCGGGCATGCCTCATCCCCACAGGCACTGACTGCCTGGGAGGGAAAGCCTCTGATGAAGGCTCATTTCTCAATACAGAACGCAAATTTCAAACTGGTGTAAACTTACAAAAAAGAAACAGGTACTTTTAGAAATAGATAAGGCCCCCTCCCCCTGGATGGCATAATCATTAACTTTGTTCAGGGAGGCCTGCAGAGATGGAGTGTTTGTTCAGTGTTTCAGAAAGATAGTCCTCACAATCCTGGGCATTCAGGGGAGGCGCTAATCTCTTTAAAAACAAAACAAAGCAAACACCTCTATGACAGCTTAGCAATAGATCATCCTAGCTAAGGATCTGAAATGATAAAATCTGAGTAGGGCCTGAAAATATTAAAAATCAGTTTACCTACCAGTGAGCTCTGATACCTTTGCCAAAGTTCTTTATCCCCAACTCTCCCGGAGATGGCCTGAGTCCTTGAACAACAGACAGGAGAGACCTCACTAATGTCCTGTCTCACTAACCTATGAGAGGAAAGTGTTCTCTTGCTTTTGAAGAAAGAATGAAGTAGAACAGGGCTCTTAGGAAGTTTCAAGGAAGTAACAGAGGCAAAAGCAGGATTTTCTTCCCACTTTCTTTCTTCCCGGTGGGCCTTATGCACTTTCTTATCCACAGTGTGTATTTCCCAGTAACCAAGTTGTGATCAGAGGCCAAGGCTGTGAGTGACACCCTAGCCTCAGCTGCTGCTTCCGACCAAGGGGCTAGAACGGCCGACCTGGGAAGTCTGTTGAGCAGATGGACACTTGGGTCTCCTTCTCTCCATAGTAGTAGTAGGTATACTGGGGATGCTTTACTAGGGGCTGACATTTAGACCTTTTATGTTTAACAGGAACTTCAGGTCTAAGCCCCTCATCTGCCTGTGATTTTTCTGTGCCTATCAAGTGACCCAGTTAGTTCTTTCCACAAACCTGAGACAAGTTGTTCTACAATTTACAAAGATCCTGAGCTTTTACTATCTTTTTATTTCAATGCTTGGTCAGCTTGAGAGCCATACTTTTTCTATAAAATAAAAATATTCTCTAAGCTCTGTACAGTGGCACACCCCAGTAGGTTTTCTGCCTGCCCCACTTCCCCGCCCCCCAGTAGGTTTCTACACTGATGCAGTAAGCCAGACCAAGCCAAATTGAAAAAGTATACCAGCAGGTTTACTTAAGCAAAGCAACTCCAGGCTGGTTCTCTACTCCCAGAGATCGAGGCCGGAGAAGCTGCACCCACAAACAATAGCAGGGAGATTTTATAGGTTGTAGGTGAGTGGTGATGATGGCTGCCATAGGCTGGCCTTGTGCTCAAGTATGGTCAAAAACTGAGCATTTTAGCCGGGTGATGGTGCCACATGTTTTTAATCCCAGCACTCAGGAGGCAGAGACAGGCGGATCTCTGGGAGTTCCAGGCCAACCTGGTCTACAAGAGCTAGTTCCAGGACAGGTGCCCAAGCTACAGAGAAACCCTGTCTTGAAAAACCAAAAACCAAAACAAAACAAAAAGCTGAGCACTTTAGGTGGGAGTTGGGCAGCTGGCAGCTTCAGGGGAGGAAGCTGCAGTAGCCGCCAAGAATATGGAGTTTTTGGCGCCTTTCCTTTCTTCGGAGGCTGAGTGGTCGGGGTTTGGAGAGAAAAACAGGAATGGGAATGGGGCTTTCTGGATCACGAAAGGGTGACCTAGAGGCTCCAACCAAACAGAAGCCTAAAGTCTTAGCTGTGTGGGAAGCTGAGGCTGGAGGGCTGCTGTAATGAGCATGGAAGCAGATTCCTCTGAATGAATAAATAAAGGGGAATCTGTAGTGTAGATAGAGCAGGAAATTTATAGAATAAGAATGAATGCAACTTGGTGTAGTGTAAAAGCATTTCTTCTTGTGTGTGGTGTGGAAAATTACTAAGGTGAAAGATTAAGAGAACATTTTGCCCACTTGAAGGGTGCCACACCCATCTGGCCCTGCCAGATGTGGGGGGCTGCACCCAGCAGCCGTGGTAACGAAGTAATCTTGCCACATGAGATGGATCCCCACCCTTCTGTGGCCAGTTGATTCTGATAACCTAGGACATCTGGTTATCAGAAGGATCAAATGAGAGGCAGTTTCAAACTGGCATAAAAAGAGAGGGCAGAAGCAGGGCAGTCACCTCACTTCTTATGATGACTCTGGCATTGAGTCTTGTAGAGAGAGATCCTCCAGGCCTGCCTCCCGAAAAGCAGAAATATTTAATGCCTTATCTAAACATTTAATGCTTTGCCATCCCAAGAGCAGAGCTTCGCCTCCTGATTCGAGAAGCAGACAGAACGCTTTGCCATCTTGAGAGCAGAGAACTAAAAGCCTTGTGTTTCCTGAGACTTGGTCACCCGAAAAGCAGAGTCCAAAGGCCCTGCATTCCGAGACAGACTAGCACCAGGCCACATACTACGTGGTCAAGAATTGATCCAGCACCCGATACCAGCCACGAACAGGACATTGAAACCTTATCTCCCGAACGCAAACTAAGGGGTCAAGAGTTGAGCCTCACTGTCAAGACCCCAGTGCTGTCAGGCATCCAGCCTGAAGAAATCCAAAAAATCCTTTTTAAGCTGAAGAATACCACGTCATATGATGCTATTTAATGTGCGTATGAGATGTTAAGAGAAGTGCATAGATGTGTCAATACATATGTTTAGTGTGTGAAATGTTAAGAGATATCTAGTGGATAATTGATAAGATAAGGAAATGTTAATGGATAAGTTGTATTAAGGTTAAGAAGTGTTTTATAGGTAATGGATAAGTTGCATTAAGGTTAAGAAGTGTTTTATAGGTAATGGGTAAGTTGTATTTAGGTTAAAAAGTGTTTCATAGGTAATGGATAAGTTGTATTAAGGTTAAGAAGTGTTTTATAGATAAGTGATAAGTCAAAATTAAGGTTATGAATTGGTTTTACGTATTAGGATTAGTAGGGTTAATAATTATGACATTGAATTGCCTGTGTGTTGCCCATCATCAATCCCCCATGCCTATTAAGATTGTAAACCCCAATGATACATTGGATATTGAAGTTTCTAGTAAAGAAGACAATTCTCTTACTTGGTCTGGTTACTCATCACTCTCTGGGGAGGAGGGCACAGGGTCCTCATAGTCATACTTGCAAAAGAACTTGGAGCTGAAGCCCCCCAGCTTGTAACATCAGCCAACCTAGCTTATGTTTCAGTGAGAGATCCTGCCTCAAAGAAGAAGAAGAAACTCCTAGTCCTTCTCTGACATCCTGATGCACATATCCCGCATATACTGAAAGACCCGGATAAATCCGGACCCCTCTAGCAGAAAGAATAGAGCCAAAAATCTAGCAGGAAAAATAGAGCCAAAAATCTAGCAGGGAGAGAAGAACCAAAAATCTAGGTTAGCCGGTTCAGTGACTCTGTTCCAGGAACTAGTTGACCATAAAGTTAGATTATAATCTTGGGAATAATCTTGAGAAATGGGGAGTTACCCCTTTGTGATTATCACTGGTATTTTTGGAATTTTCCAATGATGCCCTCCCTACCCCCTTTGGGCTGTGGTTTTTTCCCCTAAATACCCCCTCTTCCAGCTACTCGGGGTAGAACTCCTCTGCCCCTGTGTGGGAAATGAGTTTTGGTCCCAGCACGCTGGTTCCTGTCAGTAAACTTCGTGTGATTGCAGCAAGGACGATCTCTCGTGAGTTCCTGGGGAGTCGCGTTTTCCCGAGACTTGCATGAGAGTCTCCCCACTCCGGGGGGCTTTCAGTACTACTCACATATACACCATACATCACACACACACACACACACACACACACACAAATAAAGTAAAGTTAATCAATTAACGAAAAGTTTCTTCTCCAGCTCACCATCCCATCTCCCCTGTCTCTCTAAGAGAGAAATTCCGTGCCTCCGGCCTAGCCTGGAGAGTATCAGCCTCGCAGGTGCTTTTCCTTCTGAATGATGTGGTTCTGTGGGCTTAAGCCTCCTGTCGAGAAACACTCAGGCAACAGAGGAACTGCTTCGTTTCTTCAGAGACTTCATAATCCCATGTGGGAGGAACCAGGGTGGTTCCTAGGAGTCTTATCTCCAGATAGGCAAAGAGACACCTCTTAGAGGGCTTTAGTTTGGTTTTAAGGGGCCAGCAGCTTAGAAGAGAGTCAACGAATAGCAAGACAGGCTGTAGCCAGAATGAGACAGCAGACTGCTGACTGCCTCACAGGAGGGGGTTGCTTCCAGCTCCTTCCATAAACAGGAACCCTCAGGGGTGTCACGATCCACCACTACTGCCGAGCTTTAACCAACTCAAAGAGCATGGGCAGGAAATTGATTTAGACTTTAATTTCCTATTCATTATTATTTTTATTTGTATGGGCATTTAAGTCTATGCACATTATGAGTGCCTTCTACCAGCAGAAGCCTAAGGAGAGTATTAGAACCCTTGGAACTGGTGTTATAGGCAGTTGTGAGGTACAGTACAGGTGCGGGCACTGGGACTCGAACCTGGGTCCTCAGCAAGAGCACTTAGTGTTTTTTTTTTAAAAAAAGTTTTATTTATTTATTTATTTACTTATTTATTTACTTATTTACTTATTATGTATACAGTGTTCTGTCTGTCTGTGTGCCTACAGGCCAGAAGAGGGCACCAGATCTCACTATAGATGGTTGTGAGCCACCTTGTGGTTGCTGGGATTTGAACTCAGGACCTGTGGAAGAGCGGCCAGTGCTCTTAACCGCTGAGCATCTCTCCAGCCTGCAGTTAGTATTCTTAACTACTATCTCTCAAGTTCCTAGATTTTACTTTCTTCACCTCAGTCTCCAAGCTACAGGGCATTTTAATGATTTTAATAATTCCCGGAGAATGCAATAAGGTGTGTGGTATTTCATCTGCTCAGATAGGGCAATATGATGTTGCTGGCATGCATTAGTTGGAGAAGTTTTATGCCTTCATCCAAGTGGTTTGCATAATCTCTGGGGAGCTTGATGGACTGCTCTACTCAGGAAAACTTAGGGTGGAACACTGATTTGGTGGAAGAGCTTTTAAATTAGTGCAGGAATAGCCATGAGTAAATTCCACTCATGCTCTCTTCAGAGCCACTTCAGAGCCTGGAGTATCTGGTCACTGACTTCACGAGGATCCCTGAAGGAATGGGTATGGGGAACAGCCTCTCAGAGGACTGTCTCACACAGTCAGCATCAATCTGCAGGTGAGTGTCTGCTTCCTCAGGTTTGGGGAGCTAAGTTTCCCCTCTTCTTTGCAGGCTACAGTTTTGCCTCCCCCGATGGGGTGATTCACCCAGCCTGGTGTAGGAGAGGCAAAGGTCTTAAGCTTAAGGCCTCTCCACTTCTGGGTTTTGCCTATCTTCGGGCCACCTACAATCTTCCTCCTTTGGCCTTTTTCCTCTAGCAGATTCACCAATGCTTCTTCTGCCTCTGTTGCAAGGCAGGGTGTGGCAGATCTGCCGTTGCCACCTGAGGCAACTCCACTTTGTTGGGGAAGAAAGGGAAGACTATTTGGATGTGGTTTCCAGTTTAGTTGACAATCTACCTTCAAAGTGCAGAGGTGAGGCAGGATCTGGAATCCTGCTGAGATACAGGGCGACTCCAGATAACGATGCACCGCATATTCCAGTCAAAATTCATCTAAATATAAAAAATAAATAAGGGTAGAAAGAGGAGCAGAGGCTAATATTCCACTTCTATAGGTGCTTATTATACTTCGGAGGATAAATTTCATTTATGTTCAAAACCTTGGAGGGAAAAGAGTAGGCTTCATTAGTATTGTAAAAACCCAACACAGATGGCCTTCCTTAAATATTGAGGAACACAGCAACGAGCTTCAGGATTCCACTGCCATATTGTTGCCCTGTCAAACACAAAGTCCAAAGAGATAGACTTTGGCAGTTCCAGTTAAAAATTCTGAGGAAATGGTCTCACATCCATTAAGACAGTTGCTGTCAAAAGCAGCAAATCATGCTGGCCCCGTAGCGCAGTCTGTAATCCCAGCTTCTCAGGAGGCCGAGGTAGGAGGATAGCAAACTGGACACTAGCCTAGACTATGGAGTGAATTCAAAGCCAGCCTTGGTAACTCAGTGAGACCTTGTTTCAAAGTACAGAAGTTAAGAAGAGGGCTGGGGATGTTGTTCAACAGTAGGGCACTTGTGTCAAGGAGTTAAA
This sequence comes from Chionomys nivalis, assembly GCF_950005125.1. Lineage (NCBI taxonomy): Eukaryota > Metazoa > Chordata > Mammalia > Rodentia > Cricetidae > Chionomys > Chionomys nivalis. The sequence continues at coordinate 41,778,843 of NC_080093.1, forward strand.
TCAGAACCATCATATGATCTGTCCTCCACCTCTGAATATCCAAAAGAATTGAAATCGAGGCCTTGGAGTTTGGCACTCTTCTTTCTCTGTGTCCTGGCCTGTGGGGGTGCAAGGATGCTGCCTCACATTCCTGCTGCCATGGCTTTACCAGGATAGACAGCAGCTCCCCAGCAACACAGAAGCCGCTGGAGCTGTGGAGAGGGGGCCAGTCTGCAACTCAAGACGCCGGTATCACTAGCACAGTGTGGTGTATGCATGTCTGTAATCCAAGTACTAGGGAGGTGGAAGCAAGAGGTTCAGAAGGTCCAAGTCATCCTTGGCAAATTAGCGAATTTGAGGCCACTTGGATTATGAGACCCTTTAAAAAAAAAAGACATATCTCAAGATCTCAAGATGCATGCTGTATGTAATAGTTAATAGAAGCTTGCTCCAAGATTCCAGAAAGCCACAAAGACCAGGAAATGTAGCACAGACACAGATTCCTTGCAGGGAGCCCTCCGAGGCCATTGTTGCATTGCTGCATTACTGCATGAAGCTGTGAAGGTGAAGCCAGAATTGCAGCAGAGATCCCAAGAACGTGGAACATGGAACTTCTTCCAAGGAAAGATGCAGGCACTGAAGAGAGCTGGCCAGTGAGAGAACTTTGTGGGCCGCAGACAATAGGACTGGAGGTGTGAGGATGCCGGATCTGTTGGAGGACACATGATGTTGAGAGTCTCAGATGCTGGACTCGGAACTGTACAGTCTGGTGTCTGCTCGGCTGAGCAATGTTGTTTTAGTCCTATCTTTCTTTGTTGTGTTCCCATGATTCCACTTTGGAATACGGTTACTCTGTGCTATTGTATTTTGAAAATATATAAATTTTTTTTTACAGATTTCTTTCTTTTTATTTTGGGTATAGATGCTATGCCTACACACAAGTCTGTGTACCACATGCACGCAGTGCCCATGGAGGCCAGGATATAGCACAGGTTACAGACAGTTGTTTGTCCTGCGAGTGCTGGCAAACAGAACCATTTCTGTAGTTTCATTACAAAGGGGGAGGTGAAATGGTTATTCTTTTTGAGTTTTTCAAGCCAGAAAAATAAAACTGATAAATAAATCTCGATTTTGAGAGATAATTCTCAAACCTTTATTTATTTAGTTTGTGCAGATGGGGAAGCTGGGTGCTGCAGGGCTCATGTAGGGATCAGAGAGCAACTTGCGCCAGCTGGTTGTCTCCTTCCATGTTGTGGGTTGTGGAGACAAATACTTAGGTTGCCAGGCTCTGAGGCAAACGCCTTTACCCTCTGGGCTACCTCACCCCTCCATTAATTATTTATTTATATTTGAGACAGGGTCTCATGTAGTTCCAGCAGCCCTGGTCTTAAACTTCTGATCTTCCGCCCTCCGTCTCCCGAGAGCTGAGAACACAGGTGTGCACCAGCACTCTCAGCGAAGATGTGTTGCTTAAAGCGTTAGAATGGATAAGAACGTTCTTGCATGATTTATGGTTTCCAGTAATGCGTGGTACTCCGAACTCAACCGTGTAAGGTTATATACAATCTAGAGTCATAAATATTTAAAATAAAGCCCCCCCCCATTTTTTCTTTTGTAACATCACCTCACACCTTGGCTCAGGAAAAGACGTTAAGTGCTAGTTTTCTGTTGAGACATGTTACTCAGTTTAGGTAGCGTAGCCTCTTCACGTGGGTAATGAATGGAAATTTCTCAGAGATGGTGGTAAATCACTAAAAGTCCTCGGGGTTTGGAGATGAGATCTTGGTCAGAGCTGTGGAAAGGAGGAGGAAAAGCAAGTTATACCTTTCGTGGGGGCTAGACTGCTCCCACCTCATTCTGAGACTGTGGTTTAGTGAGCACTGTCAACCCTGTCTCTCTGCCCTGCTGGGTGTGGAGGAGGCGTGTGACCTGAAGGCACTGGAGTCCCTCCAAGATGATTTTCAATCCAGAAACAAGGACGGGGAGTGCCTTCTTGATGGCAGAGATGGTGCAATCACCAGCACTGGTTTGCCCTTGGGCAGCTGCCAGACTGCGTGAATGGAACGACATGAAGACAGAAGTAAAAAGGGCCATATCTCTGATCACTTAGTTAGTCCCCAATGGGCAGAGTGCCTTAGTCCACCGAGCCTGAGGTTTGGTATTGTGCCCATCATCTTTCTTTCACCTATGCTTGCTCCAGTTGTGTTTCTATTACTTCCATTAGAAGAGTCTAGGAGTGCAGCTCAAGACACTGAGCACAGACCAGCCAGCATACTCAGTGAATAAAGAGATATAAAATAAGAAAGAGTATTGAGAAATTGTCCTGCTCGCCCCATCTTTTTAAGGGTAAGCAATTTATTCACAGCAGGGAGGAGTTCTGGAAATAGGTTTCCCAAGAAAATGGGTTGCCTGCCATACCCTTAGGGAAGTTTTCCATTGTCAGCAATTGCAGAAAGACTGGAGACCAAGCACAATGCCAGTATCCAACTTGGTGATAACCGGATGAACAGTAGTGGGAATCAGCTTGTAACATAGAGATGTCGGATCTATACAGAGAAATGGGAAACTTTAGCAAAGGCTATGGAAGGCCCAACAGATCAGTCCATGGCTGTTCAGACTGCAGGGCTTTGTAGGAGGCAGAGGGAGACCTCGGGAACCCTCTTTTGCAGCCTTGGATTTTCCAAGGTCCTGTCGGAAAAGATGCACTGAGGGACCAGCCATGAGCAGGCAGCAGAGCGAGGCATGGTGCTGCCATCGTGTGCTGGCTCGACTGTTTCCACTGCTCATGCCTTCATTCTCTAGATCTTATCTGATCTTGCAGGCTCAGCTGTGTTCTGCTGAGCTAGCTTCCTTCCTGGGAGAAATGAAATGGTTTTAGTGACAGCTTTAAGTCACTTTTGAAAACAAGGCAGTGTGCATAACAAAGGGCTGCTTTTGCTAGAACAGAAGCGCAGTGATTTTTTTGTCCTTTTTCTTTTCCAATGACTAGAGGCTTGTCGACCCTGGACGTATCCTCAATTTGGGAGCTAGAGGTGTTGCTCAGTGGTAGAGAGCTTGCCAAGCAAGCACGAGTTCCTGGTTTAATCCTCAGCACTGGAAACAAAACAAAACAAAACCACATTTAATTTGAGTTCACCTTTTCCCTCTGTGAAATGGGAAGATAGGTACCAGTAACAAGAGATAGACTGGAGAGGCCACAGATAAAAGGCCTGTCTTTTTTGCAGCACCAAATTATCCTTTTGGGCCACTTTATAAAGTAAAGGAGTTGGTCTAAATTGCCAAGATTTGTGACTTGAATTAGATAGTTTAACATCAAATGCTCATAGTTATTTATCGCACACAATGAAAATGTATCAAGGGCAGTGGTGGTGCACGCCTTTAATCCCAGCACTCAAGAGGCAGAGGCAGGTGGATCTCTGTGAGTTTGAGACCAGCCTGGGGGCTACAAGAACTAGTTCCGGGACAGGTTCCAAAGCAACATAGAAACCCTGTCTCGAAAAACAAAGCAAAACAAAAAAAGAAAGAAAGAAAGAAAGAAAGAAAGAAAGAAAGAAAGAAAGAAAGAAAATATATCAAGGCTGGCTCAGTGAATAAAACACTTTCTGTGCAAAGCTGATGATCACAAGTTTGAAGTGAACTTATGTTACATATGAGAATGCCTAAAAGTTAAGAGTAAAGTAAGAACACATTTTCATTTTTTTTTTTTTTAAAAGATCCTAATGCTGGAGCTTAAGAGATGGCTCAGCAGTTACAAGCACTTGACACTTTCTGTCAGTTTGGTTCCCAGCACCCTGGTTGGGTTGCTCACAACCACCTTTAACTTTAGCTCCCGGGTATCTGATGCCCTCTTCAGGCCTCAGTGGGCACTTGCGTGCGTGTGCGCGCGCACACACACACACACACACACACACACTCAAAATAAATACTAATGCTAACAATAGAAAGAAAAAAGAAAACCCAAATGGCATTAAAGTTGGGCATGGTAGCACAAGCTTGTAATGTCCTTGCTAGGGAGGGAGAGATGGGCGGGGCAATGGAGGTTGTGGAGATTGAGGTTATGGGGAAGTTATTGTCTAATGGGCATGGAGCTCACTGTAGGAGGATGAAAACATTCTGGAGAAGGGCAGCGGTGATGGTCGCACGATCATGTGAATGCATTTGATGCCACTGGATTGCATTTGGAAACAGTCAAAATGGTAAATACTTACGGTGACAAAAAATGAAGAGAAGTAGGGTAGGGAGAACAGAGATGGTGGAATGAGTAGGTAGAATGGACAGACAACTATTCCTGTGGAGGCAGAATTAAGTTGTAAAAGAAGATAATAGATTTGATTTTATTTTTCTTTCCTACACTCACTGTGGTTACTCTCTGTGGGGGCTTGAATGAGGATGGTCTCCTTAGACTCATATTTTTGAATACTTGGTCCCCGATTGGAGGAACTGACTGGGAAGGTGTGAGGTGGGGCCTTGTTGGAGGATGTGTTTCACTCTCTCTCCTCTGTCTCTGTCTCTATCCTCTCCTCTCTACTCCTGTCCCCTCTTTTCCTTTCCTCTCTTCCCCTTTCCTCTATTCTCCTCACCTCTCTTCTCTTTTCCTCTCTTTCTCCCCTCCCTTCCCTCCCTCCCCTCTTCTCTCCTGTTTGTGTATCAAGATGTGATCTCTTTTCTGTTCATTCACCCCACCACCATGGACTCTATCCCTTTGAAACTGTAAGCCAAAGTAAATGTTTGTTTTTTTTTTTTTTAAATTGCCTTGGTCATGGTGTTGTGTTACAGCAACAGAAAAGTAACTAAGACATTTCTTTTTCCTTCTTCATTTCCCCCCAAATATCCATAAAGGAAAAGAACCCATAGCTCCAACTACAAAAAGTGTGCTGGAAATAATCCCATCTCATCTCTAAACATTTTCTCCTTGCTTACACTGTCTTTTCTTCCTCCTGGTCCCCTCACAACAGGGTAGGAAAACCTGACTAGAAAAGTCAGCGGATCCTAACATTTTTCATATGCACGAACAGCTCAAGAATAAGAAATGTACTGTATGTGTGTAACTAAAGGTCTGCCACTTTACAAAGCACACACACAGTAAAGAAGCTTTTTTTCTCTATTGTCCACAAAGACAGGAGGGTCCGACAGAATACAAGTGCACCCTGGGTGACTTTTCTACATCTGCTTTGCAAAACAGGCATTTTAACATAATGTTGGAGATTAAATTATACTTCCCTCCATGTTATCTCTTTGCCCAGCTCCATATTTATAGTTAGGTGGCCATGATCCTTGCTTATGGGGAAAACTCCAGGTAGAGCTTTATACACTTATGACTGGTAGGCTCAGCCCTGCAGATAATCTGAATAATAACAGACATTTAAAGTTTTAGTTGTTTAAAAATTGGGAAGTTGGGTATGATAGTGCACACCCATACTTCCAGAACTCAGGAGGCTGTGGATCATGAGTTTGAAGGCACCCTGGGCAACATAGAAAAGTTTTGTCCAAAATAAAATAAAAAATACAAGTTAGGAGACTTCACATAAAAATCCAGAGTACTGGCTTTTCTTCCATCCTGGAAGGTAGTTTGAGCAATCTCCTTTGTCTACCAGCTGAGTCAGAATTCACTCTCAGGAATGTATCAGTCTGTTCACTGGGATAGCTGGTGCTACTGTCTCAAAGAACCCTTTAGACATCAGAGGCATCATTCAAAAGAAACTGGTGCTCAGGTGTCTTCTGTCTCATGTGTACTAGTTTAGTAAATAAAAAAAAAATCAAATAGGAGCTTACTCCCAGCACTTGGGAAGCAGAGGCAGGCAGATCTCTGTGACTTCCAGGCCAGCCTGGTCTAAGAACTAATTCTAGGACAGCCATGGCTACACACACACACACACACACACACAACCAAATCAGATGCATCATGGGAAAGGACAGGTGCAATTAGGAAAAACAAATATATGACCAAATCTATCCATCAAAGCAGAGGACCACACAAACTATAGCCCTTAATACCCATATTGTTCTCTTGGACCCCACAGAGTCCTTGAGTGCTCTTACCCCTATGGCCCACTGTCAGTCCTGCTAGGTCCCTCTGCAATCTGCACTGTCTGTTTGCCCTGAATAAAGTTATCTCAATTCTTTTCAATTTTATTTGAGCCCTTGTTTTCAATTCTTTAGTTAGCAGACCAACTCAGACCATTGGTAGCCTAGGAGATTCCTTCAACCATCCTGGACAGCCTGCTAGTCTGTTTTCATAAGGGAAAGGGAAAGCAAAGATACATCCATTTTTTAATTGCATTGCTCTGTAAATGACAAACTTACCCTTCACACACATCCCATTGGTGGATTCCCCACCACATGACTGCTTGGATAGCAGGGAGCTGCAGTGTACCAGACAGTTCAGGGCAGCCACTTCCTGATGATGACTCTAGTCTGTGCATGGTGAGTATAGACATGTGGTGGCCATTATGAATTCTGCCACAGATGGGCAAGTTCTGTGGAGTATTTAAACAGGTAAAGGTGTGTTATATTTGTTTATGCTGCATTTGTTTAATAATGTAAGGATGTGTGCTTTATTGTAGGAGGGAGGCCTGCTTGTTGGTTCCTGGCCACCTGGCTAGCTTAGACCTGAAATAATTATACAGGAACTGTATTACTTAAATCACCGTTTGGCCCATTAGCTCTAGCTTCTTATTGGCAAACTCTTACATCTTAGTTTAACCCATATATATCCCTTAATCTGTGTATCACCACGAGGTTGTGGTCTACCAGCAAAGTTTCAGCAGTCTATCTATGGTGGCTCCCTGGCGTCTTCCTGACTCTGCCCTCTTTCTCCCAGCATACAGCCTAGCTTTTTCTTCCTAGTTCTGTTCTGCCCTTGCTGTAGGCGCAAAGCAGTTCTTTATTCATTAACCAATAAAAGTAACACATAGACAGAAGGCCCTCCCACACCACTTCATTATGAAAAGATATGTTGCTGTTTCACCTTGCCTGCCTAATGTTTATTAGATTGGTTTGATAAAAAGCTGAACAGCCAGCAGCTAGGCAGGAGAGTAATAAGCACGACTGGTGAGCAGAGAGAAAAAACTGAGAAATCTAAGCTTGAGAAGACTGAGAGAGAAGAGAGGAGAGGTCAAGGAGAAAGGTAGTACATACCCGGGGCCAGAAGACACACTCAGGCAGGCAGCCAGAGACAGCAGAACAGTAAGATATACAGAAAGAAAAAAGGTAAAAAGCCCTGAGGCAGAATGAAGATGAAGAGAAACAGGTTAAGTTATAAGAGCCAGCAAGGAAAGAGCTAAGCTAAGGCCGAGTATTCAAAACTATTAAGTCTCTGTGTCATGATTTGGGAGCTGGTCTGTGGCTTAAAAGAAAAAGCCTGGTTCAGGCATGTATTCTCAGTTTACCACAGTCCTCTCATTCTTACTTCTGGGTGGTTCCTAGAGGCCTGTATTTGTGGCTCTATTCCCCTGCCCTAAGCTTAAGGAAGCATAGAAAGAGACAAACTTTAGTTACAACAAAATAGAGATTCATGTTGTACAGGAAGGCGTTTAAAGTTTAAGATGTGTGGATGGGGGACTGAGAGAGATTTTCCTGGGTTGGAAGGAAGAAGCACAGACCAGTGGTGGTCCAAGCCAGAGCGTGCATGTGATCAGTTTCCACGACACATGGTACTGGAAACTGCAGGCCACCAGGGAAGAATGGCTCCGTGGCATGTCTTAGCATGTGGAATGATAACCACCTGTGTCACATATGGGGTTCAGGAGTAATCGGAAACTAAGAGACGAACAGACATAGAAAATTGGATGGTAGAGATAACAGTCATGTTTCCTGGGGAGAGAGGGCAAAATGAATGTGTGTTCCTTTTCCCCTGTCAGTGGGTAGGGAGACAGACCCAGCATTGCACCAGCAGCCTGTAGAATCCTCTCTCCCTTAGTGACCTCTGCTCAGACAAAGCCAGATCGCCGACTGTGCAGCAGAAAACAATTTCAGGACAAGTCAGCGTGAAGTGGTGAGTGCGTTCATTAAATATTTAGACGTAGACACATTTGAGGAGGGTAATACACACTGAAGACATGGGTGTCACACGTGGGTGTCTTTGCAGTGGTTAAATGTGTCATCCTGTGGCTTTAAATTACATGTCCACAGGCTGTAATTTACAAGAGTTTAAAGATTAAGGACAGCTTACAACTTTCATTAGAAATTAAGTAAATGTATGAGCTAGTTTACTTATTTCTCTTAAAGAAGTTCCTTTGGACAATGGAGTTGTGAGATGGTTTTGTGAGGTGCATGGTTGATATTTAGGGATGAGAGGGTCACACACATTCTGCTTTTACATATTTGTTTACTTATTTTGTAGGGAGGCACACACTTGCCATGGCTCAGGTCATGGTTCAGGTTTGGTGGCTAGCCCTTTCACCCACTGAGCCATCTCGATGGCCCTGCTGACAAGCATTCTGTCTCTAAGCAAGCTCATGCTGAGACTTGAACCCAGGGTTGAGCTATATTTCCAGTCCTAGTTGTTTGTTTTTAGCATGTTTATTTGGGGTGTCTTTAGGAAAACACACATTATCTCTGTTGGCAATTTGGGCCTTTGTCAGTTGTGTTGAATTTTTAATTTTTTTTGCATATAGGTGTTTTGTTTGTATGAAGGTCAGAGGTGGTATTGGGCATCAAGTCTCCTGAGATTGGAGTTAAGAAATGGTTATGAATCATTATGTGGGTGACTGGGAATCAAACAGAGGGCCATGGGAAGAGCCGTCTCAATCACTGAGCCATCACTCCAGCTCTGCATTGAGTTTCTTGGTGCTCATTCAACGTACCAAAGTGTTGAGGACTTTTAATTTTTTCTGTCCTTCTATCTTGCCTCATCTCTACTCACTCTCTGGGACCTGTGTTTAGAGTTCCAAGAAGACCAAAGGCAAACACTGGTGTAGCAGAGTAACTGCAGGAGTGTGTGTGTGTGTGTGTGTGTGATATGTGTGGTTGTTGTGTAAAACCACTGTATTACATAAAACAGTGGGTTTGTTGCAAATCTTATCTGAGTTTAAGGGCTGGGACTGAAACTATTCAGTTATGCAATTTTCTTTCTTTGTTTTTGTTAGCTGTTTTTGTTTTTTTCAGACAGGGTTTCTCTGTGTAGCCCTGGCTGTTGTGTCCTGGAACTTGTTCTGTAAACCAGGCTGGCCTTGAACTCAAGATCAGCCTACCTCTATCCCCAGAGTGCTGAGATAAAAGGCATGAGAACCATGTCCAGTTCCAATTGTGCAATTTTTCTAAATTAAGGTGCTGAAGTAGGCAGTGACATTAGTCTATTCAGTGTTTTCTTTTTTTCTTTACTCGAAGCAGTGTTTCTGTTCTCAGCCACATCCCTTCAACAAGCTACAGAAAACAGAGTCCAAATTCCCAAAGAAAGAATTGAGGTCATAGATGCTGTGGTTGGTTATTAACACTCAGTAGGCACTTGTGCCTACTCCTGGCATCCATTGCATGATGATGAACTTGGGAAAATGTTTTTCTAGTAAAGGAATCTGGGTTAAACTGCAAAGTAGAAAAAAAATAATTCGCTTTAGAAATGTTCTGAACTTCAAAGGAACTGCCCTTGCGGAGAAGGGCCTTCTTGTTCCAGAATCTCACATGAGCCCCCAGAGCAACTCTTTTGAAATGAGAACTTGTGCGGAAAAGTATAAACAGATTTGGCCATGTGCCCAGCTTGGCTCAGGGCCACATTCCTCTGGTCCGGACTGAATTCAGCTTGCTTTTTATGCTCCTGTTAATACCTCCTCACAGCTGAGGCGGTCCAGTGAAAGAGAGAGCTGAGATTCAGGTTCTTGTTCATGAAAGAAATAATGATTGAGAATGGAGAGTCAGCAACTTGAAAGAGGCTATCCTGGAGGAGGGTAGGGGTAGCTGCGGGAGGAGGGAGGTTCTCCCCCAAAGTTCTTAGCCACTTCTGTCCTTTCGTGGTGCAGTGCGTTAGAGTCCATGTGCAAGCACAAAGCCTTTTTGTTTTATGTTATTTTTGGGACAGGGTCCCTCTGAGTAATCCCTGGCTGGCCTCCAAGTAACTATCCGATTGCTTCAGCCTTCCAAGGGCTGTGATTATCCGGTGCATCGGGTCACAGTCTCATGGTCTCACTCTTCTAGGTCCTTCTTCACCCTGCACGTTCTTCTGTGAGTGCCCTGTCTACACCGGAGTGTCTGTGTGGGTCTTAGGAACGTCTGCTGGTGAGTTAATACGGACTGGCCCCTGGAGCAAGTGTAGCAAAGCCTAGTCCAGAGCCAAATGGAGCAGGAGCAATGGACTTGGGCACCATCTCGCAGTTGGCCAGAGGCCAGGAGCGGGGACTCAGCGCCCAGAGGTACTCAAAGGCAGTAGGCTCCCGGCCACGCGGGCGGCTGGTGCAATCCCCTGCTCTCTTGCGTTGACCGCCAAGACTGGTTGAAATTCTAAACTACAGGAGGAGCAACTGATCACAGGCTCGGATGGTGAGCTCAGCCAATGGGGATGCGAGTTTCTGGGAGAGAGCCAATCAGTACGCGGCCTGACACAGAAGACCAATGGGGCGCCGATTCTGCGGGTTGGGGCCCGCCCCTCCTCAGCATCCGGAGACGCGGGCAGTTCGCGTGGTTTCTGCTGTTGCCACTTCCCCGGTTCTCGCCTCAGCACCATGGACGCCGCCAAGCAAGTGGTTAACTTTGGGCCCGGGCCTGCCAAGCTGCCACACTCGGTAAGATGGCCGGGGTTCGGTCGGAGCGCGGGCATCGGGATGCAGGGCGTTGGGATGCAGCTGTCGAGATACAGACATCGGTGTACAAGGCGCAGGGATGCCGCCATCGAGATGCAGCTGCTGACCCCGAAGTGCTATCCTGTGCAGAGAGACCGGCGTAAACACAGGCTGTACCTCCCCGCGGTGTGGCCGCGCCGGCTCAGGCGTGCACGGGCGTGCGTGTGTGAAAGAATGGTCGATGGCGGGCGGGCCAGGAGCGAGCACGTCTGTATCCGTGGTGGCAGGCTAAGCTCTGGGCGCTGGGAATGCAGTCCTCAAAACTCGGAAAGCTGCCGGCTTCTCCCTCCTCACTCACACCGAACCCGCTCAGCCCCCAAGGCTTTCTCCTGGAAACCCACTTTTCCCCTCAGTGTGTCCGGGGTTCTGACTCTGAAAAGCTTTGGGCTGTTTGGCCAAGTTCCATTCGCTAGATCCCGGTGCCATCCCGTTCCGCGCCGGTTCCTCTCGCACCCCAGCTGTTCGGAATGAGATGCCTCTCATGGCTTGGAGCCCATGAACCAGCTGCCGAAACTGCTATCTGATAACCGGTTGCCACAGCGCTCTGGCATGGCCAAGGATTGTACAATTCTCTATTGTTGAATCCTGGCGATCTCCCTGGGACACCGCGGCCTCTGTGGGGGTAGGAACAGGATTTTGCTGTGTGAGAGGGGAAAGGATGCCTTAGTTTTGTGGGGACAACCGCACAAGCTGAGAACAGGGCTTATTCTGCGACCACTGCAGTTCATCTTCCGTGGCGTTCTTTGCTGGAACTGTGGGAACATCTGTGCAGGGACCCCCACCCCCTACCCCAAGCCCTTCTTTAGGAGTGGGCTGTTCGTTTGTTTTTGTTTTGCCGGGTATGGTAAGGCAATGTCTCAGTACAAGCTAGTCCAGAATTTACTTTGTACTGCAGGGCTGGTGGTCTTCCTGCCTCCACCTCCCAAGAGAGGGTGTCTCAGTTAAGGTTACTATGACTGTGTTGAAACACCACGACCAGAAGCAACTCGTGGAGGAAAAGGTTTATTTAGCTCACAGTTACATATAACTGCTCATTATATGAGGACAGGAACTGAGCAGAGGCCATGGAGGGTGCTGCTTATTGGCTTACTCTCCATGATTTTCTCAGTCTTTCTGAACCCAGGACCATCAGCTCAGGGGTGGCCCCACCCATAATGGGCTGGACTCTCCCTCATCAATCACTGATTAAGAAATTGCCCTACAGACTTGCCGAAGGCCTAATCTTATGGAGGAAATTTCTCAGCAGAGGCTCCCTCTTTTCATATAAACTCTAGCTGGTGTCTGGTTGACATAAAACATGGGGATTACAGTTCGTGCTGTTAACTTCAGTTTAGGAATTTTCTTGGTTTAGTTGAGTTATGAAGATTAGAGAAGCTTTCAAAAAATGTTCTGTCACTTGTAAAGAAAAATGAAATTTATAAACTTCTGTACGTGAGGCTGGAGAGATGTGCAATGGTCTAGCTTTCGTCTAGAAGTAAAAAAAATAGGGATTTTTGTTATAAAATATTTTTTTGATTTTTTTCGAGGAACTCACTTTTATTTTTTAAAATTATGTATACGCATGTGTGTCTGTGTGTGGTATATTCACGTGTGTATGCATGTGTGTCTGTGTGTTGTATGTTCACGTGAGTTAAGGTCTGTGGAAACCAGAAGAGTTAAAGGCAGTTGTGAGCCAATTGATAGGAGTATTGGGGATCAAATTCCAGTTTGTGTTCTGGAAGAGCAGTTTGTGTTCTTAACAGCTGAGCCATCTCTTCAGTCCTGGTTATAAACATGTGTTTTTCAAGAAATGTATATAGGAAAAAAATACAGGACTGGAGAGATGGCTCAGAAGGTAAGAGTGGAGGACCAAGTCCAGTTCCCAGCACCCACTTTAGATGGTTCACAGCCACTTGTAACTCCAGCTCCTGGGTATTGGATGCCTTCTGGCTTCGGAGGGTACACACACAAATAAATGAACAATGAAGTAAATCTAAAAAAAAAAAAAACCAAAAATAATCATTCAAGGATGGTTCCAGGTGGGTGGTAAAGGGATCTGGTAGAGCTCCTGCTTGTCATTTGCAAAGGCAGGTCCTCTTTGGTCCCCAGTCCACACATAAACCAAGATTCTATTGCAGGCTAATGTTTCTTTTACTATGTGTATTCACCAAAATGTTTTTAAGTGGTGTGATAGTCTTATAGATATGTACAATATATATATATATATATAATATATATATATGGCACAGTACAGTATTTCAACACATAATTTATGTGATGTCTTGGTACCTTATTTTCTTTAAGCTTCATTGCCTGAGTGGGGTTTTGACCTTCAGTCTTCCACTAATTCGGATTACAGAACTCTTATCTAGCCCAGTTCTTAGCTAATATTTCTTTTTGCTTGTTTGAGACAAGGCTTCAATATAGAACCCTGGCTGACCAGTAGCTAATAATTTAGACCAGGCTGGCTTCGAATTCTCAGAGATCCGCTTGCTTCTGCTTCGCAAGTGTTGGGATTAAAGGTTTGCTCCACTACACTGGGCCTTAGCTAATGTCTTAACCATCTCCCATTTGGATTCTTCTTTTGCACTTTGTGTTTAATTATAGAGCATTTATTTTGTTTACTTTTGTTTGTTTGTTTCCTTGCTTTTTTTTTTTTTTTTTTTTTTTTTTTTCTTTTAAACAGAATCTCTTTACAGAGCTCTGGCTGTCCTGGAACTCACTCTGTAGATCAGGCTGGCCTTGAACTCACTGAGATCCACCCACCTCTGCCTCCTCTGCTCTGGGATTAAAGGCCTGTGCCATCACACCTGGCCTGAGCCTTTCTTTATTATGGTTATCCTTTATTCACCTGCAAGGATCCATCTCTTGTCTCAGCAACATTCAACATATCGACAACCTTATTTAAGCAAATTGAGATTCTCTTTCATAGCTTAATACTGATTTTTAAAATTTCCTGTTTTAGCTGAAGAGAACATATATCCTATTTTCTGTTTCTCCATCCTTTCTCCCCCACTTCTGATTCCTTTTTTCCTTTCCTTCCCCTTTCCTGATTTCCTTTCTTTTGGTGCTGGGAATTGACTCCAGGGCCCCCAGCATGCCCAACACGTTATACCATTGAGCTGCACCCCTAGCTTCCATTTCATTATAGGGGAATTGATATTGCTTATTTGATTTGATAAGAGACATTTTTGTGAATGATGGGTTTCCCAATTAATGTCATATCAATAAATCCCCATGACCTTTCAAGGGCTGCCTTGCCAGAATGGAATAATAGTATTCAAAGTCAAGATGTAGCCCACAACTCAGAGAAAAATCTTTTTTTTCAGCCTCATCTGGATATAATTTCTCTTTTCTCCTCCTTCTTTCCTCTGCCTCCCCCCAGCTTTGCTGCAAATTAAACCCAGGGCTTCCTATGTGCTAGGCAACTGCACTGTCATTGAGCTTCATGTAGTACAGCCCCAGGTCCCGGAGTTTATTTTAGTTCATAGCAGGTTCTTGCCCATGCTGCCTATCAGAATCTACGACTTAAGCTAGCACCACCGCTCCCCGTGAGAAATTGGCCTGTCTGTATGGTTTGGACACAACTGGTTTTTGTTCCTGTGGGCTCCTGAACTGAGAACTATATATGTTTATTAAATGAGCTTTAAGAGAGAGGCAGATGAGATTTGTAGGGGACGCGGTCTCTGGGACCAATCATGTTGCTTAATTTCAGGTCCTGCTTGTGCAAGCTATGTCAGTGAGGCTCTGTGGAGATGAGGGGAGGGGCTTGGCTGTGGGTGGGAACAGAAGCCTGGGCACCTTCTGGGTTTCTGCTTCGCTGATGCCCTCACCTCCCAGGTGTCTGAAAAGTGTATACAGCATGTTGCAGTCTTCTTTTTCTCTTTCTAGGTGTTGTTAGAGATACAGAAGCAGCTACTGGACTACAAAGGACTCGGCATCAGTGTGCTTGGTAAGATTTACTTTTGGCTTCTGTTACCATCCTGGCTTAACAGGGAACAAAAATGGCGCAAACCCAGGCGTTACTCTGAATGGTCTTCCCATAGGCTGTTATAAATACATTTATCTTTTATGTCCTGGGTCACATATTTGCTGGAGTCCAGACTGAACACATCTCAAGTGCTAGTGAGAGAAGTTTCAACATAGCTCACTGTTTTTTAATTGGTTGTTAGTGGTCACAAGCTGTGAGATCAGCAGATACTATACATTTGTGTAAGGATGCTACCAAGGGTCTGTACTATTGCTTCACATTCAACATAAAGCTTTTATTATACTTAAATAAGAGCTTGCAGAAGTGAAAACGTTCACAAGCCTCTGTGAATATCTTGCTCATTAATAATTTCTTTATTAAACTTTCGCTCCTGTGTTGTTTAGGAAGAGAACCTCCAAGCTCTATGCTTTACATTTATTTTTTTTGTTTATTTTTCTTGCTGTTTCTCCGGGTTACACTGTGCGAAGGGACTTCAGGGCTGGTTGTCTGTGTCCCTAGTTTGGGAGAAAGGGATAGAGCAGGGTCTGAAAAGGACCTAAGGAATCAGCTAGTGTGGCACTTGAACCATCACTGCGCTGTGACTTCAGGTCTGAAATGTTCAGCCTTTATATCAGTGTGCACTGTTCTTTCCATTAAGTGTACCTGTGCCCACCGTCTGAACTCAGAGCGTTCTTATTTTTCCATAAATTTCACAAGCATGTCTGTCTGGTATTGTACTTCATTGTTTCTTTGCTTCCACAGAAATGAGTCACAGGTCATCAGATTTTGCCAAGATTATCAACAACACAGAGACTCTTGTGAGGGAATTGCTGTAAGTTTATACAAGTTTTTTTTTAAGAATATTTATTTTGTGTGTGTGTATGCCTGTATGCTTGGCGTGTCCCACTCCTGTGTGCCTCGCTGTTTTCTGTCCTTGATGGAGGGGTTAGTTAGAACTTTAGCATTGGCCACACGGCTAAGAGCCTCTTCTGACCGGAACCCTCGTTTAACTCAGTTCTATCCTAGTATTTTTCTGTCCCACGCCCCTGCACGTGGATAACATAAGCCTGGAGCCCTGGCTTCTGCCAGTGCTACTGGGTGCTAATAGCGTCATGCTTGGCATGGCCTTGCACCGCTGTCTTAGAGTTCATATTGATGCGATGGACACCGTGATCAGGAAACAACGTGGGGAGGAAAGGGTTTATTTGGCTTACACTTCACATTGCAGTCCATTGAAGGAAGTCAGGAAAGACGCTCATAGGGCAGGACCTGATGCAGATATCATGGAGGAGTGCTGCTTACTGGCTTGATCTCCATGGTTTACCCAACCCGCTTTCTTCTAGAACCTAGAACCACCAGCCCAGGGATAGCGTCACCCACAGTGGGTTGGGCCCTCCTACAACAATCACTAATTAAGAAAATGCCTTACAGGCTTGCCTACAGCCTGATCTTAGGAGGCATTCTCTCAACTGAGGCACCCCCCTTTCTGATGATGCTAGCATGTGTCAACTAGGCTACTTGCCAGCTTATCGAGCTGACTGTAGTCTAGGTACAAGATTCTTACACAACCTGTTGTCCACCTTCCTGCCACCTTGCTGGTCACTTCTGTTTTGAACTGATGCTGGAATTCTGCCCTTTGACCACTTATTCCTAGGCTCTGACTGTTATAAAGCTTGGGATGTCTGCAGTCTGATCACCTTTTCCATCCTGAAGTCAAAGCAGTTTGCACTTAGTCCTGACGTGTGTTTGGGTTTTGCTTACTCAGCTAGATCTAGAGGTGCCAAAGACAGACACCTCTCAGTGGTGGTTCAGTACGGTTACAGGTGATGGACCTGATTCACTGAGTTAAGTGAAAATAGGAATATCTGTCTTGTGTAGCCAAAGGAGGACACAGGAGCCCTGTTGTCACCAGAGAATCTTCCCAAAAACACCCTCCTCACCTGTGTGCCAGCGTTGCCAGGAGTCACCGGTGTTTGCAGATTAACACTTCTCTGTGATTTTAGCAAAGATCTCAGCCAGATCCCATGGTAGTTTTGTTCATTGCACGCTTTCTGGGTCAGGGTGGCCAGAGTTGAGATCTGAGGGTTGAGAAACAGAAAAGTATGATTCCTGAAAAGAAAGCAGGGCATCACTAGAAAAAGTAAAACGTCACCATTGGTTGTCACCAGTAAATGTCAAAGAAACTAGTAAATAAATGACTAAATTGGGTAACAGAGAGTGATAGTGAGACTGTATTTCTTTTTCTTTTAAGGTATATGTCGTGTGTATGTGTGTTCATGTGTGTGTGTTCATGGAGGCCAGAAGAGGATACTTTGAAGCTAGAGTTATAGGCAGTTGCCAGCTGCCTGATGTGGGTGCTGGGTACCGAGCCCAAGTCCTCTGCGAGGGCAGTGCACACACTTAGCACGGAGCCAGCCATCTTCCCAGCCTCTGCAGAGTGAGACCAAAAGTATGCACTTGGTATAGCGCCCCTCATTCTCTGTCCTTGATGTGTGAGCTTCTGTATTTACTGCACTCCTTTTTATGTCCAGAGATGTTCCCAACAACTACAAGGTGATCTTTGTGCAAGGAGGTGGGTCTGGCCAGTTCAGCGCCGTCCCCTTAAATCTGATTGGCCTGAAAGCTGGAAGGTGTGCTGACTATGTGGTGACCGGAGCTTGGTCCGCTAAGGCTGCAGAAGAAGCCAAGAAGTTTGGGACTGTGAATGTCGTCCACCCTAAACTCGGAAGTTACACGAGTGAGTTCTGGGAAGTGAGCTGGGCGGTAAGGGGGTGGCTGCCATTCCCTTTGCTGTCCTTTTGCTACCGTCCTTCCGCCAGTGGTTCGCAAGCTCATTTAGGTTGTGTGGCTGTGGGGTCTACCTGCTGTAGAGTGATGAGAGCCCTGCTAAGCCAGGTTGGCATTTGGTGTGGGGACAGCGGGGGCTCTTTGTCCCCTTTCTAGTAGACTGTAGTCCAGAAAAGAGCCCCTGTCTGGGAAGATGTCCGCAGCTGCTCTCCAGCTCACTATAGTCTCCCACATTTCACGGCCCTTGCTGGAGCACCCCAATAATAGTATCACATGCCCTGCTGTGACTTAGTCACTAATTCTGCCTGAGTCATATTTTACCCCGAGGGAGTGGGCTTGATTGGCTTTGCTGGAACCACATGGGCCCAGAGTGGGTCAGCACTGGGCTCCTGAGAAGAAGCTGGTAGGCCAACAGGTAGAGCGTAGATGGGTAGCTCATGACAGGAAAGCTTTCAGATGAGCACCCAGAACTCCATCTCCTTTGTTGGTTCATTTGTTTGGGTTTTTTGACAAAGCGTCTGTGTACTCCTGGATGACCTGGTAGGTAGTCTTCTATTTTTGGTTGTGAGCCTAACCTTTTTAAGAGCTGAGCCATCTCTCCAGACCGACTTGGTCTTGATGGAGCTCAGGCTGGCCTTGAACTCAGAGCTGTCCTCCTGCCTTGGCCTCCCACGTGTGGTATTACGCATGGACACCAGTACGCTCGGCCCCTCTGGACTGCATTTGAATGCTCTTTCTGCCTGGCTGCATTTGAAAAATTCAGAGTTTGACGGCTCATCTTCCGCTGTTGGTGGTGATGATGGCAGGAGCAGACAGGTGCTCGTACTCGCCAATGCTTTGGCGTCAGTAATCCCCTCCGGAAAGTAACCAGTCCCCGGGGTGGGGGGTGTCATCTACTTATGGAGAACGGAAGGAAGTATGCAGAGCCTCCAATTTTGTCCTCTATGTCAGAAATTCCAGACCCAAGCACCTGGAACCTCAACCCGGACGCCTCCTACGTGTACTTCTGTGCAAACGAGACTGTGCACGGGGTGGAGTTTGACTTCATACCTGATGTCAAGGGAGCCGTGATGGTCTGTGACATGTCCTCAAACTTCTTATCCAGGCCAGTGGATGTTTCCAAGGTAGAGTATGGGAGGTTGGGTCAGGGAACCAGTAAATGTTTCTCTGAAGTGTTTTGATATGTATGCCCATAGAAAAGACCCTGCGGAGTCTGGGACTGGCAGAGCCCCTGAAGCCAGGGTAGATAGACATTGGTGAGCGGGGTGACAACTGTTTGTTCCATCACTGACTGTCTGAATATCCAAGACTGTGGGAATGGTTGCTCACGACCTACAAGTCAGGCCTTGAGGAACTTGCCTGCCTTTTTAAGAGTGTCTCTGGAGCTTGGCATGGTGGCTCATGCACGCCTTTAATCCCAGCACTCAGGAGGCAGAGGCAGGTGAGTCTCTGAGTTCGAGGCTAGCCCGGTCTACAAAGTGAGTTCCAGCTAGGGCTGTAACACAGAGAAACCCTGACTGAAAAAACTGGGAGGCTGGGGGGGTGGCAGTGGTTCTTGCAAACTTGTTGGCAAGGATGCTGGGAATGGCATGCTCACTCCAAAGTCAAGAGCAAGATACCACCACGCCCTGGGGACGGTGAAGAACATCCTGTGCCTTTTGTCAGCCCTAACTCCGAAAGTACACCAACAGCACACTCAGACATGAGTGATCTGCCAAGGGTGGGCAGCGGAGGGGTGAGGGGCATTGTACCAGGAACGTGTCGTAAGAGCAATCTGTAAAGAATTTAAAAACAGCATCCAAGCTAGCCAAATGGTAGTCTGCCTTTAAAATAATGTTTAAAAATTTATTATTTGGGGTGCACATGTGTGTGTGTGTGTGCACATATGCACAAGTTTGTGTATGTGTGAGCCTGAGTGAAGGGAGACGGATGCATGTACAGAGGTCAGAGGGCAACTTTATGGAGTCAGTGCTCTTGGTCCACCTGTATGTGGTTCCAGATATGGCATTCAGGTTGCCAGGTTTGTGTAGGAAGTACCTTTACCAACTGAGCCATCTTCTTGCCCCTCCGCCCCTTTTTTTGTGGTGGTGGTGGTGGTGGTGATGGTGTTTCAGATGAAGGTCAGAAATCCTGCTGGACAAATTCTAAAAAGAGCCATAACAGTTCTGCCCTCATTTTTTTTTTTTATTATTTGTTTGTTTGGGGGCTTTTTTTTTTGTTATTGTTTTGTTTTATTTTGTTTTTGAGACCTGGGCCTCTATATAGCCCTGGTTTTCCTGGAACTCATTGTGTAGACCAAGATGGCCTTGAACTTAGAGCTTGAATTTAGAGATCCTCTTTCCTATGGTGGGCCACCATGCCCAACTATGCCTCTTTTTTAATGTGATAAAATATAAATTTATTATTTTAGTCATGTTTTTTTTTTTTTAAAAATTTAAGCTAGTCAGGTGATGGTGGTGGCACATGCCTTTAATCCCAGCTCTCAGGAGACTGAGGCAGGTGGATCTCTGAGTTCAAGGTTAACCTGATCTACATAGTGAGTTCTAGGAAAGCCAGTGCTACACAGAGAAACCCTGTCTTGAAACAACAACAACAAAATTAAGTCTAAGTGTGGTGGCACAAACCTTTAATCCTGGCATTCAGGAGGCAGAGGCAGGTGAATTCCTGAATTTAATGGTAACCTGGTTTACATTTTGAATTCCAGACCAGCCAAAGGTATATAGTGAGACCCTGTGTTTTTGTTGTCGTTATATTTGTTAGTTTTTTAAGTGTGTGTGGTACACGTACATATACACATTACATGTACATACACACATATAATTACCTATTATTATCGTATTGTACATATACACATTACATGTACATACACACATATAATTACCTATTATTATCGTATTGTACATATACACATTACATGTACATACACACATATAATTACCTATTATTATCGTATGTGTACACTTACACATTACATGTACATACACACATATAATTACCTATTATTATCGTATGTGTACACTTACACATTACATGTACATACACACATATAATTACCTGTTATTATCGTATGTGTACATATACACATTACATGTACATACATATAATTACCTATTATTATCGTATTGTACATATATACATTACATGTACATACACACATATAATTACCTATTATTATCGTATGTGTACACTTACACATTACATGTACATACACACATATAATTACCTGTTATTATCGTATGTGTACATATACACATTACATGTACATACATATAATTACCTATTATTATCGTATTGTACATATATACATTACATGTACATACACACATATAATTACCTATTATTATCGTATGTGTATGGATGCACACTTGCCGTGGTGTGCATGCGCTTGGCAGGTTCCTCACCTGCTGGACCACTTTACTGGCCCCATTTTAACCACTTTTAGGTGCATAACTCAGGGGCATTAAGCACATTAACTTTGCTGTGTAGCCCTCACCTCTGTCCAACCCCAAGAACCCTCAGATTTTGTACTGAAACTGGTTAAAGGCCACACCCCGATCTTTACCAACCACTATCCAACTTCATGAATTTGTACTCAAGGGACCTTCTGTAAATGGGATCATATTTATTCTTTAGTGCTAGGCTTAATTCCCTAATGTCTTCGAGGTTCATGCTGGTGCATATATCAGAAGTTCAGTTTTAGACGACTGTTCTGTTATATAGATCTACAGTATTTGGTTTATAACCACACTTTATGTTTTTAAAGAAGGGCCTCACTGAATAGCTCAACCCAGCCTGACCTTGAACTTGAAATCCTCCTGTCACTCTCCCTTGTAATACAATTGCACTTGATTTTCTGGGGTGACATAGAACCTGTAGCTTGTACAATGAAATGACCTCAAGAACCATTAGCTATTGATGTGTTTTAAAATTCTCCCTCAGGTGTCTCACCCACCCAGGCTGGGTTGCGGCAGCCCCCCTTCATGGCAGCTTCCAGCTGTGTCTAAGTGGAAATTTGTATTAATTACTATTGACTTAATTTATCTTTAGATTTAGTAATTTTATTTTACATGTATGAATGTTTGACCTATGTGCAAATGTGTGCACCAGATATGTCAGAAGTGGGCATTGGCTCTCCTGAAACCAGAGGTAGAGATGGTTGTCAAACACAATGTGAGTCCCAGGAACTGAACCCTGGTCCTCTGCAAAAGCAATAAGCACTCTAAACCACTGAGCCATCTCTATAGCCCATTGATTAAAAAAATTTATATTTTAACCATTTCAATTTTTAATTAAAAATATTTAACTAAAATCTTTGTCATTTAATTATGAAATTTTAACAGTTGTACAAATACATTTTCTAGATTAAATGATAGAATTTCATTTGGGTTACCAAAGAGTTGGAGGCCCCATTTTCTTTTTATTGTTTTGCGGTGTTGAGTATGAAGCCCAGGCTTGATGCATGGCGAGCCTGCTGTCTAGTGCACTTACCTCGGTCCAGAGGGCCTGCATTCCAGGCTAGATTTTAACTCACTGTGAAGGCAAGGGTGACTTTGAACTCCCGAACCTTCTGCTTCCGTCTCCCAACTGCTAGGATTACAGGTGTGTACCACCAAGCCTGGATATTTAGTTAAAACAATTTTTTTTTTCCTTCGAGACAGGAAGCTCTTTGGAGCCTGTCCTGGAACTTGCTTTGTAGACCAGGCTGGCCTCGAACTCACAGAGATCCCCCTGTCTCTGCTTCCTGAGTGCTGGGATTAAAGGCGTGTGCTGCCACTGCCCAGTGTTAATACAAATTTTTAAGATTTATTTATTTTTTATTATATGTGTATTAGTATTTTTCCTTCATATATATTTTTTTGTGTACGATTGGAACCCTCAGAGGTCAGAATCAGGTGTCAGATCCCCTGGAACTGGAGTTGCAGATGGTTGTGAGCCACATCTGGGTGTAAGAAAACAAACCCGGGTCCTCTGTAAGAGCAGCAAGTGCTGTTAACTACTGAGCCATCCCAGTCCCGAGAGGGCCTGTCCTAAGTACTGAAGTAAACAAGGGTTGTGAGAGCATGAACGTTCCGGGACTTCACAGTGCTGGGTGTGGGAAGTCTCTTCCTGGCAAAGGCCAGGCCGTGGGTCTCCCCACTCCAAGTGCTGACTTACTTTGGGTAGAGATTCTTATAGTGGAGTGCTTCTAGGCCAGAGTTAAACAGTTCTTGCTTTAAAGAAGTGTGCTGAGGGGAGCTAGATATCACCATTATATCACTCAGTGGTGGCCACAAATTCCCTCAAAAATAGCCCATGTTTCTTTCTCTCTCTTTTTTTTTAAAGTTTGGTGTGATTTTTGCTGGTGCTCAAAAGAATGTTGGCTCTGCTGGGGTGACGGTGGTGATCGTCCGTGATGACCTGCTGGGGTTCGCCCTCAGAGAGTGTCCTTCAGTCCTTGAATACAAAGTGCAGGCTGGCAACAACTCTTTGTATAACACACCTCCGTGTTTCAGGTAACTGGGGTGCTGTAGTCTTCTGGCAGAGTGGAGGTAGAGCAGAACACGCTTCGTTAGCCAGTGACCCCGGAGCCCCAAGCACACTCAGCATTCCCTGTATAGCTCGCCTCCTGACCCCCAGGTACTGTTTGGTCAGTTTTTCTTGTTGCCCTTTCTGTGGGGATGACAGTCTTAGCTTTTGCTCGATCTTGATAATCCAGGCGCCGACTGTTGACCATTAACCCACAAGCTCTCTGTGGATAAAGTGCCCTGGTTTGTGTCTCAGACAAACAGAGCGGCTTTCCAGAGGAGCAGGGTCAGGCTAGGGGCAAGGGTGCCAGGGTTCTCGTCTGTCTTTCCCTCCTGCAGAAGACGCCTCCCACGCACAGAAAGGGAAGAGTCTGGACTTCAAATTAGGTTGAAAGTCCTGTAGGCAGATAAGGATGCAAGCATGTCCTGATGATGGTCTTTGTTTTGTTTGGTCAGAGCCAAAAGGTTGTGGGCCCTGAGAACTGTTTGACTCTTCTGGATAAACTGGGCCTTGGATTGTTGCTCAGTAGCCTTAGGCAGGAACTGGGCTGGAATGAAGGGCTTTGGTAACCTTCTTTTTAGCCCATTAGTAACGTTCAACCCGATTAGCGGGTAGAGGAGAAGACACTAAATAATCCTTATAACTTCACGAAACATTTCCTATTTGTGCATATCGAGCTGCTAAGTGTAGATTGTTTTTATCTTCAGTTGTGAGGAAAAATGTCTTTTATCCAATTACCTTATTTCAGTTGGAGAAAGGATAAGATAGAGGCATGGTGACATATACCTGTAGTCTCAGGACTTAGGAGACAGAATGTCATCTTTCGGCTACTTAGCAATTGCAGGGGTAGCATATGGCCTGTACAAAGGCCCTTGAGGGGCTGGGCGAAGCTGGAACCCCCAGGGGGTGGGGAAGTTGACGTCAGGGAAGGCTAACTACTTGTAGGCTTGCACAAGCTTCTGAAAGAGTCATGACACCTCATCCCTAGCCCGGGAGCTCATCTGCAGCCTGGAGACTTCTGGTGACCTTTTCTGAACTCTGACATGCAGGGTATAATTGATATTGTTTTAAAAATTATATAAAAATAACACCCGCTCTGAGCCAAAGTTTCTGTGTGAACCGTGATCAGGGAAACACTGTGCCTGCCTAATCCTCAAAGCCTCATTCCAGGGCCCCAAGGAGGCCAGAATTCTTAGGTGGTCAAATCTCTTTTTAAAAATGGCAAAGTATATAACTATACACATTCCTCTGTATGCTTTAAGTCATCTCTAGATTATTTATAGTACCTAATAAAGAATATAATTTCTGTGCTGTATTGGGTAAGAAGTAATGACAAAGAAAAGATTTGTTTATATTCCTTCCAGACACTGATTTTGAAACTTGGTCTGTACAAGGTTGACAGAATCCATGGCTGCCAAACTCATGAATTGGGGGATCAGCTGTATACTCTCATACATTGCTCTGTGTCTGAGCTGTGCACAGTGCTGTTCAGACCTGTGGGAGTCCCCTTTCAACCCAGCAG
This sequence comes from Chionomys nivalis, assembly GCF_950005125.1. Lineage (NCBI taxonomy): Eukaryota > Metazoa > Chordata > Mammalia > Rodentia > Cricetidae > Chionomys > Chionomys nivalis. The sequence continues at coordinate 41,803,354 of NC_080093.1, forward strand.
TGTACCATGGGCCTTCTATCATGTTAGCTTAAATGCCCACCGCTTTTCATTATGAACAGCTATTCCAGGAACAGGCTTTCTGTGGTTTAATAAAGTTAGGCAGGCTTAGATGGCAAGCCTATTTGGTGTTTGTAGGTAGCCAGTTTCATACCGAAAGCATCAGTTAGGTAAAAGTGTGTACTAATGAGGGAAAGAATGGAGCCCAAGTTGTGAATCCGCATAGCATTGCAAGGCTCCGACAGCTTTAAGAGCTTTAGAGGGCAGAGGTCGATCACAGGGGCCCAGCATCAGTGCATACCTGGGAGCTGGGTGGAAAAGCAGGCAGGGCTTTCTCTCCCCAGGGTCGCCTTTCTGCTTTCTGGGCAGTCTGCTTTCTTCAGATCTACTTGCTGCTTGCTGAGGCATTGGAGACCCAGACTAAGGGGGCTGGCCTATGGAAGTGTGTTGGCTTTCTGCTGCTTTGACCTGCTCAGATCCCAAGGCAGCCAGAGAATATTGGTAGCAAGCCTGAACACGGTGTTGTTCCTGAGGTGTCGCTGAGGCACGGGCTTTTGTTGCATTAGATTTCTTAGAGAATCCGCAGTTTTGAAACGCAGGGATTACGAAGCACCAGGTGAAAGTGAGCGTGGTTTCCTGGAACTGTCAGGACTCCCCTTGGCTCTGATAATCTGATGGGATGAGCCTGGGCGAGCAGACGTGGATGCGGGGAGGAGCGGTTCGGGGTTGCATAGATTTTGAGAGCATCTTTTCACACAGGCACATACATACATGACACACGCACAGGTGGCCTTTCCGACAGGTTAGGTGGCACTCCTTCTGTCCCACAGGTAAGCTGGTGCTTAAGGCCTACAGTCTCAGACAGAACGGATAGCCCTGGCATAAGGGAAAAGCACCTTGGCTTTGAAGTCAGGCAGACATTGGGGTAGAATCTTAGCTTTTAGAAGCTACTGGGGATGGATGGCTTTAGCTAAGTGAAGCTGAGTCTGCTTTCCTATCTGTAAAATGGGAGAGTGGAGCCCCTGAATCAGGCTACTGTGATCTGTAACAGTAGGCTGAGGCACTGTAGACTTCTGTAAGACTCATTCCCTTTTCTTCCCCGCTCGTCCCTCTCCCCTGCTTCCTCTGTCTAACTAGTCAAGGCTGTTTTCTGCATCTCCTCCCTTCCTCCGTCACCAGCCTGGAGTACTAGGCCAAGGAAGCCTCTGGAGAGGTTCTAGTGTGCTTTTGCATACTGCTGACTTTTTGTAAAGAGCCTGTGTGTCTGGTGTTGCCTTTTCTTGTCTTCTGGGAAGAAACTCCTGCATTCTTGGCTCACCTGGTTGAGACAGTGAACTGAACAACTGGTCAGTGTTAGGGGTTTCTGAGTGACAGCCCTTTGCCTGTCAGAGCTCTGCACACCTGGTGATCTTCTATCCTGGCGTAGGGTAACGTGTTCCGGAACAGGAAGCAGCCTAGCTGGGGCATCCCTATCCCAGGTTTTGGCTCAGCCTCTTTTCCCATCAGACCTTTTGCAGTTCCCGTAGATCCCCTTTATCCCACACCTGGGCACAGCCACACTCCGAGGAGACTGGAGCTGGGAGCTGACCACCTGTGGACTCCAAGCTCATGGAGGATGGAAGACCTGCTTCTGCTCTGTGGGCTTTCAGTTAGGGATGCATGGGACCTTCTTAAAGGCAGTGAGAAGACTGATGGGGAAACCACCTGCCATCCTCAAATTCCCTGTAACTTCAGTTTCGTTTGGGTACCCACCAGCTACTGTTTGTGTGGGCTGCTCTTGCCAGGCCCTGTGCTAATGTGGATCTTGTGGAAGAGAAGTTTGGACACTGGCTCGGAAAGGAATGATGCTGTGTTGTGGCTGGTCCTCCGAGAACCAGGAACACAAATCTTGTACCATCTCTTCTCCACTTCTTTTTTGGTTTTTTTTTTGAGAACAGGGCCTTGCTATGTAGTTCAGGTTGGCCTGGAATTCTCTATGTAGCCCAGGCTAAACCATCTTCCTGCCTTGGTCTCCCATGCTCTGAGGTTTACAGGTCGGTAGTTCTCCGTTTCTGATCCTTGCTTCTCTAGCCAGGATGTTGGCTTCTCTGTTTAGGTAGAAACGAGATCTGCTAGGACTTCCCTTCTTCTTGGAATGAGCTGTCCAGGTCCGCCTTTCCCTACTGCCAGCTGAGAACATCCCAGGGATTGCTGATTGTTCTAGTTAAGTCTCATGCCCACCTCTTGAGACAAGGAAGCAAATCTTGCTGCTGGATCTGTATGTTGGTATGGGGGTTGAGTTAAGAAGAGCAGGAGAGGTGTCTACCTCAGGTAGTAATGACTCCTTGTTCTCAGTGGTAAAGACAAGGCTTACATTTTTTTTTTTTTGGTTTTTTGAGACAGGGTTTCTCTGTGGTTTTGGAGCCTGTCCTGGAACTAGCTCTTGTAGACCAGGCTGGTCTCGAACTCACAGAGATCCGCCTGTCTCTGCCTCCCGAGTGCTGGGATTAAAGGCGTGTGCCACCACCGCCCGGCAAGGCTCACATTTTCATGGCGACCAGCCCTGTGTGGAACCTGTGGTGTCTGCCACGGCCACATCACCTCTGTCAGCTAGGAGGTGCTGACTTGGGACCCTAGGATAGAAAAGAATAACAGTGTGGGCTTCTAGCCTTCTAGCATTAGGATCTAAGGCATAGATATACTCACAGAAGTTTAAAATAAAGGAGCGAGTGGGAAGCCAAGCCAAACCAACCCCTACAACTTTATATGGATCATATGAGCAAGGGACTCAGGATTCAGGAGGTGAAGCATGAGCTTAGGGTGGGGTTGGAGAGACAGCTTAAAGCAGTGGCTCTCAACCTTCCTGAGGCTGCAACCCTTTAATACAGCTCCTCATGTGGTGACCCCAACACCTAAAGTTATTTCAATGATACTTCGTACCTGTAATTTTTCTTCTGTTATAAATCATAGTGTTACTATCTGTGTTTTCTGATGGTCTTAGATAACCTCTGTGAAAGGTTCGTTTAACACCCCAGGGGTCGTGACCCACAGGTCTAAAGAGCTGGGGATGTGTGATCTGGGTGTTGTGGAGCATTTGCAGCAGAGCCTAGAGGGCTGGTGTGGCATTACTAAGGTGCACTATGTCGCCTCTTTAGAATGCTTCATGGGCTACAGTTGCTTTGGCCTAGTCCCTGCTGTACTCTTCAAGCGACCTGTTCATTTGTAATGATGCTGAAAGTGTCACTGACTCCCAATACCAGTTTGTTTACATGTTGTTTTGACTTTTGCAGAGTTGATCTTAATGGTGTTGTCTTTTATCCCTGCTTTAGCATCTACGTCATGGGCATGGTCCTGGAATGGATCAAGAACAATGGTGGAGCCACAGCCATGGAGAAACTCAGCTCCATCAAATCCCAAATGATTTATGAGATAATTGACAATTCTCAAGGATTTTATGTGTAAGTCAATGCACTGTATCTCTTGTGAATTGGAACTATATTCCTTGGAACTTATATTTTCCCAGGACACTGGCATGCTGCTCCCATGCCTCACGAGCTGGGATTGGAGGTGGTGAAATTCTTTGCTCTTGGTAAATCCCAGTCTTTTGGGTCATGTCACCAAATACTCTGATCAGGGAAGAGTGACATGCTGGGGTAGGACCCCCTCTCTTCTCCCTCTCTGGGACACTGGAAAGCAGTTGTAGTAGGCTGTCAGCTTTGCTGAAATCTTTCTGTTAGTCCCTTGTGCTGTAAACCCCTCCTCCTGACCCCCCTCCCCCATGGGCTTGTGTGCAGACATACATGGACATTTTGCTTGTGTAGCTCAGAGGAGAGCCTCCTTATCAGTCCTCACTTTCCATCTTCTTTGAAACAGGGTTTCTTTGTTTTTCCTTTGCCAGGCTAACAATCCCTTGAACTTCAGGGGTCCTCATCCTATTTTACATTAGAAGCACTGGGATTACAGGTGCATTCTGGGATTGCAGGTGTATTCTGGGATTACAGGTGCATTCTAGGATTGCAGGTGCATTCTGCCCCATCAGGCTTTATGTGGGCTCTGGGAATCTGAACTCAGGTCCTCATCCACTATAAACAGTTTTCCCACTTGGCCAACTCCCTTACCTCCTTCCCCCTTTTCTCAGAGTTCACTGCCTCCCTTATTCTAGGACAGGTGTCCCCATTCCTGGCCTGCAGTCTGAATGATATTGGCTATGGCAGGGTTGACTTGTATCTAGTTACATACTTTCATGACAAAGGGATGGGGGATCATGTGTTGATCACTGGCTGCATTTGTGAGGTCTACAGATGATGCATTGATCGTGAAAATGTCTCCTGGGGCTGCTGTAATAAACCACCCATAAACTTGGGAGCTTAAAACAACAGAAATTGTCAATTTCAGAAGCTCAGAATTCAAGATCAAGGTATTCTTGGGTTGGCTCCCTCCAGGACTTTAGGGAAGGATCTTTTCTTCTCCAGATTGTCCCTGACTTCAGCTGCATTGTCATAGTCTCTTGTCTTTAGTGGCCTTTTCCTTTCCTGTTTATTTATTTATGTATTTATTTATTTATTTATTAAAGATTTCTGCCTCCCCCCCGCCACCACCTCCCATTTCCCTCCCCCTCCTCCAATCAACTCCCCCTCCCTCAGCAGCCCGAAGAGCAGTCAGGGTTCCCTGCCCTGTGGGAAGTCTAAGGACCTCCCACCTCCTTCCAGGTCTGAGCATCCAAACAGCCTAGGCTCCCACAAAGCCAGTACGTGCAGTAGGATCAAAACCCAGTGCCACTGTTCTTGACTTCTGAGCTGAACAGAGAATTCTCAACAGAAGAAGTTCAGATGGCCAAAAGACACTTAAGGTCATGCTCAACTTCCTTAGCGATCAGGGAAATGCAAATTAAGACAACTTTAAGATACCATCTTAACACCTGTCAGAATGGCTAAAATAAATAACACCAATGATAGCCTTTGCTGGAGAGGTTGTGGAGTAAGGGGTACACTCATCCATTGCTGGTGGGAATACAAACTTGTGCAACCACTTTGGAAAGCAGTGTGGTGGTTTCTCAGGAAATTCGGGATCAACCTACCCCTGGACCCAGCAATACCTCTCTTGGGAATATACCCAAGAGATGCCCTATCATACAACAAAAGTATATGCTCAACTATATTCCTTTCCTGTTTTTGTTTCATGAGAGTGAACCATTGGATTTAGGTATCCCCAATACTTCAGGATGATTTTATTTTGAGACAGGTTTGCATTATGTATCCCAGCCTGGCCTTGAACTTTCTATGTAACTCACACTGGCCTTGGATTTGTCCTGCTTTCTCTCCCCCACCCCCAAAGGCTGTGCTTGTAGGCATGGGCCGATACACTCACCTGTGCATGGTAGCCTAATGTCAAGATCATTGTCATCACTTTGTCTGCAAAAGACAAATTTTCCAAATAGGTCATATTCATGGGTTCTGGGTGGTGAGATGGACATGTGTCCACTATCCAACCTGCCATAACAAGCTTCTCGCCATAATAGTAGATACCCCTAAGGTAGTGCCTGGGACTTAGAAACATCATGGATAGTAATGGTATTTGATCTTCCCTAGCCCTCAAGGTGGGCACAGATGTCCACTGGCCATATGTCATCTGGTATGTGAATGTGTTGTTATATATCCAATTCCACATATATACATAACGTTTATATTCACAAGCCAGGGCCTCCATTTTTAATGGTCATGAGGCTTAGTCTTTTGTAATAGATATATCTGCCTAACAGTAACTTGCTCTCCCTTTGAGTATTTTGTGGGCCACATGGAATAGAAAAGCAGCATGCTGCAATCCTTACTTAAAATTGCAGTTTTTACCCAAGACTTGCTGAATTTGTGTGGTGAAGGGTGTGAGTGCATTCTTGGAAAACAAGGCTAATAAAGCGTGCAGCCATTCCATTTCCCCTAAAGTGATTATAGGCTTGTACCACCAGAACCTAGAACCTTCTACACGTTAAGCATTCTGTCTACTGAATGCCAGCTCCAGCCCCGATACTGTTTAAAAACCTGTGGATTTGTTTATGACATTACACCTGTTAGAAATGTAGCTGGAATAATAAACATGCCTTTCAGATGTCCAGTGGAGCGCCAGAATAGAAGCAGGATGAATATTCCATTTCGCATTGGCAATGCCAAAGGAGATGAAGCTTTAGAGAAGCGGTTTCTTGATAAGGCAGTGGAACTCAACATGATCTCCTTGAAGGGGCACAGGTAAGCCTTCCTCATGCCCAGGTGTGTCAGAGGCAGACTGAAACAAATCCAGGACTTTGCAAAGCCTGGAGTCGTGGTGACAGACCTGCCGACTGGGTTGTGGTGCATCCTGCCTAGGATTGCGTCGGCACTGAAAGTGCCTCGGGTAGGGCCTGCCTGCTCTACTCTGGAGTTTGACCATCACTGGGCTCAGCTGCACATCAGACATCCTGCGCAGTAACTGTCCTCACTCAGGAGACCCTAGAGTGCTTGCTCAGTCTATCTTCTTGGAACTGTTGCAAAGTCTAGCAAGTGATGTGACCCCAAATCCACCGTCATCGGGCTTTTTTCTCCCCTCCTTTAGTTTTTCTTTATCAAAGGTGAATAGTATGGGTATGATAAAAGTCCAGTGTATGCATGTATGGAAATGTCAGAGCTAAACCCATTCACTTGTCCAAATAATGTTGATAATTACTCTAAAAATGTGACTAGTTTGAGAAAATCCAGTGTGAGCATGGTGGATGACCTTTACTGTACAGGGGGTTTCCTTAATGGCTCAGAAGCTTCATGCTCCCTGCGGGGGATGGTTTACAGGCAGGGAGTTGAGTTCTGGGCTCAGAGTTGCAACTCAGGCAGGGTAGTTAGTGAAAGTTGGGTTATGCTGAAATAAATGCCTTTTAAAGTATACTTTTTTTCTGTGTCGTTGTGGTTCAAACTTGAACCTTATGTATGGTAGGCAAGGGCTTTGACACTGGTATGTCTTCTCCTGATTTTCTCGGTCTTCATGGTTGGGTCTGTTGTTGTAGGTCAGTAGGAGGCATCCGTGCCTCTCTGTATAATGCTGTCACCATTGAAGATGTTGAGAAGCTGGCTGCCTTCATGAAGAACTTCTTGGAGATGCATCAGCTGTGACATGACTGGCTCCATGCTGTCTGTGAGCACCATGCGGCGTTCAGAGTACCTTCAGATAGGCTACAGTAACTTAACAGATGTGGATTTCCCCCAATACATGCTTAACACAGACTCTTCTTCAAAGAATAACACCTAACCATCCAGGGCTCTGCAGAGCTGATGGGACTCCCAGCTGATGGCCACCTTCATTTTGACTTGACCTGGAGGCACTTTCAAAGCTTTCCTGTTGTTTTTCTAATGAATGCAGCCTGGCACCTCTGCTGCTTCATTCCCTAGGCAGATCGCAGTCCTAGCCTCGGACTTTGTTCTGCAGAATTGATTAGTTATTTTTGGGTTCACAGGAGCATACCCCAAGGAGGTTGGAGTGCATGTGCTGGATCTGACAGCAGTGAGTTTTCTGGGTTCTGCAACTCTTGGTTAAAGTCAACAGTGAGCATTTTGAATCTGTATACTGCTATTCTCGTAACAAGATAAAAGTGACATACGCTATGAGTGCTTATATAGTGGGTCTGATTTTAATACCGTACGATTTATATCTATGCCTTTATATATCTAATGAGACAGTTCTGTCGATGCTTTTAGTGTGTTCAGCCCATGACTTTGTGCATGACTCTTTCCTGCTGTGGGCAGTTGCACCCTCTTACCGACTCCCTTCTAAAGCCGCTTTCTAAGAAAGATCTAGAAGTTCCACGATTCACTCTTCTTATCCTGGCCACAAGTAGAAGAAATGGTTGCTTGTTTGCTTTCTGGTTAGGCTGTTAAACAAAACTCAGTTACCCTCCCATCCCCATGAATTGTGTTCACATAGCTGTTTTGTAGTTTGACCAGGGCAATACCGTACATTCCAGATCTTTGCTGAGGTCTTTCCCCATCGTTCATATGTTGTTAGTGTTTTCTGTTGACTATGTGAAGAACATTAAAGTCCTGAAGTATCTAAACCATTGCCTGTGAATTCTTCTGCTTGCCTTTTAGACGTTCCGATAGGAAGCCCAGGGTCTAAAAGTAGCTTGTGATAGAGCAGTTTAGTCAGTTGTCAGGCTTAGCGCTTATGCAACTCAGTGTGGTTGTTTGCCTTTTACTTTTGGAGCAGACACAGTCAGCAGAGTCCTTCCAGCACAGCTCCCAGAGTGCACTTTTGTGAACTCTGTCCCTGTTAGCCCAGAAAAAGCCAGCAGAACAGTGCTTCCTGATTCATTTGGTTGGACAAGGAGAAGACACTGATTAACTGGTTCTCTTGGTCGGGTGTCAGCTTCTCATTTGCGAGGGATGGAATTAATGCCCAGCCTTGCAGGATGCTTGTATTGAAAACAAGGTCTTGTTTAGGAATGTGACAAACCGCCACAGCATTCTGTAAACACCAAGAGCCTGTCTGTGGAGTCAACTTAAGGGTCCACAAACAACTCAGAGACAACCCCCGTTTTCCATGTGTTTGTGAGCCCCAATTGTCTCCTCCTCTTCAACCCTTCATGTCCCAGCCAACCCTGCTGTGACAACCCTTGGATTATTTCAGCACCCATCTCTGCTTCATCCACCCCTCCCAGTGCAGCCACTCGGACAGACTGTGCTCTGTGTGTATGGATGCATGAATGATCAGGGCTTTGTAGTGTGGCAGTCAGAGCTTCCTAACATCTGCCTGCTTCCTGTCTCCTGTGCTAATGGTTCTTAGCGTGTTTCTATTACAGGTTTGCCCATGCCACGCTAAGCTCAGAGTTCTGCCCAACTCAGTAAGATCAGACTCTCTTTATGACTTCTGGTGCTTCTTTACTTCCTGTTATTTTCTTTGTTGTCATGGAGGTGACATTTTACTTCTCCTCTTTGTGATGATGAGGTGGCTGCTTGTCTGTCTTGCATGTAGATGTTTAGACTGCCTAACGAACGCAGAGCATAGTGCGTGGTGTATTGCAAACAGCTTGGGGTAGTACAGGCAAAATGCCATCTCAGCCCATGGATTTTATAAAATATCAAAAGCTTAGTGTTCATTTTCTATTAACGGTTTGACTAGGATCCTATGGTAGAGTGGGGGAGTTTAAAACTTTGAGAAGTTTCTAGAATTATCTTTACTATTTGAAAGCTTTTGGAGAAAGCCAGTTGTCTGGCCATGGTAGACTTTGGAGGACAGATCATAGAAAATAGCCAGAGCATAAAATGTGACCTTTGTATGCCACGAGACATGAGCTGATGCCAGTCTACTGATCACATGGAGGGTGGAAGGAGATACTGGGGGTGCAACATCTCTGGGACTTTGGGATGAGAACCCGCTGGCCTGTCACTGAAGGTTAGGAACATGACAACAGGGGAGCCTTAGGGGCCCCCATGAGCCTTGCTGAAAGACTGACTCGTGTTCTTTCTTTCTTTCTTTCTCTCTCTCTCTCTCTCTCTCTCTCTCTCTCTCTCTCTCTCTTTCTTTCTTTTGATTTTTGAGACAGGGTTTCTCTGTAGGTTTTGGTGCCTGTCCTGGAACCAGCTCTTGTAGACCAGGCTGGCCTCGAACTCACAGAGATCCACCTGCCTCTTTCTCCCAAGTGCTGGGGTTAAAGGCGCGTGCCACCACTGCCTGGCTTGTGGCATTTTCTAAATTGCTTCTGAAGCTTATTTTTTTTTTCTCTCAAAGTTCTTTATGACACATGACGTGTCCTGATGTCATCCCTGTGGGGAAGAACCTTCGTGTATTCCATTTAAGCAACATTAAATGAGTCTTTTCTGTTAAGTGCTATAAAATCTGTGACAATGACAAGAAATTAAAATCTTTTCATGTCCCCCACCTCAGAAGACTTTTATGCAAATGTTTCATTCACCCACTGCAACCCAGTAAAGGCTTTTTTTAAAAACATCTTTTAATATTTATTTATTATGTATACAATATTCTGTCTGCTTGTTTGCCTGCAGGCCAGAAGAGGGCACCAGACCTCATTACAGATGGTTGTGAGCCACCATGTGGTTGCTGGGAATTGAACTCAGGACCTTTGGAAGAGCAGGCAATGCTCTTAACCACTGAGCCATCTCTCCAGCCCCCAAACCTTTGTTTACACAAAAGCCCAGCTATATTCTCAGCTTAAAGTGGCTGGCCCCTCCTCTTCCACTTCTCTACCCATTCTTTAGGGACTGGCCAACTGAATAATGCTGAATGAGGTTCAACTCTAGTCAATGAGGAAAAGACACAGTCACTGCCTGAGTATAAATCAAACCAGGTTGGAGAGCTGGCTCAACCCGTAAGAGCACTGACTGCTCTTCTAGAGGATCTGGGTCAATTTCCAGCACCCACATGGCAGCTCATATACATGCGGGCAAAACACCAATGCACATAAAATAAAAATACATCTTTAGGAAAGAGTTAAAAAGTAAAGACCAAGGGCACATTCTCTGTGTGCTTGCCCTTTGCATACACCCTCTTGGTAGGTGTCACCTTATGCTTGATCCAGCTACTTCAATTGGAGTGGTGGTCTCTGTCTTTGTGACCCCAAACTTTTAGACACCTGTATACCCTACACACTGGGTTGTCTCCAATACTGTGGCTCTGTTCTTTGCACAAGAAAGAATTGAGATCTGTTCCCAACTCTTCATTCCCCTGTTAGATTCCTGTCTGTAGGAGGAGAGGCTGCTTCTTTGTCTCACCTGCCCAGAACCAAAATAACCACCCAGAAACTATATTAATTAAAACACTGCTTGGCCCATTAGCTCTAGTTTCTTATTGACTAACTCTTACATCTTAATTTAACCCATTTCTATTAATCTGTATATTACCACGAGGTCGTGGCCACCAGCAGAGTTTTAGCACATCTATCTCCTGCGGTGGCTTCATGACATCCCCCTGACTCTACCCTTCTTTCTCCCAGCATTCAGTCCAGTCCTCCCCGCCTACCTAAGTTCTGCCCTATCAACAGGCCAAGGCAGGTTCTTTATTCACTAATAATCACAGCACACAGAGGGGACTCCCACACCTGTTCACTGGGAGACATTCCCAGCATCTTGTCACAGTCGTGGCCCCCGGGTCTGGAAGACTTGGCATGTCCTTGGGTGAGCTATCTGAGGGAGTGATTTTTCTTCCCCTCTTTAGTGCTGAAACAGCCACCGAGACCATAAAAGCAGACAAGCCCCACTGACAGGTGCTATGGCCGCTTCTGCCACAGGCACTGCAGGGTCTGGCCTCTTACCACTGGGGTTAATAGCTGTCGTATCTTGTTCCTGGGAAGGAAAATAAAATGAAGTTTCTCACATTTGATCGGAGTGAACATAATTAAAAAGAGCTATGCTACTCAGCTGCTGAGAAATCAATCACTTTAATTGGAAAGAAGATTCCTTAGCTCTCTTATTGGGCTCCTGGTAATTTAAAACTGGGATCCCTGACAGTTTGTGATAAATTGTCTCCTTTTGGACAGAACAGGTAAGAAATTCTAATTATCCCTGGATTATTCCAGAGTGGATAGACAATCTAGATCAAAGAGATGTTGAGGGGAGGGGGGACTGACAGTAGGCAAAGATTTGCTGCAAACATTTTAAAGCTAAAGGACAAATTAATTTGATGTGTATTTAAAATCCTAGAGATAAAAGTCAGACATCCTAAGAATATAGGGAACTAAGCATATCAGAGAAAGTTTACACACAGAGAAGTTCTCTAACAGAGATTAGCCCTGTTTGTTAACTAGTCTTGGACCTGACTTGGGGAAGAATATGAAATTTATAGTTTGGCGAAATGGGTCAGTGACAAAAGGTGCTTGCCATCCTGCTTGGCAGACTCGTGATGCCGGGGTCCCAGACTTCCCTGATGTCAGCTTACTACTTGGCCCTTTGGGACAAGCAAGTTATTTATAGAGAAATACGTTACGAATAAATTTCCTTTTCTTCACTGAATAAGTGACAGGTTCCACAGAAAGGAAATAAAATCTAAGGAGGCAAAGTGATATACTGTCAGTGTTTACCTCCTTTCTGTTACAACACTCAAGAATGTAAGTTGAGGTATGTAAAAGTACATTTTGGAAGCCCGTACCAGCAATTAGGAGATTTCTATTGCATAGGCCCTGAAAATAAACTTGAGAAGGCAATGAAGCATGTGTGTTCTTGCTTAGCTTGGGAAGGTAGCCCCGTCTCATTTTCAGTGTGGTGGAAGATGGGACTCTGGGAAGTGTCTGTGTCATGAGGACTGTTATCCCATCAGTGGGTGGCCCGCGTCTGGATAGATTGCATGGACCACTGTCTCCACGGCCTGTCCTCTGCCTCTCACATTGTTTCCACGTGAGGTGAGTAGGTTTCTTCTCCACACATCTGCTTCACCACGAGCATAGAAACAATGGCGCTAAAGTGACCACAGACTACAAACTCTGAAACCAAGGGCCCCGAGCACCAGAGCCAGAAGACCCTCTAAGAAGTGCTGTCACAGTGATGAACTACTCGGGGCAAGTGTGCTTTTGTTGAACCAGGAAAAGAATTCTCTGCTCGAGATTGAGGATTCGACTTTCCTTTTATCTAGTCAAGCTTATTAGGTTTCACTATTTTTAGAAGTGCAGCCCTCCAGCAATATGGGGCTCTAATCTAATAGCCAGATTATGAGCCACGCAGCCTTCCTCAGCTTTGAAAGATGTCATATAATAACCCAAAGTTAAAGTCAATGCCAATAACAGTTGCTCAGTGGAATTGTCCCCATGAGGAGGATAAGACCTTGGCCTCCATCGAGCCAGGTAAAAGGTTGAAGACATTGTAAATGCCTGAGAAATGAAGCTCAGTTCAAGTATAAGAAATGTAAAGGTAAGGCTGGGGATATAACTCAGTGGGTACGGTGCTGTGCCCAAGGCTCTGGGTTCGATTCCCAGCACCACACAAACCTGTGCGAGGGAGAGACAAGGGAAACCAAAGTTCTGTGTCATCCTTAGCTATGTAGTGAGTTTGAGCCAGTCTGTACTATATGAGACTCAAAAGAAAGGTATAGTTGATCAGGAATGAAAGCTGTTTTGTCTAGGATATAAAAGGCAGCCGGAAGAGGAATCATTCTTTTCTGCTGCTGCTTCTTTGAGTGAAAAACATAGTTTCTTGAGGGTGAAAGTCTTTAATGGAAGCAGAAATTTTCAGGAGTTATTGGGAAGTGAAATGTGACCCACGGATAGTTGGTAACACCCCAAATAACAAACCTGCTCTAAAATGTGCCGGGGAGAAATACTTTTGCATTTGGAATACATTTCAATCTAGAACAAATTACATTTTCAAGAAAGTGGGTTCAAATAGAAGCTTCAGCTCTTACCCATTCAACACCGCCTCCTCTCAATTTCCCCAGCAGCCCCTCATGTGGCAGCCATTCAAGGAACGGAAGGCAGTGCTGTCCGTGAACAAGATTCTTGTGGGTATAGTCAGTTGTGAGAGCAAGGTCCAGGTTTTGAACCAGTTAAGATTTTGTTAGTTACAATAAATAGAATATTGAATACAAATTGGATAAAACATTAAGCTATAAAACAAATAGGTAAGGAAGCTGGAAAGGCTACAGGCAAGGACACCAGCCTTCCCTGGGAGCCTGCCTTCCTGACTCACACTGCTTCCTGATCCCCACATGGCAGCAGCAGTTTAGACATTGTCATTGAAGGATGCTTGAGTGAGGACATGGCCACTTTGGCCTTTCCTGATGTACATTCCAACTGGGCTGTCTTAGCTAGGTCTCACCCTGAGCCAACTAGAGGAAATCATCAGCCAATTGGCTACATCAAGTCTAGCTTCTGTTGAGCTGAAGAGCAAGGCCAACCTCAGCTGTGGTAGTCTGAATAAAAATGGCCCCCATAGGGAGGGGCACTGTTTGGAGCTGTGGCCTTATTGGAGTAGGTGTAGCTTTGCTGGAGAATGTATGTCGCTAGGGGATGGGTTTTGAGGTCTCAGAAGCTCAAGCCTGGCAAGTGTGTCACTTTTACTTCCTGCTGCCCGTGGATCCAGATGTAGACCCCTCAGCTCCTTCTCCAGCACCATGTCTGTCTGCACACTGCCAGCTTCCGGCTGTGATGATAAGGGACTAAACCTCTGAACTGTAAGCCAGCCCCAGTTGAATGTTTTCCTCTATAAGCATTGCCATGGTCATGATGTCTCCTCATAGCAGTAAAACCCAAAGTAAGACAACGACTAAGCCTTATGAAAACCTGGTAGTTTGAGTCAGATGTGGTGGTGCATAACTTTAATCCCAGCACTCTAGAGGTTGCGGCAGAAAGAGCTCAAGTTGGATGCCAGCCTGGAATACATAGTGAGATCCTGTCTCAAGCAAAAACAACAAATTCTGATTTTAAACATGTAGTTACTACATTTTATTTTATAAATAATACTGATTAAAAAAAATACCTATGTGCCTACTTTAAAAAAAGATTTATTATTAGTAGACTTAGAGACCAGTTCTCAAGGCTACATCCGGGGTTCTAAGAAAATCTCCACAGCATGGTGAAAGCGCACTTAATGCTTCCCTGTCTGAGGTGTTCAGAATAAATCACACATGTGCTGTTTGGGTCATGTTCTTTATTTTTCTGTCCTCTAATTTTCTTCTAAGCTCCAATTCTTTCTAGCTCTCCTTTGTTTCAATTCTCTCCTGCTTCTTTGTTCACCTAGCTGAAATATATTTTTACAGGAGGCTTGAGGCAATAAGAAAAAAAGTTACAAGAGTTACATCTCATTGGGAAGTGATAAGGAGCTGAGCCATTTACTACGGCAAAGCATAGGCAGGGACATGGTGCTTGGCACTTTCCTGGGCAGTCGCACTGAAAACACTCCAGTTCTAAAAATATATTCTCTTACCCCGTTTGAGATGGTAGAACACAAAAAGGGGATGGGGGAAACTCCTTGTAAATTAGACTGCAAGGCCAGACCATCCTCTACAGCCCTGGCTAATTGTGAAACTTTACCCACAGTAACTGGACACTGTTTTCTCTGGGCTTGGTTAATTGATTAATTTTTATTCGGAAAAACTTAACAATAAACAGTTAGTTAGCTTGAGTTTGGTATCATAAACTGAGATCAGAAGAAGTTTATATAGAGTGTTAATTGCTAAGGAATTTAGTAAGGAGTGGCTGCTGGTCAAGTTTGGTTAGAAAAATTGGCATGACATTTTAGGATGCTTTGTGTTAGTAACCTTGGTTAGGCATCTGTGACTCTGATCTTGTGTATAACTGTAGAGTTTTTACTTATGATCCATTTACAGAAACATTTAGTCTAATTTAAACTTGCTTTGAGGTAGAAAGGAGCTAATTGTTATATAGTTTGAAAAGCAACAAAGCAGGCTTTTGAGTGTTCCAGTTCTCATGGAATGATATATCTAGGTATAAAGCATATCCTAGAATATTTTCTATATGTTAAAATGATAAAATTTAATGAGAAGTCATCTTCCTGATCACCCATATGTATATGTGGCCATAAGATTGAGATGCAATCATGAGATTACATATACATATGTAATTAATATGAAATTATATACTACAGTGCAGGTGTTGGGAGACACCATAGCTGATGTGGGTGTCCTTCTGTACTCTGAATATGTGTTGTGTTTATTGGTTGATGAATAAAGTTTCTTTGGTCTGTGTCAAGGCAGGATAGAGTCAGGTAGGAAATCCAAGTAGAGAGACATGAAAAGAAGGGCATGGTGGGAAAGGAACCAGAAGCTTCCAAAGGAGCAAGATACCAGAACACAGGTAAGTCACAGGCCATGTATGTGGCCATACACAGATGAATAGAAATGGGTTAATTTAAATGTAAGAGCTAGCTAGTAATAAGCCTGAGCTATTGGCTAAACATTTATAATTAATATTAAACCTCTGAGTGTTTATTTTAAAAGCAGCTACAGGACCAGGAGGGACAAAAAAAACCCCATTTACACACAGCTGGTTTAGCAAATGTGAAATTACAGACAGGAGCTACAGTTTCCAGAGTCGGTGGCCCCATAGGCCCTTCCTGGTTGGGATTCTCATCCATCATAGAATCATTTCTCTGGTGGATTGACATTTGAATACTAGTTGACACTTGCTGTATATTACCATGGCTTCTGACAATTTTTTATTTTTATGTGTATGAAAGTTTGCTTATATGTATGCCTGTGCACTCTGGTACCAACAGAGGTCAGAATTGGGCATCAGATCCCCTGGACCCAGAGTTATAGACAGTTGTGAGCTATCATCAAACCAGGGTCCTCTGGAATAGCAGCCAGTGCTCTTAACCTGTGAGCCATCTCTCCAGCACCCTACATACCTATTTTAAGTCCACAAATTATCATTTTTATTTGTATTTCTTTGAAAGCTATAGCACAATGTTTTTTTACATTAAGGATTGGTGCCAGGCATGGTTGTGCTCACCTTTAATCCTGACACTCAGGAGGCAGAGGCAGCCTGGTTTACACAAGATCAGCCAATTCTACTTAGTGCAAACATGACTGGGGAAAAAAGATACTAACCAAAACAAAGTCTGATATATTTATATACATCTACTTCTCTGTGCTTTACTTTAAATTTGTTAATTTAAAAATGTTTGTCTATTTTTTTTTTCATCTGTGATAAAAAAAGACTAGGGCAACATCTCTTCAAAATAAAGTTTGCCACATGTGTCAATTTTCCAATTAAAAATGGCCAGTCAGTTGCTGTTAAAAGAAAAAAAAATTCAACTTAAATGGAAAAGAATTGGTACTTGTAAGTAAAAACAGCAACTACGAACACAGTCTACATTGTTCCTAAAAACAAAAACTTTGAAAGAACCAGAAATTCTTTAAAAAGGCTTAGTTGGTATGCAAAAGGAACAAGCATAGGACTTTTTCTTTGTTTGTTTTTATTTTTTAAACATTTTAAGAAGTTTGCTGCCACCATCCTGAAGAGACAGCATCAGTAACCACTGTATAGATGAGAATAGTGTCCCAAAACAAGTCAGCCAGACCCCAAACGTTAGCCACACAGTAGCACTGCACGTCTTCATGCAGCCTTGTGTTTCCTAAACACTCGTGTCTCTCATACGCATTACAATACATAAGTATGTATTTTAATGCTTTTTTTTTATTGTTTGCACTTTGAGGTAAGGTCTGTCTACTAGTGCTGGCTGTCCTGGAACTCCCTGTGTAGACCAGGCTGGCCTGGAACTCATGGAGATTCACCTGCTTCTGCCTCCTGAGCGCTGGGATTAAAGGCATATGCCACCATGCCTGCCACTAATAATTTTATGCATATCTTTATAGTATGCAAAGAATTTGATAAAGGATATGACTTAGAAAAAATAAAAAGGAGACTCTCATCGAAATGATGAAAGTAGATACATGTGTACCCAATTATGCAATCAGAATACTGCAGGCTGACTTTTTGTTCTGCCAGCCAGTTCCCAAATAACCACATAGAGACTTATTATTAATTTGAAATACTTGTCTGATAGCTTAGATTTGTTACTAGTTAGCTCTTACAAGTTAAATAACCCATATTTCTTATGGGTTACCACATGGCCCTGTACCTTTCTTCAACACGGCATTTTCATCTTCCTTTTCTCCACATCTCTTGGTGGCTCTGCCCTCCTTCTTCCCAGAATTCTTTTAGTTTGTCTTTCCTACCTAACCTCTTCTTGCCTCACCATTGGCCATTCAGCTTTTTTATTAAACCAGTGAGAGCAGCACATTTTCACAGTGTACAAAAGGATTTTACCACATCAGAATATAATCTATTAAAGTTACCAGAAATATACACCTCAAAGCTGCCACTTAGGAGAAATATCTCCATTCTGTGGCATTGTCTGGGAGGACAGGCATTGGTTTGTTTCCATAGAAACAGTTCAGTGCAACAGGAAATAATTTAACTTTGGTCCACCTATCTGCTAGCTTAAGGACACTGTCTACAGTTTACCCCACATGTAAATTCAAGAACACTTGTTATTTCATCCTGATACTGGCACAGCTGTTCTGTCCTTCTCGGGCTTTCCAGCTTGGGAACACACTCATGACTTGATCTCTAGACACTCACTATCTTCCTGATTTCTGTGGCAGCCACAGCAGTGTTGGCCTGGCTAAGGCGCGCTCTCTCTCCTCTTGGCTCACGAACTGGATGTAACAGTAATACATGCACTTTCCCTCTTGTTCTGAAATAGTTATTGATGTCATGGTTCAGTCTGTACACATGTTTCTACTGAAAGGACTTCTTTAGTAGTTATCAGACCCTCTGAAATATGGTGAGCATCACTAAGATACCTCCTTAATTCAATTCCTTGCATAAACCACAAGTCATCGAGAACAATGGTTGGGTATCTCTAATGTGTATTATTACCAAGTGGTCTTTGGACTGGCCTCGGCTCTTAAGGACACTCTTACAGATGTGGCACATATAAAGCTTCTTCCCTTTTTCTTTGGCCCCCACTCTAGTTTGGCATGTAGTGAGGTGACATTTGAGAGTGCTATTTCTAGTAAATTCAGGACAATTTGAACATTCAAAAGTTTTCCGCAGGTGCTCTTCAAAATTTCTAGGCTGGTCTGACTTTCCCTCAATACGAATACATACAAACTTCTCCCCCAGTTCTTTGCTTCTTCCTGACATAATGATTTAGGCATCATCTCCATGCACTTGCTCAAAGAAGGAAGGCTTTATTGTATATTTCACACATGGAACTCTCAGCGGAGGGGGATATCCTGTGTTCCTGTTTGCTTATGGGGTCAGAGGCATGCATCACTAACCTGTCTTTCCTTTCAGCTTGACAGTACAGGCAAGAAAGCCAACAGTGGGCTCATTAGAGTCCTGCATTCTACGTGGGCTTTGCAGATTGCATGGCAGAAACCCTTGTGCCATTGTTTCAGTGCCTTTGTCTTCTCCAACTGTGTTGTCAGCCATCTTCGCCTCCATTTCACCAGGTTCTGATTCTCAGTTGGCCACAATTTATGAGAACATTGGATATTTCTGGAATCTTTTTTTTTTTTTTGGCTTCACTTTTTTCCATGGTATGTCTTACAATGGAGGTGAGTTTTCTGTTTCTCCTCCTTGTCTAAAATTCTGAGTAGGGCAGGCTGGTCACTGAGTTCTTTTGTCTCCACAAGGGAACCATCTTTCAGCTGCTTCCTGACTTGAAGGGCTTTAATAGCTTCTTGCACTTATAGAAACTGCTGCTTTCCATACACCATTGGTGCCTGCTTCTCGCTAGATGTGTATGAGGCTCAATTAGGTGACAAATTGCCATTTTACTAATAGTCTGTCTTAGTCAAGGTACTTTTAAAAACTGGGAGTGACGGTACATGCCTGAAATCCCAGCACTGGAAAAGTGAAGACAGAAATATCAGAAGTTTCAGATCATCTTCAACTGCCTAGCAAGTTCCAGGCAAGCCTTAGAAATATGACATCTTGTCTTAAAAATAAAAACCAACAAAACGTGGGCACAAAGGCTGGGCCTATAGTGCAGAGGCTGAGTGTCTAGCTTGTGTGTGCCCACGCAGGAGATATGGCAGAGCTGCCGGATCTGGTACAGCTCACATGCCATGCTACTCTCCATATTAAGTAGAAGTGCGCTGCTCCTGGGGAGACCTCTTCCCTGCCGGAAGTTCAGTGTCCAGAGCCCTCTGTGTGAATGAGGTGTACACACTCTACAGATGCCTAGTCTTGACTGTCGTCTTGACACACCTGGGAAGAGTGAACCTCAGTGGAGGAAGTCCCTCTAGCGGCTAGGCTTGTGCAGAAGTCAGTGGGGACATTTTCTTGTTTGCTAATCTATGTAGGCGGACCCAGCCTGTTGTGGGTTGTGCCGTTCCTGGGCAGGTGGATCTGGGCTGTGTAAGAAAGGTAGCTGAATGCGAGCCCATAAGCGCTTGAGTAAAGAGCGGTGTTCCGTGCTCTCTGCTTCTGCCTTGGCTTCCCTCGATGCTGGAAACCTGTAGTCTAAAGTAAACCCTTTCTTCTCCAAGTTGCCTTTGGTCATGGTGTTTACCACAACAGGAGCTAAGCTCGAGCGAGAAGATTTTAAGGCTTAGAGTCAGATGTGTCTTGAGAACCAGAGAGATGGCTCAGTCAGTAAAAGGTTCTTTTTTCTTTTTTTTTTTTAAAGTTTATTTATTTATTTAGTATACAGTGTTCTGTCTACATGTATGCCTGCAGGCCAGAAGAGGGCACCAGATCTCATTATGGATGGTTGTGAGCCATCATGTGGTTGCTGGGAATTGAACTCAGGACCTCTGGAAGAGCAGTCAGTGCTCTTAACCACTGAGCCATCTCTCCAGCCCCCTAGTAAAAGGTTCTTACTGTCATGTAAGAATGACCTGAGCTTGGTTCAAGGACCTACTTATTGGAAGGAGGGGCCCAACACCGGTAAGTTATTCTCTGACCTCCACATGCACACCACAGCATGTGATCTTGCTCATACATATACAATAAATATAATAATAATAATAATGATAAAATTGAAAAAATTTAAACATGAATAGGTAGAATCCATGGGTTGATGTTCTGGTTTCTCATCATGGGTTTGTAGATCTAGGATTATTATATAATCACATCTAATGGCCGTCCTGACTTACATTCATATTGATTGTCTGGAAACAGTCTCTGTATTTCACAATAATACCTCCATAAGAAATAGTGCAGTGTTACAATTATGTGCTCGCAAAATAGTAATATTATTTGGCAGACCAGGCACATTCTCTTTTTATTTTTATCTTAAATTAGCAATGCAATATTGATGCTGCCATGGTGAGGTTATCCAGTATTGAAAGAATGGACCATTTTTCTATGTTGATGTAAAGACCAAAAAGGCAGGAAAAACAAGACCTAGGTATGCAGCAGCCAAGTTTCTGTGAAAGTAGAGGTGCACATGACAAAGCACAAAGAGACAGACTCCACAGAGAGGGGACCCAAGAGTGCATCCAAGTCTGTCTGGCAGAGACAAGACTTACACGTTTGGAGGTGGAATGAGTTTGCCTTTTCTTCTGCCATTGTAGAGGGTTGGATAATCTAGACAAAGAAAGGGAAACCGATCAGTTTGCATATGCATGCCCAACCCATATGTCCCTAACCATCTCTCTGCACCATCCCCTCCTCTACATCCCCTCATGTACATATAGGGAAACAACCTGTTATGGCTTGAATATGAAATGTCCCCCTCAGGCCAGTTTCATCTGGTGTTGAAGAAGCTAGAAGGCCCCAGGATGGTGAGACAGCTGGGAAGTCACAGCAGCCACCCACTGGCAGGAGGAGCAAACAAGGAAGTAAACATAGCTCCACAACAGCCCATGTGCCTACCTGCTCCCCAGAGAGACCACCCTGAAGACAGAGAAACACCCTGGCTTCTCTTTTCCTCCCGACGTCCAACCTTTTGATGGTGCTTTTGATTGGCTGAACATTGGTGGAGTTTACAGAGGGAGCTCCAGCAAGAGAAGGCAGGGGGAGGGGCATCCTGGGCTCCTATATCCCCTAGCATCCTGCTAGCTAGACAATATTCATTTCTAACCGTACACCCTGACCTCCTGGAGATTTCCCCCTTTCCCTCACACCTCCTGTGCACCCAAGCCTTGTGCAGGTCAAGTTCTTGGTACATCAGGCCACAAAAACCCATTCACGATGTTGGGTTTTCTCAAACAAGTCCCTAGTTCATACCCTTTTTGGTAGCTACATGCTGTTTCTCAAAAAGCTGGCATGTTAGTTGGCTTTCTTGTCAATTTTATCAAAATTGAGAGGGTACACTAACAGAGGAATGCTGTGTTTTAGCTCATGGGTGAGTGGCCCTCTCTGGATGCTTGAGCAAGGGCAGGAGCAGATGACAGAGGAGTTTGTTCGCCTCCCGGAGGAAGCAGAGAAAGGAGACAGGGATGAAGGCCAGGTAGCACCTTTAAGGACATGCTCCTGTGATGATTAACCCTAATGGTAAACTTGACTACATTTAGTGTCATTGTATGGCACCTTGGGTGACGATGAGTATGTTTTAAGAAAAACTTTAGCTAAGGAGGGGAGACTTCACCTTGAAGGTGGGCAACATTATCCATGTGCTGGAGTCCTGAACTGAATAAAAAGGGAAGAGAGCTTCCTGATTGTGAATGCAGTATGTGATCAGCCACTCCTTCTGCCGTGAGTTCTCCATGACAACGGACTGTCTCATCAGACTGTGAGCCAAAACCAACTGTATATTTCCAGTGGCTCCCTTACTCTTGCTAGGACCTAGGTCCTATAATTCCCAAAGAGCCCCAAACAGCTAGGTACCAACCTTCAACACAGCAGCCTGTGGGAGACATTTCACATGCATATCATAATGCAAGGTGACTAACTTTCTTGAAAAGCAATAAGGAATTGACTTGTCCTTAAGAAGGATGTTATTCTTCCAGGGGAGGGGAGGATGTTGACTGGGTCTGAGAAGTCAATGTACAGAAGACAGGTTAGCAAGAGAAAAGCACCTCTCAGCAGTGTGTGACAAGGGGACAGCTCACAAGAAAAGGAAGGAAGGAGGATGAAGAACAAAGGGATGGCAAAGCCCAAAGGTATTTGTGTTAGGCCAAACAGAGAGACAGAAAGGATAACTGGGTTATATGGGAGGCTAAAGGAAGAAGGTGGGGACTCAGGATCTGTTTGTGTACAATCTCTCGTCTGTGGAGACCATAAAAGAGTGTTTCTTTTCCCTTTCCTAGGGCAGACATCTTCCACATGGGTACTGTAGCCTTCTCTTTTGAGGAAGAAGGGGAAAGATGGGATGACATTTATTTTTGTTTGGTGCTTTTCAAGTGCTACGGATGGACCCAAGGCCTTGCAGATGCCGGGCTCTGTGACCCAGTTGTGCTCCAGCCCTAGAATGCTCTTCGTGCAGCTGCATCTTTAAAAAGCGCCTCTACAGTCCTGTCTTCAGTCTGGTGGCCTCTATATCACTCAGTCCATTTGGAGAGGGCTTTGGTGATAGCTTGTCCTCTAGGTTAGAGGACATCGTGGCTGGAAACCCCAGATTCCACATCCAGCATTTGTAAGATCGACTTGCTCGTCCGCATACTACATTTCTGTGTATGTTTGGAGAAATCAATTGCATGGGTCTCTTTCCTTTTTCTCCCCTAGAGATGTTACAGGCAGTAAAAGTGTCCAAATTTGTGAGAAATTGGAATAATCAAGACTTACCTGTATGGAATGCTATTAACGACAGGGATTCACGCCAGAATGCCTTTCGTCTGAGTCACTCGGGGTCTGTTAACAGATTAAAAGTAGTAAAAGACACCGGCCTAGAGATTTTCATTATCTTGTGCTCTGAAGACTCAGATTTCATTGGTTTGATGGGTCTGAAAACACATTTTTATTGCTAGGGGCATAGAAGCCTCGAGCAGTGTTGTTAATAAAGCAAGGTGAGTTATACGCACTTGTCTGATGGAGGGTAAATGTACCATACTCCATTTTAAGAAAAATATAATATAAAAGTCTTACCATGGAAGAAAATCTTTATATGATCTTTTAAGAAAACTTTAAGAAAAATAAAGACGTGACACTATATTAAATTTAAAGCCAGTGACTTATAAGCAGAGAAAAGCAAAGACAGTCTGATTAAGGCTGTCGCAGTGTTCTGACAGGCTTTTATGTCTTGCCTGTTCTCTGGCCTCCTTAGCTCATAAGCTTTTAGGGCGCGCAGGAAACTCCATTCCGATGTAGTACAGAGAATGCGCGCACCAAGAGGTTCTCAATAAACAGGCATTAAATCCTGAGTCTGGAAGGGACCTTGAGACGCCCTCTCTCCAGTCCGCCTCCTCCTGGGAGTGCTGTGCTTTCACCAGCCCAGAAAAACAGAATTTTCCCTCTCAATCACGAAAGTCCAAAACTTCAAAACATGAGTTAACTTCTCCCATTTGCCTGGTGTTTTTCTTTCATGGTTTTGTTTTTTTAATCGGTTAACTGTTTTAAGGCATACAGGGCAGAGGGCTGGCTGGACGTGCACGGCTGCTCAGAGATCACAGTACTTTTCCATGTTGTTAAACTCACGGTCTGCCACCTTCTCACTCTCTTCCTGTCTGAGTTTAGTGGCTTCAGATAAGCGGAGTCACACAGACTTGGTTACTGTGTGACTGACTCCTTTCATTTACCATGGTGTCCTTAAGACCCGCCCATGTTTTAGCATGTGGCATATGTTTTTAAAGGGTGAGCAATATTGCACTGTATGCGTAGCCCATATTCCATGTGTGGATCCTTTCATTCATCCACAGATGTCTGGTCAAATCTACCTGAGAACAGAGTGGCTATCAGCATGCCTCTTTGAGACTGCTTCCAGTTCTTCTGAATTGGATGTGGGTTTGTGGAGATGGCGGCTAATCACGTGGATGTTTCCTTGACTTACCCAGCATCTGTGTTTCGTTGTCTTAATTGGTAACTGATGCATGAAGGCCCAGCCCACTGTAGGCAGTGCCGTCCACAGCAGGTAGGTCTGGGTTGTGTAAGGAATCTATCTCATGGTGAGTCTGGAAGTAAGTTGGCAGACAGTCTTCCTCTTCCCGAGGGAGCGTGACCTGGAAGTGGAAGTCAGAGAAATCCTTCCCTACGTTGCTTTTGGCCACGTTTATCCAAGTCACAGAAAACGAGCTAGAACAGTAGATCCGATGGTAAGACTGTTTTTATTCTCTCGAGCGCACCATTTTGTTTTTTCATGGAGCCTACAGGGCAGTTTTACATTTCACTGCTTGTGCACGAGTATTCCAGTTTTACCCCGTCCTCTCGGAACTGTGCTATTGATTTGAATTTCCCTGGCTATGGACGGCACTGGGCACCTTTCCATACACTGTTTGTCTGTTTGTCTTCTCTGGAATGTTCATTTGAGATGTTTGCAAATGTGTTTTGTAATGTTATGTTGCACAGGCTGGGCGGGGGGACTACATGTTGAACTCGTGGGATCAAGCGACTCTCCCTAAGAAACTGGGACCGTAGCACTGGCCCTGTCAAGTACAACTTTGGTTGTGGTTTTACAGGGATTGGATGGAGGTGGGAAAGCTCCTTAAAGCTTTGTCAGGTCCAACTGCTCTGTCTAGGGCTTTGACTACTGTGTTAACTGAGTGAGTATTGGGTTAACTGAGGGAGTACTGGGTTAACCGAGTGAGCGCTGTGTTAACCGAGTGAGCGCTGTGTTAACTGAGTGAGCGCTGTGTTAACTGAGTGAGCGCTGTGTTAACTGAGTACTCTGTTAACCGAGTACCTTGCTGAGTACTCCGCTAACTGAGTGCTGTGTTAGCTAAGTAATGTGTTAAGAGCAGTGAAGAGACTGGGTGTCCCGGACTTGTTTCTGACCTCAAGGGAAGCTTTACATTGTCAGGGTGGTGCCGTGGCAGTTGAAAAGAAGCTAGTAGGCAACAGGCCGAAGGTTTGCATCTGGGCTGACCAATGACCTGATGCTTTGGAGTGTAGCACCTCAAATACCCTCTGGAAAAGCCAAAAGGTATTCAAGGTCATAGAAACTTCTACCTGGAGACAGCACTGCCTATCCTTGGGAAGTGTTCCTTGCCGTTATACATACACCTGTCCACTCCTAGCGCATCCATTACCTGATGCTTTCTGGACTTCTGGAGGTTGGAAGCTAGGACCCAGGTGGGTGGGGCCCTCTCACAGGGTCTCTGAGGCCGGCAGATGATGCCCTCTTCAGGAATTTACGTATGGTCTGTCCACTGTGGCCATGAATTTTTGGCATCTCTTCCTCTAAGGACACCAATCAGATTGGCCGAGGAGGATCCTAATGGCCTCTTTTTACCTCAACCAAAAATTCATCAAAAGTCCCATTTCCATTCAGTTCCATTCTGAGGCCCCAGGGGTTATGGTTTCCACATAGATTATTTTAGGGGATGACGTTCAGTCCATATACCTGACAAGGACCTGCTAAGAACATAGTTCTAAGGGTTTATCTGTGATGAGAAATAGAAGGAAAGCCCCATCCCAGGTAAGCCCTCCAGCCTCCGGCCACACCTTACACCTGTCTCAACTGTATTTTGCAGCACACACCAGGTTTGACCCTCCCTCAGTCTTTTGTTGGCCAGTTGGGGATTTGTTAGAACTACATGTGGTGTGATCATATACTAGTGTTTGGTTTTTGTTTTTTTCTGGACAACCCTGATATCAAAAATTTGTCTTGTTTGAGAACACTTAAATCTTTGTCTGTGTGTGTGTGTTTCGAGACAGGGTTTCTCTATGTAACCCTGGCTGTACTGGAACTCATTCTGTAGATCAGACTGGCCTTGAACTCATGTAGATTCACCTGCCTTTGCCTCTCAAGTGCTGGAATTAAAGGTGTGTTCCACCACACACAGGTTCCAGTGTTGGCTTATACTAACTTCTACTAATTATAGCTATTGTGCCTACCATTCTTAACATGGTAAACTGGAGAAGCAGGTAGGGGCAAGATCAACAAGTAGAAGCAGGAGCCTCATCCATGACAAGGACACATCCCTAGGCAGGGATTGCTCAAGTACCATCCTCTAGATGTCAGGAATACCCACCCCCTACAGTGTGTCAGTCAAGGTATGAACCCCGAGTTTCCTAGCACTACCATGGAACTTTTGCTCCCCCCCACCCCGGTCATGTTTGAAGACTCTTGCAGGAAGTAACGCTAAATTCAATAAAGTCCTCTATAAATGTGTTCAGGGCGCTTGGAACCCTTCTTCCGCTCAGCCACTCTTTGGGTCTCACGGGCAGTGGTGGGCATGAGTCTTGGAAGCAAGGAACGATGCCCTGTACACGCAGACTGTGTGAGTGCAACCCATGGTGCTAGAGAGGTTCACACTGGTGCTTAGTACAGCAGCTGTGGGAAAAAAATAAAAACTGCAGATTGTTGAGGCCATTTTTTTTTTTTTTGTTAAGCAGCCTGCAGACCCTCGTCCATAGGAGCAGTGAGCATGTTGGCTGGGAGAGATGTAAAAATCAACATATATGAACAAGGCATTCTCAATGGGGCAGGCCGATGAGACTGTGGCTTGTATTTTGGACAATAAACTCTATTTATGATAGTCTCCGGTCATTAAGTTGCTCTGCTGTAAGAGAAAACCGAGACTATTAACTTCTCTAGACAGAACCAGAGGGGAGAACGGTCATTTCGTTTGTAAGCAGAAGGGAAGGTTCTGCTCAATAAAGATCAATTAGACATCTCTGTTAAAAGGCTGTTTGGGAGTGGGGCCAATCAGAATTCCAGTAAGTTCTACCCTTGTGCTGGTGTTCCCTCTGCCTCCTCTTGTCCATCCCTCACTCTGAGGAAGATTTTAAGGGACTCCGGGTAGCCTAAGCACTGAAAGGTAATGGTGGCTCTCCAATCTGTGACTCTATGGCACTTGATGGTGGTGCCTGCATGCAGTTGGCAAGGCCAGTGTTAGGGACAGCACACAATTCATGCACCACTCTGGGTGCAAATGAATAGCACTGTCTTCAAGCAGGGCACAAAGAATGAATGAGCACAGCCACCCCAACAGCGAGCTTGGCAGTGTGAGCTATGATTTCCCAGGATGCAGGAAGGTCCTACAGGATGTATCGGATTCTCCAGGGGTGTCGTAGGATAGAGACCACAGCCCGAAGCCCAGTACACCCTCAGCAGCCCTTGCCACTGGAAGGCTCTTCTAGTTCTAAGCAATGTGCTTCTGTTCCTGGCTTATCCTCTGTCCTTCACGTGCGGTTCCATCCTTTCTTGATGCAGAGTCAGTTGCTCTGCTTTCCAAGCCCTTGGTGCGGTCTTCTTAGAGCTCTTGCTCCATGACTGGGTTTCAAATGTTGGTCTCTCATGACGGGCACTCTTATTTATCTTTCCTGAGCGAATCCAGGTAGAGTGAGTGTCCGTGACTCTAATCTGTTTGCGTTTAAAACAAGATATTGTTGGATTCCACCCTTCCCAGTAGTGAGTCAGACATCAGAGCCCGAGACTTCTCTGCATCATTTTCTACTTCCATGTCCCGGGTCATCACATACTTAGCAGTTGATCAGATGTTAATTTATTATCTCTATGGCACTGTGGGTAAAAACTGGGCATATCATAGATATGGGTATGGTCCTTGCTGTGCATGTGTGGTGTTGGCCAAGGCTGTGGCTCTCAATGGAAGCTGTGTCTTCTAACTAATATACTCACTCACTCGTCACACACACTCACACTCATTCATTCACTCACTCAGTCACACACTCATACTCACTCACACTCATTCACTCAGTCATACAGTCATTCACACACTCAGTCACACACAGACACTCACTGCTGGCAGAACCCATTCCCGATGGATGCAGGGAAAGGGCCCCTTACCTTGACAATGTCCCCTGAGAGTGCTCAGCTCTGAGTCCTTTCAAATTCTGTATCTCATGGCCTCTTTGCTTTAAAACCAGTCATGGATTCTTCCAGTTACTGGAGTTATTAGGGTCAGAGCTTGAGCACCCTGGAAGCTTCGATTAGCGAGGCTTGGCTGTCTGTCCTCGAACGAACAGTTAAACAAGTCATATTGAAAAGCAGAGCAAGGGGATTTATTCGCTACAGCAACTCTGAGAAGGGATTCCCCAGCCCCATCTTCAGGGCCCTGGCATGAAGCATAGGCTTGACTAGAAGGAGAGAGGAGTGCGTATGGTGGAGCAGTCCTGGTCAAGGTGTGGTCCTGCCCGTCACTGATTGTCACCAGCGCAGCTCCAGTCTCTCCCAGGAGACGATCTGATGAACCGTCAGGACTGTGTGGAAACTTCCTGGGAGACAAACCCCTCCTCTGGTTGGCACTAAGCTCCAGCCTTTTCCTTCTCCCAATGTGAGATTCCATGAGATAATAGTCCAAGTTGTTGGGGATCACTGTTTTAAGAGTTTGACCGGCCAATACAGAGGTCCAAGTGTCTATGCGGGATACCTTCATTCCTGCTAGCCCGGTTACTCCCATGTCATCTTTCTTATACTGAGATTCTCTCTCATTGGCCTGTCTCTGACTTCTAGACCAGATTGAAAGAGCCCATCTCATCGAATCAGACCTATGTGACTGGATGATTGGGAAGAGGGTGTGACACTGGAGAGGACAGTCTTAGAGCCATCTTGGAATTCTGCTGCCACAGTCAATGTGCTCGGCTTGAAGCTTCGCTTCTGTCTGTGCTTGACCTTCTGGTGTCCTCCTCTCTATCGTTCGGTGCTGTAGTCAGGGGATGCTACAAACCTGGATCTGGCTTTGGAGGTGCTGCTTCCTGTGGAGAGGAGGGAAAAGTATAACACTGACTTTGTTTCCTGCTGGGAGGGAGGCTTCATGGTGTTTGGGAGAATCTCCTGTAGGTCAGCTGCCTGACAGACACCACCTCCACAGGGTGGCAGCAAGCAGCTGTGTCTTTTTCAAATGGCATTCTCATGTTCAGGTAGGAAACCCCAGATGATGGCCAGTCACACCTCTTTATGACTAAAGCATGGGATGGCAGTTTCTCTCACTTGCCTGCAAGATGGCTTGGCTGCACGTGAATCATCAGGACGGTGACCTTTTGGTCAACAGCCCAAAGTGCCATCTGTCTCTCCACCCTGCTGTCACCGGGCTAATGCTTTTCTCCTCAGGTGATAGAATCGCCTGGAGGGCTGGGGTTGTAGATCAGTGGCAAAGTTAGCATGCTGCCCTAAGGTCAATCCCTCAAACTGGGGGAAAAAAATTACTTGAGTCATTTGTTTAAAAAACAACGTCTGGGGCTAGCAAGATGGTTCAGCAGGTAAAACCTCCCACAGGCAAGTCTAACATCCTGATTTCTATCCCTTTACTCGCAGAGCGGAAGGAGAGGGCCAGTTTTCATCCTCTGACCTCCCCATGTGTGTATTGTGGCATATTCATGCCTCCGCCCCCCTCATACCTGCACCCCCTTACCCAAATAAAAAGAAAGACAACTTCTGGTCTGGCCTAAGTCCGAATTCTGGGGAGGGGAGTCCGGCTGTGTAGAGAAGCTTTCCGGGCTCTTTTCAGTTCCACAGAAGCTCGGCTCTCAGGTGTGCCTTCCTCCACAGGCCAAAGGGGGAGTCCCTAAGGGAGCCTTGGCTGTCAGGCATGGACCTTACTCTTAAAACATCCCACCGCTCCCCCCTCCCCCATTTGTTTCTTTGACCTTGGTTGAGGCTATCTAGATACGGAGCCCTCTTAGGACAGCTGCATGCTCGTGTGGGAACACGCATTGAAGAGGGGCCCTCATGTACGCTAGGGACTCAGCTGTTCAGTGAGATGGGCCTGGTAGGGCTTTGCTGCTGTCTGTAGTACGCAGGCGTCTTCCTCTGGAGGAGAGACTTCCTGTAAACAGATTTCCATTCTGTGGCATTGAGGACAAAATCCAGCTCTTAGAAATCCAGAATTTCCCGCAGATCACCAACTATCGCAAGAGGTCATAGCTGATTATCATACAGCCAAGTTTGCAAGGGAATATTTAATTTTATGATTGAGAACCCTGGTACTTAGCAGCAAACCTCTATCCCCCCCCCATTTCTGAGGTTAATGCTTTTAAAAATCATTGCCTGATGAGCTCATGCAAATTCAACCATCTGTACAGCTGTCGAAGGCAAGTTTTCAGACAAATGGCTATGCCTTTGACACATAAATCCTCATAAGGTACAGGACCCCAGTAATGCTTACAGTTTCCAGGGAGTTTCATATTTTACTAAAAGGGGAAAAAAATCAATCTTGAATCTTTCAGTCCAGTGACCAAAGAATCACTTGATTGATTTTGTTCCGCTACACAGGTGAGCATGCCATCTATCCCGATCTGATGTTACCGGGTTTGAAGGTGAATTCTTCTGAGAAGTATCAGTTCAAGTGTTCTATGGACAGTGCTGTAATACTAACCCTCTCTACCGCCACTTTACACAACTTATACAAATGTTCTTAGGTAGCGTTTCCTTGGAATGTTTTCTCCAATGTAAATTTTGTTTTTGCCACAATTCTTCTTCTCAACAGCAGAGGGAGGCAAAGCTTTATCTAATAATGCCTAGGCCGTCGGAAGGGCCTCTGATAATGGAATAAATTCCGACAAGTGCGATATAGATCTGTGCGCACACACACACGCACGCACACACGTACACATGCACAAACACAAAATCACAATTTGAAAATGAGTTCATTAAATGTACCAGTTGAGAACCAAGAAAAAGAAATGTGTACAGGCTACGGGGGAGGATTTTCATTTTGATGAAATTTGTTGTTGGGGTTTTGGTGGTACCTTAGGTATACCGGGTGTGTCATCACCTGGTTGAATTAACACCCAAATCAGACTTTCATCCCCCTTGACTGAGCTCCAGGCAATGGCCCCACACCTGATGGTATTTTTTCCTCTTCATTAAGAGAAAGGCCAGAGACACTGAAAGCTAGAGGCAGCATGGATCCTAGCTGGGACTGACTCCAAGACCTTCTGGGCAAGTGTCTTCCCTAACTGCCCATCCTCACAGCTGGAAGTAGAGGACTAAGGACTAAAACTTGTGGCCTTTGTGGAAAGTTGCAGAGAGTGGAGAATTTAGAGGCATTTATTCTAAGTAGCCAGCGGCCTTGGCTAGACTCTAGCTGGTCTATACTGTGTGGATTTGAGGTGGGGGCAAAGGAAGAGACACGGAACCTACAGATGGAAGATGCAACGCCAATGTTTTTGGAGCAGCCGCTGGGTGACTGAACTGGGTGGAGCTTGCCTGCCACTGACCTTGGACAAGATTTCTGACCTTCCCCATTCTCTACAGAATGGGGTGTAATGCTTATGTTTCCCCAGAGACTGTTATGAGCACCCAGTGAAATATATTTTTGAAATGGCCAAGAACTCTAAACCATGTATGCGGCAAATAGTGTCTGCACGTGAGTTGAAATGCATTTTGACTGAGACAGGAAGAACCAAGGCAGGCCAGGACTGGAGTGAAGCAGGCGGGGTGGCTGAGGCACAGGAGCAGGCTGCCCCTGCTTTGCCAGCCTTCTCTCCCATGGTCCAAGCCTGGAGGCATTTGTTGCAAACTCCGTTTCTTTTAAAAACTAGAGTTTTGATTTTTCCCATTTCTGCCTGTCCGTGTTTATCTACGATTTCTTGTTTCATTTAGTAAGGCAGTTTGGACACTAACCCCCTCTCTTAGGATCTCCCAGTGCAGGGCTGGTGTGTAGCTAAGGAGCAGAGTGCTTGTCTGGTGTGCACAGTACTCCGGGTCCCATCCCTGGCACGGGGTGGGGACTGGGGGCGGGGCACAGCAAGCATGCACACCTACCTCTAGTTAGTTCCGTGAAAAGACTGAGTGGTGGTGAGAAAGCTGTCTTCATTAGGGATGGGAGAGGGAGGCTATCACCACCCCAGGGGGCTTCACTTTGAATATATGCATACCCATATGGTTAACTCACGCCTTCTACTTCTAAGAAGGGAGCACGATATAGCTGATGTATGTTAACTGGCGAATTTGACTTACCAGTGTGCCCCAGGGAGCTCCAGTAACAAAATCTGGATGCTAACCTCACTGCTTTTAATGTCTGCCTATCGTCTGTAATGAATGGCGTGATGGGCTATTTCTTCACTAGTCTTTTCTCCATTTGCTCTTGCAAAGCATCTACAGGTCTCGTCTCTCTACACTTTGCATGATTTCTTCATGTACTTAAAAGCTTAATTGCTGGTCAAACAGAATCGTGCGTGAGAGGGAATTTTGGGTACCGGGTAGGAGGAAATACGTCTCTGCTATTCTTGAACCACCAATGTATGAATACTACTTTGCCCACTTAAAGTTTAAGAGCTGTGAAGTAAAAACTGGAAAAGCTATTTAGAAAACAATCTTCAGCAGACATAACAGCAGAAGCATTTCTGTTTGGGGAATAATGAGGTGTCTGCCCCTCACTATGCCATGTAACCAACAGGCATTTTTTTTTCTGCTCCTGAGCGATCACACCACGGTGATGTCAGGACTATGCGGGTATAGCGCCACCCAGTGGCTCTCTAGGGAGGATGGATTTGTTTCCAGGAAGGACTGCAAAATCTCCAGGAATCCTGGAGGGGGCAGTTCACTGTAGGCAGAATCCCTGTGCAGGGGAAATCCGAGTCAGTGACATTTCGGTTATTGTTAAAGTGACTCTGCCTGTCGCCGCAGGCTGATGCCTGGGGCGACTCAGGTTACTGTTAAACTTTCGAACGAATTTGCATTTTATGTCTTATAGCACCTCCACATATTAGGACAAAATAGTGGCAATATACTGGGAGCAAGCCATTCGCTGTTCTCTAGGCAGTGCTTATATGACTTTGGGGACCTCTGCCATAACTCTGTGGTCCATAAGTTGGGAACCACTGAGATGGGATATTGGAAAGCTGAGTGCAAATGAAATCATTAACTCAATGTCAGGGAGAGCGTGCTCTTTAACAGAATCCTGGGGTGAATTCTTGCCACACTGAAGACACTTCTGCCATTCCCACTCATGAGCCAGAATGACTCCTCTATATAAAAGATGGACTTCTCAGACCGCTTATTACCCCTGATCCCCAGGAAGTCCCACCCTGTAATGAGCCCTGTGTCCAACAGGCGCTCTCATCCCTAGCAGCAAACACTATGCTTATTTCTGCCTCTAAATCTCTGTCTGTTTTCTCATCTCTAGGAAATTCAGCATCTGTTCCTATTTCTGTGCCCTTCCGCAAGCTCCCAGAGTCCTTTCAGCCAACTGGAGGCGCCCAAGGTGACCTTTCCTTCTGTAGACTTTTGGCATCTGCCTCTTGGGGTCACAAAGTTGTCCAGTTCCTTGTTTTGGGTTTGTTACTGTCTTCTAAGGTAAAACCTAAATTTTCTGACATGGGTCATGCTTAGAACTTCTTAGAGAAAGGTGCCAGATGAGCTGCAGTGTAACCACATAATACTGGCTGCATAATAGGAAAAATAAAGAGAGGGGCAGCTTAGTTATGTATGCATGGCCAGGGGTGGTGGTAGTAACTTTCATATACTGGATATTCTACAAGTAATTTCAAAGGTTCTCTTATCTATCAGCTCAATCATCCCTATATATTTGGTTCTCACGTCTATCCACAAACTATGGTTTAAAGTGATCTGAAAAATGCCTGAATTAAATATATACAGTCTTTTCTTGTCCATATTCTTAAATAGAACAATTCAGGGGCTATTTGCATAGCATTTGCATGCGGCTGGACATTACATATCATCTAGAAGGATAAGGTAGATGGGAGAGTGTTTGGGAGGTCTATGCAGACACTACAACTTTTTTTTTTTTTTTTTGACACTACAACTTTTTAATAAGGGATGTAAACACCCTTTAGATTTTGCTCTCCCTTGTGCGTCCTGAAATCAATCCTTTGGGTAGCAAAGGATGGCTGTGTATGATATACTTGCTATGTGCCATGCACATTCCTACTTGGCAAAGGGAAGAAAAACTTTAGTTTTTAGGCAGTGACAAATAAGCCCATTCTCTGGAGAAATGACCCTCATGTTTGCTGGCGATGGCTTTAAAGATGCTGGATTGTGTTTGTTCTCTGTACTCTTGTCCCCAGAGTTTGCCCTCTCTGTTTCTGCATGCACCCTATGGACCACCATTCAGTGTTTACAGGAGGTAGACAAGGATTTGGAGCGGGATTTTCCTAATAATGAATAGCATTCCTTCTAGAAGCCTACTAACCAATATGGAAATCAAGCCAGTTGCTCAGATGACCAAGCTAGTGTGTCTGCAGCAGGGGTAGAGGCCCAGGTCTTGCTGATGGTGTAGTCCTGTGTTTTTAGCTCTGGGGCTTGTCCTGGAATGTCTGTTAGCTGACTTCTCTTGATGGTGCCTGTACTTGCGTTCTGTGTTGGGCTGGCTTTTTCTACGTGAACTTTGTTTCCCCCCTGGCCTCTGGGTTAAAAGCAGTTATTTAAAGTATACAGGCCACTGGGCAACTGGTAAATAGTAGAAGTTTAGGGGATTTAATATCTTGGGAGGATTTATGCCAATTACTTAACTGCCTGAGTACCGAGTTCTTCATATTAGCTTTATAATAAGATGTGCTGGGTTCCACATTTATCCCAAGAAGACAGGCTTACCCAAATCATCTATATTTCAGCAGGCAGTGCCAAACTTCAGGCCTCAGAAACACATTTTAGATAATTTTTGCCATGCCATATATTTTAAGTATCATTAAAAAGCCATTTTCTTACTTTAAAAATATGTGTGCAATATATTTTATGAAACCTATAACAAGTCTATGAAAAATTGATTATTTTTTCCACAGGAATACGTTCAAATGATTTTCATTCTGCTCACCCAGTGAAAAATCCACCGAGCATTATGTCTTTTATCTTATTTACTCCCTCTCGTGTGTATAATCACCGTGTTCCCAAGGAAGAGAAACGGGCTTCTCTGTTTGGGTAGCCAAATAATTTCCTGTTGTCGGCAGAGGAGCTGATACAGATCTAAGCTAGGAAGTCTGGCTTTCCCTTTCAAATGCCTTATTTACCTATTCTACCTTCTTTCCACCAACTTCATGTGAACTGGGTCAGGGGTACCGAAGTGAGTGATGGGCAGTACTGGTGTGGGTGGAACATCTGTGTGATAGCTGGGAGCAGATCACTTGAGGAGCCGAGGAGATGTGAGCAGCCTCACAGGCCAAGACACTCATGGCTCTGTCCTAGTGAGGGATTAGTAGTGAAGGGTGAAAGTGACTCCAATTTACTTTCTTTCTGCAGCTCTCTGGTACATGGGCTGCAAGCGGAACCATGGCCAGGCATTTGACTTGATGACAGAGATAGGCCATATGCCTTCTGAGGGAGATTTGAGAGTGTGACTTGTGTCGAAGCTTTTCCCAGAGTCATTCTAGACTCTGGAGGTCAGGCGTTAAGGGAAAGCCCTTGTCAGCTGCTGGGGAGAGGGTGGGCATGGAAGGGTCTGGAATTTTGGGCCAACTCCTGCTGAGCCAGGTGGCCCCAACTGGAGTATTTACTTGGAGAGCTGCTACGTAAGATCTCCTCTTTCTTGTAAAAATCAAAAGATGTAAACCCTACCATCTTAGTAATTTGAATCGTGTAGTTCCATAAAGCATGTTCACTTCGTGTGGGAAACAGGCTAAGACCTAAGCATATTGACTTCCCATCCCTTTCTACCCTTTGCCCGTGCCCAACCACTCGATAATTCCCGCTGTTCAGAAAGACTTATTTTGAGGGGGGATATAGGCTTACCACCAAGATGGCTGTCACCTTCCCTCACCACCCCCACTGTGACACACTGGGGACCGAGGTGCTGGAAAGCAAAGTAGTGTGGTAGTCTACACACACACAAGCGAGGTGCTGGGCTTGCAGTGCGGTATGAGGCACTGGTTTAATTCAGGGCCTCAGTTTCCTTGCCCGTGATGGGGATCAGGTATTAAGATCTTCTGGGTTATGACCTTGTAAGGACTGTGTGAGGTCGGATGGATAAATAGCTTGAACAGGGTTACCACTTACATAATCCCCACTGCTGTCACTGTTAACCCTTACAAAGAGCCAGCTCCCTAAAGGGAAATTTCCCCTGTCTGCCTGCACCCAGCGCCCTACTGCTGGACCCGTAGGGGTTTCTCACATAAGACCAAATAGGTGACTTTAACTTGGGCTGTCTTCTTACTGATCTTCCTCACCTGGGGCATGCCACTGTTCTGGAGATGTTTCGAGACCTTGCTGCTCAAGGGGAAAATGGATTACAGTGTGTGTTATGTAACACATGAAGGCCAGGTGCCTGCGACACTGAGTCACCAAGGACGGGCCATTTCTATGAGGACGTGCTGTATGATGAGTGACAATCAAGCCAGGGTCCTGCTGCCGGGGAGCCTGTGTTGTAGCAGCACACGCCTTGGCAAGGAGACCTAATGATTTTTTTTTATTTATTGGCCTCGGTACAGCCCGGGAGGATGCAAAGTTTTCCTAAAAAGTGCTCAGGTTTGGAAATGGAACACTCTAGACTTAATATTGGCAGTACCTTTGAAAAATGGGTTATAAAGATAGTTGCTAAAAATGGTGTGGAAATATTGGTGTTCTCAGGTAGAATAAATATATCTTGAGACTCGGTATCTGAAAAGTTATCTCCGGTTCTTATTGAAGGAGCTTGCATTTGGCACATGCGCTCAGAGCTTGCTGAGGATGGTGCAAAGCTTTTTTACGCAAGCTTCAGTCAGACGTCTGGAGGAAGGTGGGATCTCACCTGCCGCCACTTGCCTTGGACTTTCTATTCCTGTTCAGTATGAGCAGGTGACATGTAGACACGACAAGGTGTCTATAATGGCGTGGGGATGGTTTTGTCGGGGAAGAAAATGGGATGCACCGTTAGACTCAGATGCACAGAAGCACACCCCTCACAGGTTGGGGTTAGGTTTTCACTGTTCTGATGAAACATCTGAGCAAAACAAGAGGTGGGGAAGGTGGAAGTTAGTTTTTTGTTTCTGGTAATCGCGGTGGGGAGGGCATAGCAGTCATAGCAGCTCTCTGAAGGGTATCCAGGAAGGACAGAGAAGGTCTGCACTGCCGACTTCCTCCTCCTGATACTGTTTTCCAGGGTCCCAGACTACTGGATGGTACCACTTACAATCGGGTGATTTTCCTTGCAGAAAATGCCTTCATTGATGCAGGCTGTGCTTTTCTAATAACCTAGGTGATTCCAATCCAAATGAACAAGATTTACCATCACAAGGATTGTGAAAGTGAGAAAAGAATCTAAGTCAGGGCTCTGGTGCCGTCTCCTCCCTCTCCATGTCATGTGTTGCAGCCATCGCTATAAAGCATAGCCCTTCTTTCATTGGACCCAACAAGCTCATTACTCATAGACAGTCCCTAGCATGGCGCTTGTGGATACCATAGCCAGCAAGCCACGGCTGACAGATGATCTGAACCTCATGTGCCATCCTGAACTTTGATGGCCTTTAAAGGCGCTGGGAGTCTGTAGCCAAATGATTGTTGCTAACACTGTCTACCATTATTCCTGCCTCTTATAATGAGACCCTTATTTTGTTCAGGTGCATGTAGAAAGCACTTAATCTGAGCGAATCAGAGGCTCTGGCCCTTGAAAATGGATTGTGAAGGCCTGGGCCAATTTTAACAACCACCCTGCTATCCTTTCAAACCTTTCTTACAGCTCTATGCAGTTTGATAATTTCTAGGTAAGATTTAAAAGAAATTCCCAGATAAGACAGAATCACATGAGAAAGCTTTCCTGCTTACCCTCCCTTCAGTGCTGAGGCAGTAGGCTGTCTATGATGAGAGCCGTTAGTGTATAGCCTTGAGTTTAAAAAAGAAAATCGGTTGTCACCAAAACAAAACTACCTACTCTAAGAATTCCTGTAGGTGTCTTCATCACATTGCCTGTTAACTGTGAAAGCTGAAGTGTGTTGAACAATCGTATGTGTTCTGTGGCAATGTTAGCCTGAGCCTTGGCTTGGCCATAATGAGGTTGAAACACAGATAGTCACCAGATACAACATGCTTGGTGCAGATGGGTGGGGAGGAGAGAAGGGTGAGGACTGAGTTCTGAGATGCCCTCAAGCCTACAGGTCAGGAAGGAGGAGAACCTGGGAGGGAGGGAGTAGCTCAAAGTTAGAGGAAGGATAAGAAGCACTAGCTGGTGAAGGTTTCCCAGGAAGACAGAACATCTTACCATGCTGTGTGTTTCAGATTGCATGAACAGGAGGGCAAAGACAGGGTTGTGAGATAAGCCAGCCAGAGACTACCATCCAGATAGTCTTAGCATGAAAGAAAAGGCTTTATTGCCAGTCACAAGTGCATGGGGAACTAGCCCAAATCAGGCAGCCCCAAGCCTTGCAACTCTTTGCCTTTTATGGAAACAAGACAAAACAAAGCAAAACCAAAAAACCAAACCATATCCTGGTTGGCACACTTCAGTTAGTATGAAGCAGAACTACAAAAACAAACAAACAAACAAAAAACCCACATACAACAACAACAACAACAAGGTTAGTCACTTATGGACTTTCCTGTAAGTATTGACTAAGCCTTTGTTTCTGTTTTGGCAGGTTTTGGTGCCGATTTGATAGGTTTTAGCATGGTGTGGATGTGGTAAGGTCTGGGGGCCTGTTAAAATAGACTCTCCGAGTTTGCTATTGGGAGATCATTTATGCGGTTTGGAAGCCGTTTTTGTAGAGTGGTGGGGGCAGAAGTTGGAGTGGAACAAAAAAAGCCATCTGCACAGCGTTTGGTGGTAACACAGGCCAAGGACATCATCACAGACCTCCGCTGCAGTTGGACCATGGATCCAGACACGGCCCTTGGTTGCAACTTGGTTTCAGACATCACTGTGGCCTCAGGTGGCAGCCACTCAAATTAGTATGTCCCCAGCAGCAGCATAAGCCTCAGACATCAAAATAGCCTCAGGTGTTTTTTTTTTTTTTTTTTTTTTTTATTTCGGGGCAGGGTTTCTCTGAGGTGATTTTATTGTTAACGGCTTTAATTTAGAGTATAAATGTACCACCTATTCTTTATGCATTCATCCATTGACAGAAACTAGGTTGTTTCCAGTTTCGGGCTAGTATGCATAGAGCAATACTGAGGGCCATACTGAGTGGCCTGCACTGCTACCCAAGGCCATAATGATATCTGGGCTTGAGTTGCAGCAGAGGGCCATGTCTTGGTCCGTGATCCTACGACAGCTGTGATCTGTGTTGATGTCTGTGAGTTTTATCACCAGGGGCCACGGCAGAGCTGACTCCAGTAGCCTGGGAACCATAGAATCCTTGCAGGCTGCTCACTAGGAGAGCTACCTCCATCCCAGGAGAACATGTTTGAGCAATGGACGTGTTTGAGCAAGTGTCTCTGGGGTAGGCACAATTTAATGGGATGGGAAAGAACTTTGCTTGAGCAAATTCTCTAAAAATGAAGCAAGATCAGGAGGCCAGGTGGAAAGAAGCTTGTTCAGAGTTGAGTCCAGCAGGATACAATGTGCTGGCCATCTTGATTAAGTTCTGAAAGCAATGCTGTGGCTTGAACAGGGAATGTCTCTTTGCATACTCATGGATTTCAATGTTTGGTCCCCAGCTGGTGGCATGGCTTGTGTAACCCCTAGGAAGTGGGGCCTGGCTTCAGGAGGTGAGTTACTGGGGATCAGGAGATGTGCCCAGCCTTGGTCCTGTCTTGGTTCTCTGCCAAGCTGGATGCAAGCAAACTGCATATATTCCCTACCATGGAGCTGCAGGAAACGTGTCTTTTCTGCCACGATGGACTGGATCCTCTCACACTGGTGCCCAAATGGATCAGTCCCTTTAAGCTGCTTCCTGCCAGAGATGAGAAAATCAACACAGATACCAACATAACAATAGACTCCTTTCTCTGCCTGCCTTCTCCCCCTCCCCCGACCCCAGGTCCACCACTGGCTGTGTGATGCTGCTTGCGAGGGTGCTGCAGCATGCGTTCCTAGTGCTTCCCTTTTTCCAGCTGACCCTTCAGGCTCCTCCGCTATCTGGGAATGCCTCTCTCCTCAGCTCTTTCCTGTCTCCTCTGTGGGACCCTGACAGTGACCTCCAGGAGAATCTGTGGATGCCTCTTCTGTGAACTCTTCGAGATCAAGTTTCTTTTATGTCACTGTCTCAGATTTTATAACCTCGGTTGATCTCTCAGTTCCTCATGGGCAGGAGCACATCATACTCACCTCTGCAGTTCATCTGAAGAGTAACACCCGGCTGCTTGTGATCATGTGGGGGGTGGGTCCCCTGTACAACCTTGGTAATTCAGCTGATCTGCCATTCCGGCCTCCTACAACACAGATCTCAGTGAGGGGAAAAAAGAACATTTTACTTATCCAATTTAGCAAGATATATATATTAGTCTTTATACGGAGCATGCGTCTCACAGCAGTGTCTACTGTCTGAGAAGCATGTGTGATATACAAATGGGGTAACTGTTTTTGTCTGTTGAACAACAAGGATTTAATTCTGAGCGTGTAAGTTCAAGGAATAGGTTCCACAAATAAGGTACAAGTTGGCATCTCACAGGACCAAGGCTCACCTGCCCCTGAGCTGTTGAGCAGAGGTTCACCATCTTCTAAGTTTGGATGATGTGGAGATACATCTGGAGAGGCTGAGTCAGTGCCAGCTTCAGTTTTCCAGCTGCACAGCATGAGGAGTGGAGTGTGGCACTCGGCAATTACAGATTGACAAGTTGGTTTAATATCAACTTCAGTGAGGACTTCAGATACAGAGTTGCGGGATTGATTAAGTAATACAGCATTACAGGCTCTAATGGGGTTTGGTCGGGAGGAAGGTTTCATAGGCCATGGGACTTTAGGGTTCAACTTTGGAGCCCGTGAAAAGAGCTGATATTTTTACCTGTAATTGGGCTGGAGGTAGGGCACCTCTGATTATAGCTTCAGACCTTTGAATGTGGCTGGAGATCGGGGGAAAAAGCTTTAGAATTAGCAGAAGAAAATGAACACAAAGACAAAAGCCAATAAGTGGTCACGGAGCTGCCAAGAGTGAAGGCACTAACGAGACAGAATTAGTTCTTACTGACAACTCGAAATTGCCTGGGACATTATAAAAATCAATCAGCCTGTTCAAGGCCAGCTCACAGTGACCACTGGATAGTGTGATGGCTGCAATTTGTCTGGACGCAAATTTAGAGAAGCCAGGAGAGACTTACCCTAATATGTAGCTTTTGGCTCGTACTAAGTTTTGAAGAGACGGCTCAAAATGAGCTTCAACACCAGTTATATTTTCCCAGAAATCTTAAAGCCAGAAGAACCAAAATTAGTTGATTGCTCATTTCTCTAACCCAACCTACTGTCATTTTGCTGTCTTTGCCAAGAATAATATATACATTTTAATGTTTTCTCCATGGATTTTTTTTGTGCCTTATGATTTTATTATCTCCCCAGTGACTTTTAATGCTATCATTATAGCCCTCAGCATTTTGAATTCAAATAAGTACAGGAAAATATTAGCCTACGAAATTTATTATTAAACAGACATGATGGGCACAGAAGGGATTTGAATCTTTTGGGAGAGGCAGATGAGTAAATCTATAATTGAAGCACGGTGAAGATGTAGCAAGCAGGGTGTCTGATTACACACAGTGGCAGCCGACTTGACAAGGCAAGCCTGTTTTGATTATTAATTGTGCTGTAGTTTTTAAAATCTGGAGGGTCCCCAGAAGGCCAATGCACCAAGGACTAGGTTTCTAGCCTGTGATGTTTTTGGGAATGAGAGAATCTTGGAGATGTGTGGCTTATTAGGAAGGAGTTAGGTTACTGGAACAGTGCCTTTGGGATGTTTCTCTTCTCTCTAACTACTAGGGAGAGAATAACCTCCACTATAGCGATCCATGCTATCGTGAATTCAAAACAACACAGACACAGAAAGCGAGCTCAAACTGGTCATTAGGACTTAGCACATGGACAGATCTTTGAGTAGTTAATAAAAGGTTCCCACACTCTCTCTCTCTCTCTCTCTCTCTCTCTCTCTCTCTCTCTCTCACACACACACACACACACACACGCAGTCAGACAAATAGACACACAAATGACACATGCACACACATGGAAGGGGAGGGTAAGAGGGAGAGGGAGCATTCCTAAGTAGAGTTGATGGAAGGGCTAAGCAAGGCAAGTCCCAGTGACACGAACAACCTTGTAGTGATGAGGCGAGCAGGCCTGCTTTTCATCCTGCCCAGCTCCTGCACGGCTAGCTTTACACTCGAAATAACAACACACAAATTGTATTCATTTGAACACTACCTGGCCCATTAGCTCTAGCCCCTTACTGGCTAATTCTCACATCTTGCTTAACCCATTTCTAATAATCTGTATAGCACCATGGGGTGGTGGCTTACCTGGAAGGATCCTAGCCTATGTCCATCTCGAGGCGGAGAATCATTGCGTCTGCCTCACTGCCTTCTTCCTCCTAGCATTCTGTTCTGTCTACTCCACCTATCTAAATCTGCCCCATCAAAAAGCCAAGGCAGTTTCTTTATTAACCAATGAGAGTAACACATAGACAGATAACCCTCCTCCTTCACAACCTAATATCTAAGAGGGATACAAATGGTCACAGTGCTGAGCTGAGTCTCGTCATCAAGACCTTGGGTCCTAGGAGCCCTGTGAAGTCTGGGGAAGTTCTCACAAATGTTGATCATATGACTGAATGAATGAAAGAGTGAAATACTTCAGCATAGGAGGTCTCTGGTTAGATGTGTAGCTTAGATTTCTCTGCCATTTATGGAAAGGGACCAGTATGGAACATGCTTCTCAGATGATTACCTGGCTCATCAAAGGGCATTTGGCACCTGGTACAGTGTGGGGTTTGTTACCTGCATACCATTGTAGAGGTGTTGCTTTGCTATTTATGGGGTTCAGAGCAACCTTGTTGTTTCCCATGGTGAGGAGAAAGACCTTAGAAGCATATGAGGTGGCCAGCTGACTTAAATGACAATACAATATAGTGAGAAAAATGCAGTTTCATTACTGTGCCTGGGTCTCAGTGGATATTCCATAAGAAACCCCATTTACTAGCTAGCAGAGAAAAAGCAATATTTAGTTTAGTGTAGTTTAGAACTTGGTTGTGCTAGTGATTATAAAATGTCCCTTTAGATCAGTGGTTCTCAACCTGTGGGTCACCTCCCTTTGGTCCCCACAAATAGCCCTTTCACAGGGCCACGTATCAGACATTCTGCATATTAGATATTTATCTTAAGATTCAGAACAGTCACAAACTTACAGTTATGAAGTAGAAACAAAAATAATTTTATGGTTGGTAGTTACCACACTATGAGGAACTGTATTAGAGGGTCCCAGCAGTAGGAAGGTTGAGAACTACCATCTAGAGAGTAACCGTTCTTCAAGCAGTAATCTCATGATCTTCCGTCGTAGCATCTTGATGCCTGAGCTTGTGGCTGGAGGGGATCTGAAGACCTTATATAACATCATGGCATATACAGATTTCTTGGAAATACTCTGGAGCCACTGCAGGAAGATGAAATCACTGTCTCCTCCCCTCTCCCCCATTTTACTTTAAAACTCAGTGTGGCTCAGCATTATTTTCTTGATATATTTAGGTGTCATGTAAGATCTTAAGAAAGGAGTCATCTATTAAAACACCTAAACTGATGATCAGAAACACCACAAAGTCCCTTACCTCGGAACGTGACTTAAGGGCCAACACTGGTGTCCTGCCACACATCAGGCATTTTCAGAGTATCGTCACACCTGTTGCTAGGTTTTGTCGCAAGAACTGGGTTGCCCAGTCTTTAGTCGTGTCCAATTTTCTCATCATTGTGTAGATGTGGGAAAAATCTTTCCAGCATGGCCAATATGTTCTGTACAAATGTATCAATTTCTCCTTAAACTGCCCTCTGAGGGGAACATAATAAATTTCATGGCTTTAATGGCGAGGGAAGGTGCTAACTAGCCACATGGCTCAGAGAACATCATTATAGTAACTGCCTCCTTAGAGGAATAAAGAACTGGCCTCGGGGCCTCGAAATTCCCTTTTTATACCAACAGAAAGAGACTTTCATACTTGTTCTGTGAATCAAGCATCCTCAGTAATTCTTTCCTGTATTGCTTAAGTTTCTTGGATTATTTTCCCCTCATCTCCCATTTTACATGATACTTTAGAGGACTGTTAAATAAGAGAAGGGCTAAACGGGTCTGAAAAATCATGAGAATTATAATAATAATCAGTATAAATGGAGTAATAGTATTTATTAGAACTTAAGATCTAAGCATTGCTTGGAACATTTCTTATTTATT
Source organism: Chionomys nivalis (assembly GCF_950005125.1). Classification (NCBI taxonomy): domain Eukaryota; kingdom Metazoa; phylum Chordata; class Mammalia; order Rodentia; family Cricetidae; genus Chionomys; species Chionomys nivalis. The sequence continues at coordinate 41,847,988 of NC_080093.1, forward strand.
AACTCTAATCCTTGCTACATTATGAATACGTGGAAAGCGAGGCCCAAGGAGGTTAAGTGCCTGCTCTAGATCATACTCCACTGAGTTTGTGTCAAACCCAGGGCATCTGCTCCCACAGTCCCAACTCCTAACTAGTATGCTTCCTGAGAATTGTCTTTCTTTACTCCAGGCTGTTTTCTGGCCTCTAACCTGATTGTTCTCTCTGCTTTAATGTTTTCTATGTGATGATCATCCATCTGCTTGCATTAAAAAAACATCTTGTCATCAGTGTCCCAAAGCAAAGATTTGGAACATGTAGTTCTTTAAAAGCAAGGATTGCAAGGATTAGACTGGGATGTAGCTCAGTTGGTGAGTACTTGCCTCTCAACCACCAAGCCCTGAATTTGATATTTTAAACAAAGTAGGTACAATAGCACATTCCTTAATCCAAGGATTTTGGAGGGAGAAGGAGGATCATGAATTCACAGTCATCCTTGGCTACATAGTGAGTTTGAGGGCCAGCCTGGGCTGTGTGTTTCAAAATGAAAAGAAAAAAGTAAGGCATTTTATAACCGCAATGATTTTCAGTTCATGGTTGTTTTTTTTTTTTTTTTTTTTTTTTTTGGGGTGCAATGAACTTTATTGATGGTATTCAAGAGAGTAGGGCTCCCTAAGCCCCTCCCGCTATTCTGGAGGTCTGGGATGGAAACTGTGAGGGAGATGCTCAGTGTCAAGGGTTAGTTAGGACAGGGACTGCTCAGCAGCCGAGGGCCTCTCTCTTGCTGTGTCCTTGCTGGGATGGGTGGTCCAGGGCGGGCTTCTTACTCCTTGGAGGCCATGTAGGCCATGAGGTCCACCACTCTGTTGCTGTAGCCAAATTCATTGTCATACCAGGAAATGAGCTTTACAAAGTTGTCATTGAGAGCAATGCCAGCCCCAGCATCGAAGGTGGAAGAATGGGAGTCACTGTTAAAGTCACAGGAGACAACCTGGTCCTCAGTGTAGCCCAGGATGCCCTTTAGTGGGCCCTCGGATGCCTGCTTCACCACCTTCTTGATGTCGTCATACTTGGCAGCTTTCTCCAGGCGGCATGTCAGATCGACAACGGACACATTGGGGGTAGGAACACAGAAGGCCATGCCCGTGAGCTTCCCGTTCAGCTCTGGGATGACTTTGCCCACAGCCTTGGCAGCGCCAGTGGACGCAGGGATGATGTTCTGGGCAGCGCCACGGCCGTCTCACCACAGCTTCCCAGAGGGGCCATCCACAGTCTTCTGGGTGGCCGTGATGGCATGGACTGTGGTCATGAGTGCTACCACGATGCCAAAGTTGTCATGGATGACCTTGGCCAAGGGGGCTAAGCAGTTGGTGGTGCAGGAAGTGTTGCTGACAATCTTGAGGGAATTGTCATACTTGTCATGATTCACACCCATCACAAACATGGGGGCATCGGCAGAAGGGGCGGAGATGATGACCCTTTTGGCCCCACCCTTCAAGTGGGCCCCAGCCTTCTCCATGGTGGTGAAGACACCAGTTGACTCCACAACATACTTGGTGCCGGCATCCCCCCATTTGATGTTGGCGGGATCTTGTTCCTGGAAGATGGTGATGGCCTTCCCGTTGATGACAAGCTTCCCATTCTCAGCCTTAACTGTGCCTTTGAACTTTCATGGGTGGAGTCATACTGGAACATGTAGACCATGTAGTTGAGGTCGATGAAAGGGTCATTGATGGCAACAACGTCCACTTTGCCAGAAGTGAAGGCAGCCCTGGTAACCAGGCGTCCAATACGGCCAAATGCGTTCACTCCGACCTTCACCATCGTGTCTCTGGAATGAGTCTGGCACTGCACGAAAAGAAGCGGCTGTCTCTAGAGCAGCGAGGAGCAGAGAGCCAGTTCATGGGGTTTTTGTGGAAAGTCTTCTATTAGTGGTCATTTCTGCTCATTACGTTGTCACGGACTGTTCACCCAATATTTGTGTGGCTGAAATGGGAGTTAAAGGGGACATTCAGCCGGGCGGTGGTGGCGCACGCCTTTAATCCCAGCACTCGGGAGGCAGAGGCAGGCGGATCTCTGTGAGTTCGAGGCCAGCCTGGTCTACAAGAGCTAGTTCCAGGACAGGAACCAAAAGGCATGGAGAAACCCTGTCTCGAAAAATCAAAAAAAAAAAAAAAAAAAAAAAAAGAAAAGGGGACATTCATTCAGTTATACATTTTTCAAATATTGAAAGTCCCTGATTGCTATGGTACCACACCAACATTTTGCCAACCAGAAAGACGTTTACCTACCTGTCTGTGATTGTTTTGAATATATTTGGTAACAACAGAATGTTTAGTTGTGAAGCACCAGCTGTGTACCAAGCAGTGTGCTTGGCATTTCACGTGGTATCATTGAGTCTTCTCATTCGTCCAGCTGCCTCTATTTGAGAGACGGATACTGAACTTCAGAGGAACTCGCTGTTGGTTCCTCAGCCAACAGAAGGCAGAACTAGCCGTCAAATCCTTGAGTACGTGACAGAGGAGAAGAGTCAAGTGTGGTGAGACTTGTTTATTCTGATAGATCTCGCAGAATCCACAGAAATGAAGAGCTGTGAGCTTTCAACTACTTTCCACATTCTAGAAGGCATTGTTTGAAGGGATGGGAGACTGGATGCATAGTTCTCTCCATGTCTATAGAAGGGTTGGTTCTAGAGTCCTTTCTATATGCAAAATGCTCAAATGGCTTATATAAGATGACATAGACCTATGTCTATCAGCCTATATATGTCATTTCACCTGTAGCCTTCTTATAATACCCAGTGCAATACAAACATCATAATGCACACATGTCGTGCACTTGTCATGATTTCAGTTGACAGTTTGTTGAACACTCAGACACACTGGTATAACTGTAGTTGATACCAAGTTGATAACTTGAGAAGTTAGTCTTCTATTTTTTCTTAGTAATTCACAACTCTGTGGCCTGAGACCTCTGAATTCTACAGAAAGTTTTCTGCCCGTCTCTTGATCCTGCTAGAAGTTTTCAAATTCCCTGAGGACTGGAAAGCAACAGAATACTGGCTAAAGAACAAAACTTGAGGAATTGGGGTGACCTACCTCTTAACAAACATTCATGGAGCTTGAACTTCCATGGGCTCAGTTGGCAGATAAACTCATTGGAGACCTGATTCCATCTGGAACAGAGCTTCTCAACCTTCCTAATGCTGCAACCCTTTAATACAGTTCCTCACATTGTGATGACCCCCCAACTATAAAATTACTGTAGCGGCTACTTCATGACTATAATTTTGCTACTGTTATGAATCATAATATAAATATCTGATATACAATATATCTGATATGAGACCCTGTAAAAGGACCATTCGATCCCCAAAGAAGTCTCGACCCCCAGGTTGAGAGCCACTGATCTAGAAGGTCATTTGCTGTCTTGAAAAATATTGCTATAATTTCTAATTCACAGACTATAATATTCATCCCTCTACAGTACATGCTAGTGACCTCAAGTACATTCATGCTAGAGCAGAGCATTTTTTCATCCCCAGAGAAGCCTCACACTTAAAATCCTTCCTATTCCCTTTACCTTGCCATGTTGGCAACCACCAGTCCCTTTCATGTTTGTTTCTGGATTTGTCTGCTTGGTTTCTTCATTTAATGCAACGAATTGGCATTTATTGGTGTTTCGGTATCATCAGCATTTCACTTTCCGTGGCTTAGTAATGCATTGTATGATATGTCACATTACATTTAGGGCTTGGGGAAGATATGCAGACAGCTGTTGTCTTTGCGTGCCCTTTGCTTTGCTTGGATACCAGATGATTTGTGTGTGTGTGTGTGTGTGTGTGTGTGTAAAACTTGATTCTCGGGTAGAGCAAGTGGGCCTGGTACAACCCTTCAGAAGATTGGTTCTAGTTCAGGCATGTGACCAAAACTTCTACTTTCTGGCTGGGGTGCTGGGGTGCTGGGGTGCCTGCTTTCAGAAAACCTACCTGTGAGCTGGCATGGCATAAAGGAACAGAGGTCTTAGCAGTTCTGCCCAGGACACAGTCCTGTCACATCAGTTGGTACTCCCAGCCAGCTGGGGCACTGGTGGTCTTTGGAAAGTGCTGGTGTAGAGTTCCATGCAGAGTGTAGTGACATCTGTCAGTGGCTCCTACAGTTCTGGGCACGGTGATATAAGGAAAGAACATGTCCAAGAATTAATTCCCAGCTCGGTGCCAAGCAAGTGGTCTGAGAGTGAGTGTGCTCCAAGGGAGGGCCTCGTTTGCCTGAGCGGCAGGATGGAATCCGTGGAAAATCCCACCCAGGATCTCACCCCGTGAGTGAACCCCAGTAACACGCAGGGAAGACCTGGACTAGCAGCGCTTTCTGTTACAGCATGTTATGCTATGCGAGGTCATAGGATCCTGTAGGTGGGATGGCTTCAGGGAGACACGGATGAAAGTGGGGCATAGTGTCCTTCCCAGCAGCCACTGGGAGACAGTGACCTTCCCAGCAGCCACTTCTTACCTGTGATCACCTTGTGGGATCAACCTGTTTACCTGGAAAAGCTCTTAGGTCTCAAATCTTAAACAAATGGCTAAGGTGCCCATTAACATATCAGCATGGATGCTGTCCACCAATCTCTTAACATCTAGTGCCTGGCATGCCCCGCTCCCTACCCTGAACTCTCCAGTGCAAGGACTCACTTGGGCTTTTCCTTCTTCCACCCTTTCTCTTCTGTATAACACAGCCATTTTGGCTATACTGAATGAATCTCTTGGTCTCCTGGGCTCCTGGCTCACTCCTCCTCTTTCCACCTCTCCTCACGAGGCTCAGTCCAGTCTGCCAGTCATGTTTAGTCTGGAATATTCCAGCAGCCTCTGCCTGTGCACATTCCTCGTATCTATAATAAAAATCTCAACCCCTTAGGAGCGGTCACGTCCTCCTTTTATTTCTTTCCTTTATTCAAAAAGAACGGCAGGTGATCTTCAGGAAAGCGCAGATTCTCAAGACCCTCTCTACCTCCCTGCTTCTAGACTCCTAACTAGATTTAAATCCCCTGCAGTGCCTTAAAGATGAGATCCACGTGACCTCTGAGGGGCGTGTGGAGCCCCTGGATAATCGCTGAGTTGTCTGGTTTATCCAGAGTTCAGGGAAACACATGGGACAGCAGCGGGAGGAACGTAAAGGTGGACCAGGACACATTTGCCGGTAGGAGCTTGCTGCACTTTGCATAACACTGTCCACAGTGAAACGTTTGAAAATTCGGAGTCTCGAAATGTCTGGCCTCTGTAGAGAACCCAGATTTTACTTTAAGAAACATTAAATACGATTCTCTTCTAGCAGACACTATAAAACTTGTGTTCATGACAAGGAATTAAAGTCTTTTTATCTCCTGCCTTGTAAGACTTTTATCAAATATTTTAAGATTCACACCCCCCCCCACACTAAAACCCTTTGTTCACACAAAGGCCCCATTGATGTCCAGAAGCAGTGACCCCTCCTACAACTTCCTTCTTCATTTTCTTTGTGCTGAGTCTTTTAAATCTAACCAGTCTCAAAAGGCAGTGGGGACAAGACAGTATGTGTGTTGGAATGAAAACCCAGTAAGCTTCCTGTCTCTGATCGCTTGCCCCTTGGAGCAGGCCCTCTTGATCAAAAGTAAAACCTTGCCTTGTTGAGACACTTTCATTGGAGCGATGGCTTTTTTTTGTGTGTGTGTCCCCTAAACTTAATTCTAACAACCCCATATTTGATGTGCTGTTTCTGGGCTATCGGTTATGAGCCAAGCAGTTCCTTTCATTTCCACCAAAGGTAGTATCAAACTTGGCCAGCCACTCCTATGCTATTTCTGAACAAAAAGAGCTAGAAATGTAGAGGGGAGGGTCAGCAGGCCCTCCCCCCCCTTTACCCCATGAGTCATGTGTTTTAAGGAAAATGGTGTGACTGCCTTTGGCCTGTTAATCTAGCCTTAGCCTTTCCGGCTAGGAAATGCGAACCACATGGGCTGCTAGTAAGGGTTGCTCTAAAGTTCTCCGTGCTTCCATGAAATGCTGTTCCAGCTTTCTTCAGGTTTATATCAGAATTTATTGTGCATCAGAAAACCCGAGAGTGCTCTGTGAAGGATATCATAGTGCAGAAACTGCAAACAGAAAACCCGAGAGTGCTCTGTGAAGGACATCACAATGCAGAAACTGCATATAGTTTTACACAAGTCATTTTTTTCCTTGTATTTAATTTTTTTCAAACAATATATTTTGATCTTACACCAATGTCTAGTGACAAAAGTGGGAAGCTTTAGCCTCAAAACATATGCTACCAGTCCAGCAGGTGTGAGAACCAAAGTTACATTTTAAGTTTTAATTACTATGCCGTCGAGATCCATGAAACAAAAATGCCGCGGATCGGCAAGCCCCTTGCCCAAGGACAGAGAGTTCCTGAAATGCTGAAAGCTGTTGATTATGGGAGATAAGAAGCCACATGTTTTCACTCCCCTAAACAAGTTTGTTTGACCCATCTACACCCATCTGCACTTGATCACATGAGGGCGGGAGATTCACAGGCAGGAAATAGGTCAGGATGCACGCTTGCCCCTGATTGGACCTGATGGGAAATACTTAAGCAGCTACAAAACTTGATTCAGGGCTAGTTTTTTCCCCCTGGGAAACCAGAGATGGACCTGGCCAGAGCTCATCAACGTAGTCAATATTTAATTAAAACTCACTTCAAATTTGGCTTTAAACTGTGGTAGTGGTCTGATTTCGTGGTGGGATTAACACAGGTACTAAGATCTCAAAAACACAAAGATGATCGCAAAAGGGTATTTGTTTGTTTTCAAACCATCATTTCCAGAAGACTCCACTGTTTTAGAAGGCATTGAGGTGTTAAAAGTAGCAGGGATGGGGGGCTGGAGAGATGGCTCAGAGGTTAAGAGCATTGCCTGCTCTTCCAAAGGTCCTGAGTTCAATTCCCAGCAACCACGTGGTGGCTCACAACCATCTGTAATGGGGCCTGGTGCCCTCTTCTGGCCTGCAGGAATACACACAGACAGAATATTGTATACATAATAAATAAATATTAAAAAAAAAGTAGCAGGGATGTTTGCCTTACCAATCATGGTTGCTGTGGTGCAGAATCTCAGTGTTTTCCATCATTTTGGTTATTTGAGTTAGTCAGTGTTCTGATAGGAAAAGGACAAGAGTGGTTGCATGGCTTTTGCATAGTGTAGGGCCATTGGAAGTTGCAGGGACCCATTGATCCTTGCGTAAGGCTCTCTGGCTCTGCACTGATGAGGGGATGGACCACGAGACAGAAACACATTTGTGGACTTTGGTTTCTAATGGAAAGAGGAACAAACAATTGAGGGTGTTATGCAAGTGCGGGATGTCATGCATGAACAGAATGACTTCAAATGGGGAATGAGTACAGAACATGTTGTATGTTGGAAGAGCACAATGCTGGGTAAAACTTTTCCATGAGTTCACCTGGTGTTTCTCATGACAAAAGGCCCCGTTGTTGGGTTCTGGAACACAGGAATTATAACAGTCTTAGCAGCCAGGCAGTCAACTGTGGATTGGGAGCAGGGGAAATGGGGACCAAGCACCAATGTGATGGACAGGCCCTGTTCAAAGGTTGTTCAGAAACAGACTGTATTGACGTATCCTTATGGTCTCAGCACTTGGGAGGTGGAAACAAGACTGTGAATTGCGAGCCAGCCTGGGCTACATAGCAAGGTCTTATTTCCAAAACCCAAAACAACAATCACAGTGTTGGTCATGGCCTAGCACCTGAAGTGTGGTTATTGGCTCCCTCTCTGGAACCCAGTGTTGGAAGACTCTCAAGGCCCTACTCCACATGTGTTGAAGCATCCTGCTTTTTAAACAAGGTCTTTTGTCGGGTGGTAGTGGTCACTCGGGAGGCAAAGGCAGGCTGATCTCTGTGACTTCAAGGCCAGCATGGTCTACAAGAGCTAGTTCCAGGACAGGCTCCAAAGCTACAGAAAAACCCTATCTCGGAAAACCAAACCAAACCAACAAACAAACAAAACAAGGGGATGTAGTTCAGCCGGCAGAGTGCTGACCTAGCACTCTGAATCCTTGGGCTTGATGCCAAGCACCACAGAAGACTGGACGTGGGGGCCTATGTCTTTAATCCCAGCACTAAGGAGGTGGAGGTAGAAGGGTGAGGAATTTGAGGCAGAGGCTAGCCTGGGCTACATGAGATTGTCAAAACAAGCAAAGAAGAACAAACAAACAAGCTGCCCTGTGGAATTAGGTCATAGATTACTGGGCAAGATGTGGGTTGTCAGACGATGCCTCCCTCAAAGGGGAAGATTGTGGGGCCAGAGGCAATTGAGAAGCAGCGCAGAAGAACTCTGCCTTCTCTGCACTTTTGCAAGCCGGACTTGCAAAGAGCAAAGGTTTCCTGTCTCCATCTCTTCCAGGGAGAACACAGGCTAGCCACTGAAGAGAGCTCTAGACCCTCACTGGCATGGAGAAGATGCCAGAGGAGCTTCTTTTAGCAAATTTAACTAATTACTCTTCATATAGCACTCACGTCTTTCCAAGTTCACCATGAGACTTGATGTCTTTTTTAAAAACCTTATCTCTTTTTAAAAATTACCATTCTTTTTGAAGATGTTACATAAAAACTGCTACTCATATCTCTCTATCCTCCCCTCCCCGCCAAGACAAGCAGGCCTGACTGTCCTGAAACTTGCTCTATAGGTCAGGCTGACCTTGAACTCAGAGTTCCACCTACTTCTGCCTCCCCAGTGCTGGGATTAAAGGTCTGTACCACTGACACCTGGCCAAGGTTCCTTCTATATGAACTGCCATTCTCAGGGTGTCAGAATACAGAGAACGCATATCTAAAGTATACACATCAGTGGACTTCTGTGTGCCGTTGCCAGGTTAAACTTTGATAGTGTGTCCATAGCTTCGTACCCGTGAGGCTCATTGGTCTGACAGCTGTCAAGTGCAGAAATGCTATACACACTTGATTTGGGTCATTCCTATTTTGTTTAGGAGACTGAAACAGAACTCCGGAGTCAGTCCTGTAGTCACTGGGTCCTCATTCCTCATGGGATGAGAATCTGGAACTCAGCCCTGTTTGTGATTACATTTTTTTCCCCCCAGTTTCCAGAAGGTTCTTAAGAAGAGTTGCCTGGAAAATTGGGAGAAGGAAGCATGCCAGGCAGGAAGGCCTAGCAGAGGAACACTGTCCTGTAGATGCTGAAGCTGACAAGGCTGCCCAGGTAACTCTGTGGGTGAGTTCCCTCCTCAGCGACAGTCAAGGATTCCCAAGAGCTGGCCTACTTCCTCCCTCTCTGCACAAGACAGGCATTTTCAAGATCAGAGGTGAGGCCATCACTGGAGCAGTGCTGACCCAGCTTCGAGGTAATTGTCCTGAAAGGGTGGTTAGCACAAGCACTGGGGGAAGGAAGACGGCCGGCTTCTGCTATTGGCTACCGTCACAGCCTCCTTGGCAGGCCTGGTTTCTTGCTCATAAATATAAGCAGACTTTCCGAAAGGGCTGGAGTACTTTCAAGCGAAGGAGAAAACATGGTTCGGTTGGTTGTTAGCTCTTCAGTTGCTCCCGATTTTAAGAATCGGAGGGCAGATGGGAGACGAAACAGCTGTGTTGCCAGGGGCTCCGCGGGAAGAGTCTATTAGTTTCCACAACTGTTTCGGGAAAGGTGACTTCATAACAACAACCACCACAACAAAGGTGTCAGGATGTGAATCTGTGGAGAGGTGCGGGGAGGATGATCGACTTGTGTGGCCTCCGAACTTAGCTTCCAGTGTAAATATACCCTGAGGAATCCAGGTCCTCTTCTGAGGAGGTCATTAGGGAAGTGATGCTGGGCCAACTGAAGTCCTGTGTGCATGACAAGGGTCAGCTGCTCAGGAAGGTCTCACAAACTTCTGCTCCTGTAAGGTAGCAAAAGATAGAAGACAAAACAATGGGCTGGCTCCTACCTACCTGCTTAACAACCTGGACTTACCACCCCCACCAGCTGTAAATTGAGTGTGTTAAGTCATAAATCTCAAAGGAGGTGAAAGTTCCATGGCAGATAATGAGTTGTCTCCTTTATCTCCTCATTCATGACTTCCTGTGGGGGGCCTGGTAGAGCCCTTGGGCCGTCTTTGACATGCAGCTGCAGATAGGTGTGTGTGGGGATGTATTTCAGGCAATCTTCGGGGTAGTCTGTCCTGGTTTTGATGGGGGCCCTTTGGAAGCTCTCTGGGGAAAGTGGTTACTTAGCACTCGCACTGGGCAGCATGAGATCTTTGTCTTCAAAGACAGAGACTTGTTTAAAAAAAAAAACAAAAAAACAAATGAAGGAAATTCCCCAAAGAACCTTCCCAGGGAGCAACAAAAACATCCGCTGTAAACAGCAGGTTCATCTTCTGACAGGTTTTGTTTGCAAATGATAACAATTACAGGTAATTTTTCATTTCAATTGGAGGAGCAGGTATTAAGGAGGGGGGAGGGGCAGAGCAAAGATGAGCGCACAAGCTCTCCCAAGTGCCTCATTCACTCCCGGGTCTACAACCTGAGCTGCGTGGAGGACCAGGTAGTGGCTCCCTGTTCCATTAAGAGATCTAATTGTGGCTGTTCCGTCTGTTGGCAGATGCAGTTTCCACATAACAACGGCCCAGAGACAGAGCTGCGTGATTAATGCCTCCAGCTGTCATATGCCCCATTATCTGTGCATTTGCATAACTTAATGGTTTAGGACAGGGGAGAGAGGATGCTTAATTTAATGTTTAGCAGGCCCTTGATAGCTGAATAATTTAAGAACTGTCAAGGGGGGTCAGTCCTACACCAATTCAGCAAGACAGCTATGATTTCTGCATATCGTTAAAATTCTTACTGGGGAGATTTTTTTTTTTTAAGGGAAAAGGAACAACAATGCCTGAAAGGAAGCATTGATTTTTCTGTTAACCATTTCCTAGCTGTGGCAAATGGAAGTTTGTTTTTTGACAGCAGCTGCTTGTCTGAAGACCACTGGGAAAGCAGGGTTCTCTCCTCTTCCCCTACTCTCTGGATACCCCCCTCCCACCAACCCCAAGCCCAGCCCCTACCCTCTCTTTCTGATCTTGCCTCCTTTTGTTCCCCTCAACCACCTCACCCTTTATGCCCTATTTTATGACCCACTTACAATCCTCTCTCCCTCTTTACCTCCAGCCTCTCCTTTAGCTGAAAGGCAGATGGGGAGGAGGGAGGAGGGAGGTGTTGAGGGAGGAGGGAGGTGGAGAGGGAGCATGGACAGGGAGGAGCATAATTTGCTTAAAATCAACTAACAGCCCAACCTGCTTTCAATAGGAAACACTGTCAGTTTCATTAGTTGCTAATGAATATTATTAAACTAATCTGTCATTTGTTTTCTAATTATGTGTCACCAGGCATCACGGTGGCAGCTGAGGTGACTCACTAGTGAATAATGTGTAGCTCTCCCCCATTCTTTTTTTTTTCAGAGTAAAAACAGCAAGTGATTAGCGATCATTTCAACAGACATAGTAGGTCACCCCAGCCCTCGATAGTCATTTTTCTCCCACACGTTCTTAGCCCTGTGAGGCTTTTCATTCTTCAGTCTTGGCAGCCCATTCCTGGGTGATAGATCTGGGCCACCTCAAACCTCAGAAAACCTTGCTTTTAAATTCTCGGCTGGTGTGACACAATGTCAGATGACCTCCCCCTCCCCAAATCTTGTGGGCTTGTATTTTGGGCAACTCAGTTGCCCAGTATGTTATAGACTAGGCTCTGATGCTTGGCTGGTCACGAAGGTTCGAAGTGGTTCTGCTCAAATGCCTGGTACTTTGATGGTCCGGCTGGACTTCCAGGTCCCTCTCTGTGTGCAGCCTTGCTGGTAGGATGCGGGAGCTTACTTGGGAGCATCAAGAATTCTGAAGGCTGGAGGTAGAAATTGCCTGTGGCCGTGGATGCATGCGGGAGATCTCATTTTCATCACATTTGAGACAGTGCTGTCTGTCACAAAGACTGACGAGGTGATGGGGGTGGAGGGTGCCTCTCTGTGACAGGTGGAGGGATGTAGGTGGGAGTGTGAGTCTGAAGAGATGGCTGGACAGTTAAGAGACCAGTGCTGCTCCCGCAGAGAACTGGACTTCATGCCTTCTTTCAGCTGCATCCTTCATTTCCACTGTTCTCAAGAACTGGTCCCTTCTGATTGTGCCACCTCTGGACCCATTCTCCTCCCAGTCTATAAACCTGCTTGGTCTCAATGCAAACATAATAGTGCTGCAATTTTTTTTTTCCTCCTGAGATAGGGTCTCACTATGCAACCCTGGCTGGCCTGGAACTCACTATGTAGATCAGGTTGGCCCCATTCTCACAGAGATCCATTTGCCTCTGCCTCCTGAGTCCTGGAATTAAATGTGTGGACCACTATACCCAACTTTGGGACCGATTTTTAAAAACCCTGTCTACACTCAAGGAGTCTGTGGTCTCCCTGTCTGTCTGCTCCCTTGCCATTGTGGCTGGATTCTTGGACCAACTGATATTACCCAGGAGGGGCAACCAAGTTCCCATAAGGCCTTTCAAAAAGGCCTTGGGCTGTGAATTTAGGGAGAACACAAGCATTCAGATCATGGCAACTTATTTCTACTGGCTCTTTCCAGAATCATTTAAAAATTTTCCTTCTTTCTTGACCTTCTCTTCCCTCAAGATTAAGTGTCCTCTGAAGTCTGCCATGAGGACTTTCCTATTCTCCTTCCACAGTGGCTGTGGTTTCTTGTGGAAACCCAGACACCCAGCACAAACGGTTCTTGAGTAACAAGTATACATGTGCATACAGAAGGCACACTTATACCATATGCACTTATGGTTGCTCACAGGACATCTTGACATCCTTGACTCATGTACAATTCACCTTTGCATGTTTGAGAAGGACCCAGTTTTCACCTTCTTTATCCATCCCTTGCTTCACGCCTTTATCCTGCAGGTTCCTTCATCTCTCTTCATCATCTGTCATCACACAAACATCCTGTTGGGTTCCACTCCTTCAGAATGTCTTTTTTGCCTTCATGTTGTTTGTTATCTGGTCAGAACATGGCAACCACGCAGGAAAGCTGTTTTCACTTCTAACCTCCTCTGCTTTTATCCCATTATCCATCCAGTCACCAGAGAAATGCGGCCAAAATGCAAACAGAGATAAGCCACTGGCCTACTCAACATCCGGCAGCGGCCTTCCACTTCCTAGTTATGTCAAACCTTCAGTTCGGCACGTGAACTACTTTCTGCTGCCTAGATTCACACCCCTCCATTCTCTTTGCCACATTTTCTGCTGCTTTGCACCTTTAGGTCTTTGCACATGATTTATCTACTGAGATTAATCTCTCTCTCTGCTTCCATTAGGCAGCTCTTTTATTCATGTCAACTCAGCTCAAGTTACAGATAGCTTCCTGGGAGATATTTGGCAATGTCTGGAGGATGTTTTGTTTATTTTAGGTTGGGGAGCTCCTGCTTAAGGATGCTGCCAAGCATGGCACATCCTACAGAGCACAGTAACAATCCTCTTCTACGTGAGGCTGGAGGACCCAAGTGCTGAGCTTCGACACTCTGCTTTCTATTAGTTTCCATGCTATTATATATATTTTTTGGGGGGGGGTTCTTCTTTTTATTTTCTTCTGCATGTTTTTGATTTTGACTGTATTGATTTGCTTATATTGTTTGAACCAGAGGGCAGGCTTTTCTGTCCTGACTGTACAGCATCTTAAGAATCAGTTACTTGAAAACTTTAGTTGATATTTATTACTCCTTAATTACTCTTGTTTATACCATACTGGATGTTTGTGAAACTATTATCAGTCATTTACAATTTAGAGTGAATGAGGTTGGATGAGTTCTTGTCCTTGATATTAGAAAGAAATGGGGTGCAAAAGAGGTACTCATGTTGTCCCCCATCATTTCTGGGATGTTTTAATTCTGCCCCACCCCTTTAGCCCCAAACATTTTTGAGAACACATCTAGGAATCTATTGTTTATTTTGGTTTCCTAAGATTTATAACAGTAGAAATTTGAGGGGAAGAGTGTTTTACTTGGCTCTTGGCTTCAGCAATGCCCTTCTGTATATTCCTGGGAAGGGAGTGTGTAGAAGTCTACAAACAACATTCTGAAATCCTCTTGCCAGATAGCTTCTACACACGTTCTGCAAATGGGCGGAACTGGCAGGACATTAGGGCATGGAAAGATAGAGGAGAACACTCCTGTGCCCCTGGAAATGCAGAGGCAGTAGGGTAGGATGCCATCCAGACTCTTGTTGCCCTGACATCTTCATCAATCAGGAAAGTACCCATAGATCTCAGCTCTGAGAGCAGTGATGATTACTTAGACGTCTCTAGGCTCTAACTAAGCATGACTTGCTTAAATAGCACCAGCAGTGAGAACTCTGAGGGCCTTAGGGGTGCAGCAGAATAAAATGGAAACTGTTATGCTAGTTGACTGGCTTCTCTTGTTGGCTGTGCCTTTTCCAGTTCCATGCCCCCACCATCCATTTTCCTGCCCAGTCATTGCATCATGCTGGTTGCTTTCTCTATGGCAAGCACCAAGAACGTGTGTCTAAATACAGGTTTTCCTACTTCCTGTCTTTGATTTGCTGGGAGTTGGCAAAGTTGTGAGGATTTAGCATCATGATTCTGACTCGTTGAGTTGCATTGTGCCCCAAATCAGTTTTCTTTGATGTGTAATAGTTCATATTGCCATCTGAGTTGGGATACACTTGTTGTTGTTAGCTGGCTGGTTGGTTATCTGTATCTCGTTGGTCAGAACGAACTTTGTCAAGGCACAGATTTTCTTTTTGTCACACACTAGCTCCTAAATTCAAGATGTTTCTGGAAACATAATAGGAACCCGAGTGCTCTTTAGTGAGTGACTTAACTCATGTGTTGAGGGTGCTTTTGGGCCAGTTTGGAAAGTGGTCCATGTCTGTGTGCCTTGTCTGACACTGTGATAAGGCTGCTCAGGAGACCACAATTTTTTTCTCAACACTTTAGGACTTAAGTATTAATAACCCAGTTTCCACCAAGAAAACAAATTCAGAGTGTTAGTAACTACCATATGGTCATATCAGTAAAAATTGTCCGAGCCAGCACTGGCCTCAGGTTGAAGTCTAGAGCTACATTCCTGACCTCTGTTATGCAGGTATTTTCTTAAGCCGAAGAACAGGTTCTAAGGTCCACAGTCCAGTGTGTGAGGAGACCTCACTGTAACCTGTTTTCTATTTGTGAAGAATTGTAAAGGGGAGCTTGAAAGCTCCAAGCATCAAGAAGTGTGTCTTATTCAATGTTCTATTGCTGTGAAGAGACACCATGGTCATGACAACTCTCTTAAAAGAAAGCGTTTAATTGGGGCTAGCTTACAGTTTCAGAGGTTTAGTCCATTACCAGAATGGCAGGAGGCACAAGAGCACACAGGCAGACACAGTGCTGGAGAAGACACTAAGAGTTAATACCACAAAATCCAGAGGCCCAAGAAGTATAATGCTTTCTGTTATTGTGTGCATGTGTGCAGGACTAGAGATCAACATTGGGTGTCATTCTCCAGGATCCATCCACCTTGGTTTTTGAGACAGTTTCTCATGGGGACCTGGGATTTTTGGATTTGGCTGAGGTAGCAGGTTAGTAAGTCCTAGTGACAGTGGTCCTCCTGTCTCTGCATTCCCAGAACTAGGATCACAAGCACATGCTACCATGTGCAAACTTTTTTTTTTTTTGAGACAGGGTTTCTCTATAGCTTTGGAACTTGTCCTGGAACTAGCTCTTGTAGATCAGGCTGGCTTTGAACTCACAGAGATCTGCCTGCCTCTGCCTCCTGAGTGCTGGAATTAAAGGCGTGCGCCAC
The DNA here is from genome assembly GCF_950005125.1 of Chionomys nivalis. Lineage (NCBI taxonomy): Eukaryota > Metazoa > Chordata > Mammalia > Rodentia > Cricetidae > Chionomys > Chionomys nivalis. The sequence continues at coordinate 41,863,810 of NC_080093.1, forward strand.
CACCGCCTGGCTCCATGTGCAGACTTTTACATGGGTGTGGGGATCAAATTCGGGTCCTCATGCTTGCACAGCTAACCCTTTCCCAGTGAGTTACCTCGGTGGTCTGCTTCCTAATCTTCCACGTAAAGTCCCAATCTTACTGTAGTAAAATCAACATCTAGAGACCCTGGTGTGAAATGGGGCAAATATTTGTAATGTATTAAATTGAAATTTTACGCGTTACTGGGATGGTTAGCTTTAATTGTCATCTTGACACAACGGAAAAATCACCTGGGAAGGGGACCTCAATAAGGGGTTGTCATAGGTGATGTCCCCTGAGCTAAACTGCTACTGTCTTCATTGGATGAGAAAAAGACCACAGCAGAACCTGTTGTCTGTTGGCATTCTCTCCCTGAAGGAATGGGTAGGGAGGTCATTGACCCCCCTCATCCAAGGGTTCAGTCACTTCTCTGACATTTGTGTGTAATTCTGTCCTAATTACAGTTGTCCTCCAGTAGTGTATGGGATGGGGAAGATGAGGAGAAGGGACCTCTATCTGTGCAGCTAAGGGGAAGTTCGGTGATGGCTTTCCAGAGTGGCTGCTTTGAAGTCATCTACACTCCTGTCGGTAACCCCGAATCCGTGCTTTATAAGCAAGCCTAATAAAGTCGTTGATTTCTCAGTGTGAACTCTGGTCTGTTAAGCCTTGGAAGGGGGTTAGAGGGATGGGTGTATTTCATATCTCTTGCAGCGAAGGAATTTTAGAAACAGGGATTGTTTAGATTGGGTTGGCCTGTGGCCAGCGATGGACTGTAACCCAGGATTATGAACTAACATAAACCTTTCCTCTTCTAAGTCGCTCTTTCCAGGTCTTTTTTTTTTTCTGTCTCAGCAACAGATACTGACTAACCTTCTACAGTAAGCTACATACTATTTCATTATGTGCAGTGAACATTCTGTGCAGCGACTTGGGGGAGATAACTCGATTCTTAATGGTACTTCCTCGGTTTCAAAGAAAGGTAGATCAGGGGAAGAGACTTGTTAGCTCCATGGTAAAGACTCCTCTAAAGCTTCGTGGATGTCATTGCCAACGAAGAACTTCCTCTAGCGAGGAGCCAGTGGTCACAAAAGTGAAGGGTGAGTGGGGTACTTACAGGAGGTGAGGTGATCTGATAAAGATTTGAAACTAGTCTAAAATGTGTCTCTTTCCCATGCCTAGAAAGGGTCCCTCCTGTTGCAGTAAGGAATTCATTCTCCATACTGACGGTCCACAGTGACTAGAAAGGGTCCCTCGTATTCCAGTAAGGAATTCATCCTCCATACTAGCGGTCCACAGTGACTAGAAAACTCGCTCTACATGGCCTTCAGTCAGTCACACTTGAACCTAGTCCATCTTTCCACATAGTCAATATCTGAGAAGCTAAAGTGTGTGCGTGCGTACATGCGTGTGTGTGCATTCATGTGTGCATGTGTGCGTATGTATGTTGCGTATGTGTAAAACATCCAGCAACAACTTATATTGCTTGATAGGCAAGCCCAACTGAACAGCCATCAAGTTTCTTCAGAAGAGACCTTTGTAGAAATTGGGAAAAATACCGCCTTTTTGTTTGCTTTTTTAAAACTAGAGATGGATTCAAATTAAAGGCTGGGGTGAAATTTTTCATTCTGTATCTAGCAGAGACTTAGCAAGGTGAAACCACTTGGCTAGTTGCTTTGTGTTTTAGAGCTGCAGGGGAGTTTATTTGTATAATGAGGCAAGTACAGATCACTCCAGGACCCGGCAATATAAGAATAGGGCTCAGAGACACCCAAGATAAATGGTCTTCCAAGCTCAGAACAGGAGGGGTGACTGAGGCCTATATGGTACGTGGTGGCATCTTCTAATATATTTTATCTGTTTGTGCCAGGATTGTCCAATCTTTTCCTTACACACGCCTTCCCCTTCGATTATGCTACTGGTAAATTAGCTTTTGATTTGGGGAGGCGTCGGGTTCTTAAATTCTTCTAGTGAGGTGCTATTTGCCATCTTTTAGATTTTCCTGATTTTTCTCTACAAGACCAGACAAATCCTGACAGTTACTGCGGGGGCGAGATGGAGTGGAGACCAGCAGGGTGGCCCACGGAAGCCCTGAGCTAACCGTGCACCGTTCCCCACAAAATGCCTTGGCCATTTTGCCATGGTTCTGGGACTGGGGTAAAGTTGAGGGTAAATGTGTTCTTATTTTGGGGGCAAAGGCAGAAGAAGCGACTAGCTCCCACTGAGTTTTTATTTTTGTTGGAAACGGACCCGCCTCACCCACAGGAAACGATCAGCTTTGAACAAGCAATCTTTAGGAAGCTTCTTTGTAATGACAGAATAAATCTACCCTTACGTTTCTCTTGAAATAACAAGGAGATGAAATACAAAGGAAACGCCTGTGCTCACCGCCATAAATCAGGCCTGTTGCTGCGAAGGGCACATATGGCAGGGTAACGTGGCCCACCGCTCTGAGACCTGCTAATGGAAGGCCATATGCGCTCCTGTAAGATCAAAACACAACAGGCCTGGTTTAAGACTCCGCAGTGGCCCAGACATGCAGCTCACTTGCATTTATTGGTTTGTGCTCCTGCTTTAGCGCTATTCCTACTGCCATAGTCTCGCCCTTCCCTCGCTGTTTCTTTCTATCAGAAATTGAGGGGGCTGAGTAATTTAAGGCTTGTGTTTGAGCTTCACGGAGTTCTTTGAGTGGGCAGAGGCTGTTGGAGTGCACAGGTGTCTGGAATGGAAGGCATTACTTGGTGCCTCAGGACACAGCGCTCTGGGTTTGCAGACTCAGCTTTGCGATGCGCTAATTAGAAGAACTGGGGCTTGGTGATTAAGTAGGCACGGGAAGAGGTGTTATGGCATTTTCTTCCCTCTTATTTAAATAGGGGAGCATGGTTTGAAAAAAAATGAAAGGGCCTGGTGCTTACAAAATGAGTGAATGAAACTGACTGCACAGCTCTTAGTGCAGCATGGGTAAGTAGCCCAGGAAGTTAGCACCGCGGGGTGCATGGCACACGTTTCTTGTCGGGACCTCAGAACATCTTGTGAAACATGCGTGCATTCATTTTGACGATACCCCTCAGAGTGGTGTCGAGAGAACGTATTGCCCTCTGATTTGTTATGTTCTTAGCTTCCTTTTCTACTTGCAGGGAATATCACACAGCTTTGAAAAGACTCATGATGAATGCCAGAGAAAGGTATCTAAAAGGGAAGAAATAAAGAACTGAAAACTGTGCGTACTTGCTATTAACATAGAATGGATTTGTACTTTCCTTTTGGTTACCAACATCTGACTGTCTAGAGACAGGGTCTCACCCTGCAGCCCAGGTTGGCGTGAGACCGACAGCAATTCTGCCTTGACCTTACTCAAGGCTAGGATTACAGGCGGGTGATACCAGGTGGGGATTAATTACGATCATTAAAAAAAATACCTCTCCTACAATATTAATGAAGACCCAACTTTTGAATTATTTCCTGAATCCTTGTTCATAGCATTTGTCATTATGCTTCTATGTACACCTTCTGGTGTGTCATTGTTGGTCTGAAGAACAAAAGCTTTGTCATGCAGTACTGTGGATCTATTTCTTTGATTATGTATCCTGTGTCATCAGTGTTATGAATTTGGTTTAAAAGCCAGCACTGGGGTTGGAGAGATGGCTCAGCAGTTAAGAGTACTGGCAGCTCTTCCAGAGGACCCTGGATTGATTCAAAGCACCTATGTGGAAACTTACAACCATCTATAACTCCCAGGGGATCCAACATCCTTTTCAGGCCTTTGTGGGTACTGTGTGCATGTGGTACAAAGGCATACACATACTCATACAGACTAAAAATAAATAAATTAAAAATAAACATGTCAATATTTAACCATGAAATCCAAGTCAGATTAAAACTCGTGATAACTTTTGTAGGGAGGTTGTCAACCCAAGTGGTATAACTTCAAATTTTCTGGGGCTACTAAACGCATACTAGGAGAGCATACTGCTGCCACTTTACCTGACTGGCATAATTCCTAACCAAACTGGGGAAACTTGTACCCACGGCTAAGTGTAGCTCCCACCCATCATTGAAGACACTTCTCTTTGCAGTAGAGATTGCTATAGAGAAACACCGCTGCTCATAATGCAGAGATCAACTGGCAGCGGGAAGCCAGTCCCAGTGGATACATCTATTACACAACCCCTGTACCTAAGGCTCAGGAACATCAAGGAAAGGAGGTGGAAAGATTGTGGAGTCAGAGGAACAGGAAGTCTGCTGTGAGATTTGTTTCTCCTAGACATGACAGGGAAGCCATACCTCTGATAGCAGAACAATATGGCTGCCAAGATAAGATCTGAAGAATGACAATATTAATAGACATGTTTAGTGGAAGGGGGAATCTTGCAAGGTTCTATCCCTAGATAAAGAACTACAGTTAACTAATGAGTGCTGAGAAAGAGAAAGGATTAGCCTTTCCCAGGCATGAATCCTCTAACTGTTGCTCAGTGGTGCAGAATTTGCCTATGATGTGCAAGGCCCTGGGTTTGAGTCTTAGCAATGGAAAATGAGCAGGGGTTGGGGAGCATTGTCGTCTATAGTACATGACATTCTGGAATAAATGCTGACTGCTCAAGGTGCATTAGAGATTAGTTTTGCATGGCTGTGACTGAATTGCCCGAGAGAACAACTTTAGACAGGATGGCTTCTTTGATCGTGGTTCCAGAAGCTTCAATCCATGGATGCTTGTGTAGAGTGTCAGAGCATGAGGAGGAGCATCACTTCTTAGTAGACAGGGAACAAAGAGCCGCAGAGGGACTGGGCACTAGAGCAGCCGATGTTGTTAATGCCGCCAGTGATTAACTTCTTCTCTAACTAGTCCCATCTCTTAAAGTTTCTAGAACTTTCCAAAGTAGCACTGTGCGGTGGTAAGTTCTTAATGCTGCAGAGTACTTGACAAGCCCAGGTCTCTGAGTTACATTTCCTGTTCGGACATAGCAGGAGTCTAGAGGCGGTTGTTAATGCTCAGTGTAATGGTCCCTCAACCTGGGTGATTATCAGAATGAACTGGGGGAACTGACACTACCCGCTTCTCATGTGTTAGGATCCTGACTCAGGACATAGGATGGAGTTCAAGGGATTTGCCTGAGGCTATTTTGATTATGCCTCTTAGGGTAAGGAAACACTACTTATAAAGTCTTTGCCCTGCGTTTTAATTCAAAATTTGCTATATATTTATTTTCATCTCATAGACCTGGGAATGGAATACTCCTCCCCCTGCTATCATGTGAAAGTCAAGATGCTGAGTGCTGGGATACAGGGTGCTGAGTGCTGGGATACAGGGTGTTGAGTGCTGGGATATAAAGTATTCAGTGCTGGGATAGAGGGTACTGAGTGCTGAAGTACAGCAAGACCAACAGGGCAGACATGCTGGTCAAGCCATATGGACTCTGCAGTCCATGTCTTCACCATAGAGCAGAGCTGATGTTCAGCTCCAACAACCAACCATCTTTATGAGACTGAGTTGGTGACATCCCACCGTGTCTTTCAATTTCTTGTTGGTTCTTCCTGCCCAGTTGGCATCCTCCCCTTCAAGTCTTCCTCACCTTTGACTTGTCCCCAGAGTAACAATCTTCAGTGCTCTCGGTCACCTGATGGAAACATTAAGCACAAGATTCCCCACTCCCTTCAGAGGCTGCTGGAGTAAGTCAATCCAGGTTTTATCCAGTTTTTGTCATGCTTCTGTTAGTTCAAGATGAAACTGCCTGCAAGCGACAGAGGTCCCTCATCTGCCTTCCTATGTAGTCCTGTCAGAGGCCCTAGTGGAACTAGCCATAAGCTCTGAAGGCAGGTGGATATGGGTAAATCTGGATCCTAAACCGGGTGGCAGAGCCAAGAGAATGTGTTGCCCTCCTCTCTTCCCCAATCCCTTAGGCTGTGGATTGGGGTAAAGAGAGAATGTTGTCAGAGATTCAGTCTGATATTAGAGTAGAGTAAAACACAAAATACACTTCCCTCAAGTTAAAGAGTTTTCATGTGATGATTCTGACTTTGGAGAATGGATTTTATTTTAACACTGATTTATTTATATGTGTGTGTGTGCTGTTGGTGTGTATAGAGAGGTCAGAAGACAGCATCTGGGAGTTGGTTCTCCACTTCTACTTGTGAGTCTTGGGGGTTGAACTCTGGCTATCCTTAGGCTTGTTGGCAAGTGCTCTTATCCACTAAGCCTTCTTCCTGGCCTGAAAAAGAATGTAAACCTCAATTTTCTTTGTCATCATATTAGGATCCAGGAAGGTTACTATTCATCAAGATATTAGCAAAGTGTACACCATTTTTTACAGCCAATAAATTATTATCCGGGCAGGTGAATTCATTTATTTTCATTGTTCATCAGAATGAGACTTCAAGGTCCCCAAAGTGACCAAGCATCCTGAATTCTTCTCCAGGAATGGAGACAATGTGAGTCAAGGTACCCATTTCTTCAGATACTGCCAGAACCCAATGTTTAGTGTACGTCACCGAGGTATATAGTAGGCCTAATGCTAAGACTTACATCAACAAAAGTTGAAGATGAGGATCTTTAGATTGTCCAACAATTCAAATCACACATGTAGCCACGCTCTAAGCACACACTGTTGCAAGTAGCTAGGTTTCCATGCTCATTATATTCAGAGGAGCTCATGGTTAGGAGCTAAGGCAGCACACACAGAACCCCTGAAGAAGGAGTCTGTTCTTCATGATCATTCGTGGCCTTCTCACTGGGCAGTAATTTTAACATTTTAATATTATTTTTTTTTATCTTGAAGAAGGTCTAAAAATTTAATTGGGTGTTTCAAAGACTTGATAGCTTTTTGCTAGTCACTTGAGACATATCTCCCCATTACTGCAAAACTTTTAGATCTTCTTTTGCTAAGAAAGTATTTATTCCTTTATATCTCAAGTTGTATTATAAAGTCAGCTGAGTCCCATGCTCGCTGCAGTTGAGGTTAGGCAACATCAACAGTGACATCATAATTGAATAATTCTTAATGACCTAAAAGGGATTGTTTACACAGATGTGGAGAAATATTAAAAGTATGCTAGGGATAGAAACAGTGGAGCATGTGTCGAGTGTGAAGTGTGGCTGTTAGAGATGGGGTTCCTGGAACCTGGAGGTCGGGCAGGCTGTATAGAGAAATGAATGAATGAAAGGAGGCAGCCAGTTTATGGAGACTGTCCACTGGGGAAGCCAAGGCAACAAATATCCCAATTTCATTATCTTCTCCCTTGTCTACTATCTGGTCCGTTTATTGGCCAAGCCACATGGCAGCCTGTCAGTATAGTCATGTTGGTAGCAGGGTAGAGAATGGGTGTATCTGATGTATACAGAAACCTCCTAGTATGATGTTTTTAACATTCAGTGACAAGCTGGGCATGTGATGGACATGGGGAGACTAAGGGAGGAAGAATGTATGCAAATTTGGGGTCTACCTGAGCTATGTTGTAAGACTCTGGCTAATATTTTTGTGGGTTTTAGACAATTAAACATAAACCAAACCAAGTGCATGAGTGCACACCAACACCCTCACAAAAACATCCCCCCCAACGAACAACAAATGACCCTCAGATACAGTTATGAGTTGTTAGCTTGATCTATGTTGTTCAGTCAAGTATATTCCTGTGCCAGAATGTTCAAACTGAATTTCAACAGAAGCATTTCGACAAATATTTTTGGGAAAATGAAATACATTTCAAATGATTAACTTTATGGCTGTTCATAAAATTCAACAAATATTTGTTGAATCTTTCTTGTGTTCCCGGTGCTGTGGTCACCTCTGAGTTGTAATAGGAGTTAAAAGTAACTGATACTTATGTCAAGTTCAGATATGGATATGTTTTGTTTGTAAACTTGTTTGAACAGAGTGCCCATTTTCCCTTCAGATGTTGTATACAGTGACTCTTTTATACCCATAACCTTTATGCATTCTCTAGGAAGAAGATTCTAGAAACAGGTCAAGTATCCTTTAAAAGCAGTTCAATGCTTAGGCTTGGTCTCTTGTGCAGTTCAATTTTTGTTAATGCAGTTTTATTTATTTATTTTTTAGTAGAATAAGCATTAAGACTACACTTATAGTTTCCTCTTCTAAATGGAAATTATGTGAGACCGCACACACTGGGCATGTGCCTCCATGGGCATTCCTAATGGAGACAATCCAATCGTTTTCTTATTTGTAGACTTTATCCTTGTGCAGATATGATTTCTACAAACCAAGAGGTTGTGTTTTCAAGTGAAAGGGACCATATGTGACATCATGAGAGCATCGTTTTCATTTCCTTGGGCGCTCTGCCCTGGTCCAGAGGGTTCTACATTCAGGATGACTTTATTCAATGCCTGTTCTCATCCCAGTTGTCTCCGTCATGTCTGGCTGCCATAGCAACCACCCTAAGACTGGGAGCCTTAAAAAGCAGCAATTTCTTTCTGACAGTCTATGACTGGAAGTGCACGATCAGGATGCCAGTGCCAGCTCTGTTAGAGTAGCAACCGTGTGTCTTCATATGGCCCTCCCATTACATATGGTCCTTCCGTTATACCTGTGCATAGTAGGAAGGAGGGAGAAAAAGGGGGAGGCTAAGCATCTTGATGGTCTTTTATGTAAAGATACAAATGTTATCCTTTGGGCTCCACTCTGATGACCTCATCCAAAATTAGCTGTCTTTGGTTCCAAACAACACTATCATGTGGAGAGTTAGACTTGCACATGTGACCTTGTGGTTGGGGGTAGGGTGGAGCACACACAAGTTAGCTTATAAGCTCTGACTTGGGGACAGGGATTTTCTTTCTAGTTATGAAGCAAATGTTCTGCTTTCTTTAAAGGACTAATTTAAACCATACTTACATCTAGAGGATGCCATAGACTCATTTCCCCCAGAATGAATAGAATGATTGCCTCAGGTGTGTGGATGGAGATGACATTATACAGATTGGCTTGTACTGAAGGTCTGGATTTTGACCTAGGCAGCCTGCTATGCAGAGAGGAAGGGGAAGAAAGGCAATGTACGAGTCTGCTGGGTGAGTGTTGTTTATTCCTTTATGGTTGGCTATCCAGCCTCTCCAGTGTTTGATTCTTGTCCAATAACACAACTAAATTGGATTTGAAACTTTTCAATGAAAGTGTGTTAATGTCAGATTCTCAGAATTTTTTGTCTGACATGCCCAGCTGTAGACGCTGCTAAATGGACAAAAGCTAGTACTACTGAAACCGAGTGTTCTAGAAAATCAATATTACTACAGCATCAGAGCCCTGGTTTCCACACAAGTTTCCCTACAAGGAAATTCAGCCTCAGCCTGACCTTTGAGCTGCTTTCTGTAGTACACGCTGATCTGCAGAGTGAGTTAGTAGATCTCTTTAAAAACCCAAGGCTGTAACCTTCTGACCCCCCTAAAGAAGTGATGGATAGCTTCAGATTATTTATTTATAAGTTCCTACATTGACTAATCAGGTCATTGGGGCTGGGTTTACCACAATTAAGATTGATTCCACTTATATTGAGGATGCTGGACTCTAATCTTTGAGTTACAGCTTTTGCTGTTCTCTTTCCAGTCCTTCATTATTTACAATGCTTATCCAAATCTGGCCTCTCAGTAAAACTCTAGCTCCACTGAATGCAATGAATATCATACTGGCTACGCAGGGAAAAGACTGGCTAAGATGTGGCTGTGTTCTGTAGGTGAAGCACTAAGCACCTGTAGGTGCTTACAAAATAACTTCATGTGAAGCATGTGATGAAAGAAGAGTGGACAGGCACAAGACAGACAGCAACGAGCTGAGTTTTCTGTGGGTCTTGTTGGAGAGGCATCATTTGGACTGGGCCCTAATGGGTAGGAGGAATCTGCACAGGAAATGGATCAGAGAAGAAAAGCAGCGAATGAGTGGAGAGAGGAAGTGAGGGAACTGGCTGTCTGAAAAGAATGCACACAGAATTGTGCTGTGCAGAAGCATGTGTAGTGGGGATTGCCCAAAGGCAGAGCCAGCTGGACTAGGGCAGGTAAGTCCTAGGGTGTTTGGAGCCCATGTGCCCATGGAGTTTGTTATAGAGGCTGCAATGACAACAGAAAAAAAGATCCAAACTTGCTTAGAGGCTTAGGGAAAAACAGAGAAGAACCTAACCAGGTGGGTGGCTATTCCAGTGGGAGCCATGTGTGCAACTCTGGCGGGAGCCTTGCATGCAACTCCAGCCTATGCCAGAGGCTGCAAAGCCATAGGCTTATTTGATAATTTGTGCCCCATGTTAGGCGCCAACATGTAGCACGAGTTCTAATACATTTTAATAATAAATGTCCAGAGTCAAATATAGCAAACCACAGTCACCTTATCTACTCAACTTCCCAGCTGAAAAGAAACTGAGCTCTCTCCTCCCACCTTATCACTTCCTATCTCTGCTCAGCCATATCACTTCCTGTCTATCTGTACAGACCTCCAGACCTCTATGATTGACTAGTGGCTAGCTCTGCCCTCTAATCTTCAGACAAGCTTTATTTGTACAAACAAGATATCACCACATTGGAATAAGTGCTGCTATGGTGTGTGCTAGGGTGCTTAGGAAATGCAAGGAACTACAGCCATGCCTCTGCATGAAGGGTGGGCGAGGAGTTACTACTGATAGGTTCCACTCTGACCTTTATACTTAGGCTTTAAAATGTTTATCTATTTACTCATTTGTATGAGTGTGTATGTGTCAAGGCATGCATGTGGAAGTCAGAGATCAACTCTGAGGACTTGGTTATCTCCTTCCACCATGCAGGACCCACAGATGGAGCTCATCGTTGTCAGATTTGGTGGCAAGTGCTTTCACTTGCTGAACCATCCTGACAGGCTCCTTTGTTTGCTCTAGGTATTTTGTTTTTTTGTTTTTTTGCTTTTGATAAAAGGTAGCATATGTATTGGTGGACTACTAAGAAGTTTGGAATCATTTTATAGCATGCACACAGTGGCTACACTAAAATCTCCTAAAAAACAAAACAAAACAAAACAAAAAAATCCCAGAAAGCAGTCTCTTAAATTATAATGCACGCTCATAGTTTTGAACCATAATTAAGTATTTTTATGGACAGTATTCCAGAGGTATCAAACTTAGGAAATACTAAGATGTGGTGTATCTATTTTTATTTTTTCCAGTTGAGTTTGTTAGAGCACAGCAAAACATTATATACATAAAAGTGTACATGCATCAAAGTTTTTTGTCATTATTAAAAAGTTTTTATTTTTATTTTCTGTGTATGAGTATAGTGACATCATGTGTCTGCACCAAGTGCATGCATTGACTAGGCAGGCCAGAAAAGGGTTACCCAGGGATTGGTGTTACAAGAAGCTGTGAGTCATTACGTGGGTGCTGGGAATCGAACTAGAGACCTCTGAAAGAGCAGCCAGTGTTCTTAACCACTGAACTCCCTTCTCTATGGTGCTTTCTGTTTGCAAATTTTTATAATAAACTGAATAAAATAAATAAAATCTATATAGAGAGATTAAAAAAAAAGATCCAACACCAATTCTTTTCAAAGCGTCCTACAAAATAAACAGGGGAGGAGAACCAACAAGCTCTTGTTAGAAAGCCAGTATTTCTGATACTGCAGCTGGTTCTGGACATGCTCAGACACAGCTAATAGAACAACATCCCAGAGGACACAAATGCAAAATACAACACTCACAGACCGAATTCAAGAACACATTAAGAAATTACACAGTGTGACATGTTGATTTCATTCCAGGGATGCAAATTTGTCTCAACATATGCTTCTCAGCAAGTGGAATATAGCACATAAACACACATGTGTTCATCTTGATTTCAGAAAAGGCCTTTGACCAGCTTCCATATCCTTTCATGATAAAATACCCGAGGAGGCTAGAAATAGAAGGAACAAGCCTCAGTATACTCAAGTCCGTGCCTCGAAAATCTATAGGCAGCACTATGCTGTGGGTAAACATGAGACCATTCACTCTAAAATTCAGAATGAGGTAAAGATACCAAAATTTTTCTACCCTTAATTGCTATGGTGTTTGTTGTCTTAGCTAGACAATAAGACAAGAGAAATGAAAGGGATACAAATGGGAAAGAAAGACATCAAGCTATTTCTAATTGTAGAATCATGATCCTAAACTCTGGCCTGGGTCTGAAAAAGCCTGGGATAAAACCGGACTCGCTGAACATAGCGGACAATGAGGACTACTGAGAACTCAAGAACAATGGCAATGGGTTTTTGATCCTCCTGCACATTTGGATGCTCACCTTACTAGACCGGAATGGAGGTGGGTGGTCCTGGGACTTCCCACAGGGCAGGGAACCCTGATTGCTCTTTGGGCTGACGATGGAGGGGGACTTGATTGGGGGGGTGGGTGGGAGGGAAATGGGAAGTGGTGGCAGGGAGGAGGCAGAAATATTTAATAAATAAAAAAAAATAAATTAAAAAAAGACCCTTGAAAAAGCCACCAAAAATTCTAGATCTGATGATCACTTCTATCAAGTAGCAGGATATAAAATTCAACACACAAAATTAGTAGTTTTTCTATAAAACAATAACAAGTATGCTAAGAATGCTTTTCTGCTGATTTCTTTCACATTTGTTAAACAAACAAACAAACAAACCCCACAGACAATCCAGGAATAAACCAAGCCAGGGAGGTGGAATGAGCCTCTTCAGAGAGAACTTGAAGGAAGTAGCTGAACCCTAAATAATCATGATACCTCCTATGATCCCAAGGTGGCAGAAAAAAAAAATGAAAATGGCTACAGAGTCAACACAGTCCTCATGAAAACCCCAATGACATATACTACCTGACCTCAAGTCATGTTTAAAGAGCTATTGTAAAGAAAACATCATGGCACTAGTCCCCAGACAGACATGCAGAACACTGGGATGTAAGACAGGAACCAGAAGTAAACCATTCAGTTACACCATTTTTTTTGTTGTTGTTGTTTGTTTTGTTTTTAAATTTTTGACAGGATTTGTTATGTAGCTTTGGCTGTCCTGGAACTCTTTATGTAGAGTTTGAGGCCATGCTGGCTTCAGACTTACAGAACTTCACCTACCTCCGTCTCCAAGTCGTAGGATTAAAGGTGTGCTCCACCATGCCTGGCTCTTTGCTTTGTATTTTGACAAGTTGACTATAATGTGCCACAGAGATGTTCTTCTCTGGTCATTTTTGCATGGGGTTTCATTTGCTTCCTGTGTTTGAGGTTGGACTGTTTCTATGGGTTTGGGGAATTTCTGCTGTATGTTCATGTAGAGCTCCTCAACCTGTGAATGCTTAGGCTTGGTCTCTTGTCCATATCCCAGGATTCTTGGACATGTGGCCATTTATTCTCCTGGTTGCTGTTTGAATACAACATTCCTTCACACTGATGTCCTTTCTTTTGTGAGTCTGCTGGATTCCCATTGTGTTTTTTTATTTAATTAGTTGAAATTTTCATGTCCAGCATTTCTATTTCATTTTTTTTTTTGTCTCAAGATTGTTTCCTTAGCCGGGCGGTGGTGGCACACGCCTTTAATCCCAGCACTTGGGAGGCAGAGGCAGGCGAATCTCTGTGAGTTCGAGACCAGCCTGGTCTACAAGAGCTAGTTCCAGGACAGGCTCCAAAACCACAGAGAAACCCTGTCTCGGAAAAAAAAAAAAAAAAAAAAGATTGTTTCCTTGATGAACTTTTCTTGAATGTTGCTAGTTTTTTTTTCTTTTGCTGACTTTTTCCTTAATAGCACTGCTTTTCTCTTCCAGGTTCAGGATAGGATTCATCTGCTCATTTGAATCTTCTTTGAGGTAAGTGATCATTTTTATTGGTAAACATTGAAATCTTTTTCCAAGGCTGCCATTTATTTTAGCCTTTTTGAACTGAGTTTTTAAAGAGTAAAGATCTTGGTGGAGTCATGTTGACTTGCTTTTCATGTTCCTGGGATTTCTGTGATTTGCTCAGCTGCTTGGAAGCTTCCGGTTTTACTTGAGGATCACAGCAGCAACAGTTTCTCTGAGAGGCTTAGGTCTCAGTCCCCAATTTGGTAATCCATTCAAAAGTTAAAGTTAAATCAAACCAAATAAATCCCAGTGATGAATCACTAATTACTGCAAAACATGTTATGGCAACAGGAGAGAGTGCTGCGAAGTTAATAATCATCTAGGGTAAACAGAAAATAGTAATGGGTGAGTACCAGAAAGGAGGGGCAACACAGGGAGTTCGAGGCCAGCTTGGGTTACATTAGTCTCAAAAAGGAAACAAACAAAAAGCCAAAGAAATCATCAAAAAGTGAAAAAGAAGAGACAGAAGAATGTTACAAAGTAGACAAGAAAATAGCAAACAATTAGAAAACTTTAAAAACACGGAGCTGAAGAGAGATGGCTCAGGGGTTCAGAGCATTGACTGCTCTTGCAGAGGACCCAGATTTCATCTCCCACACAGCTTCTTACAACACCTGTAACCCCAAGTTCAGGAGATCTGATGCCTTTTCTGCTTCTGCACACATGCGGTATAAAGACATACATGCAGGCAAAACATTCATACACATAAAGCAAACCTTAAAAAGAATAAGAATATGACAAAATAATCTGAACATATATCCCAATAATTAGAAAAAATTGTAACAAAACTTAGATAAGTGTAAGGGGAAAAAGGGGGAAAACCCCAGTAAGATGAAGTCAGAATGTCACTGAAACTATGATGAAAAAGAGTAAACTTGGAGGAGGAGGAGGAGGAGGAGGAGGAAGAAAGAGAGAGAGAGAGCGTGGGAGAAGGATATATACATGAATTTATGTCTTCCAGCCTCAATATCCAGATCACAAGTGTGCCCTCCATCTCTGGATTCTAGTTCCCTCCAGATAAAGTCAAGCTGTCAAACAAGAACAGCCATCACACAGACCATTGCCTAAAAGTCATGTGGAGCAAGCAAAGGACCGTGGTGCACCAAGGAGGGAAGTTAAAGTGAAAATAGCTCGGACAGACCTCAGACATGTATTTGATAGAGCACTAGCATAAAACATATGAAAGACAAAAGTCCTGGGATGGGGTGCGGTTCAGTTGATAGAGAGCTTACCAAGCATTTGTGACATCTAGGGTTTGATCCCCAGCACTGTTATAAACTGAACATGGCGGTAAGTGTCTGTAGTCCCAACACTCAAGAAATAGAGGCGGGAGATCAAGAGTTCACTGTCATCCTCAGCCATAAGTTCTGTGACTCTAGAGAACCCTGACTAATAGAGACTGGGCAGGTTTTCCTACCCTATGATAACCTCCTGACTTGTATCCCCTATGGGTGGCTAGTATTCTCACAAGGTGGGGGTGGGGCAAGTGACCATCATACCAAGATTTATACAGGCTGACCCATCTTGGTACTTTTGGAAACATACTCAACATTAACTACTATGCTGAGTGGATATGGTTGTGGATGATAAATGGTCCCTACCTCCACTGTTTTATTAGCCATGTTTGTCTATGTAGTGAACCCCCACCTCCACTAAAGAGACTTAGTGTAATAAGGCTTGATTCCTTGCTGGTGGTACTACTTTAGAAGTTTCTGGAAACTTGAGGTAGGGCTTAGCTGGAAGACATAGGTTACTAGGGAGGAGCTGTTTAGAGCTAGTTATTGTTCCATCCCCTGTCTGTCCCTCTCAGCTTCCCAGGAAGCATGGCTTGGACTGCTTGTCTTATACTTCCACCATGATGGGTTGAAAATGATCTGCAAGCTGAATAAATCCTCCCTTAAGTTGTTCACATCAAGGATTCTGTCACAGCAAGAGTGAAACTGACTAGCACAGTATGTATGCAAACACACTCAAATCCCCAAACAAACAAACTGCAACTATCTGGTTCTAAGTATTTTGGATAAGATACTTAACCTGCGGTACATTTGTTATGTACTTTTTAGAAGATGTGAATAAGCACAAGGAAGGTTATCATTAACCCCACAAAAGTCAAACAAAAGGCCTCCAGGAAGGGATTTAAGCTGCTAATGAGTTGGTATATAAGGCCTTCTAAGTTTTATAATCTGTTGTTTGCATATAAAGTGCAAAGGAACATCCTTCACGCTATGTGTTTCAGAGGACACATGCTGTTCTAATGAGTGATTATACTGTGACATCAAACAAACACTCTGGGTTGGAGAGATCTTTCAGTGATTATGAGCACTTGCTGCTCTTGCAGAGGACTGGGGTCCAGTTCTCAGCACCCACAGAGCAGCTCATGGCTATGGCTAGTAACTCTGGTTCCAGCAGATATGATGCCCTCTTCTGGCCCCTATGTGTACTTCACACACATACTGTTTATATGCACAGAGGCAAAATATTCATACACACAAAAAATAAGAACTAAATACCTATTTATGAATGTTTAGCCTATTTCTACTTTGCCTTATGTTGGTGGATTTCCTCGTGTTGTCAAACATACGGGTTTGGAGGCATTTCACCTCTCCAAATTAGTCTTCCTTGATTTAACCCTGTTGTGGGAGCTGCGGGCCGCATTCCTGCCACCCAGCTCCCATGCGCCTGGCTAGCTTATGCCCCAAAATAATGACGCACAGACTGTATTCATATAAACACTGCTTGGCCCATTTCTATTAATGTGTGTAGCACCACGAGGTGCACTTACCAGGAAGATTCTAGCCTACGTTTATCCTGGGTCGGACCTTCATTGCATCTGCCCTGGAGAGCAGTGGCATGGTGTCTCTCTGAGGCCTCTTACCTCACTTCCTCTTCCTCCCAGCATTCTGTTCTGTTTACTCCACCCACCTATGTTCTAACCTATCAGGCCAAGCAGTTTCTTTATTAATTAATCAATGGCCTTCCTCCATCATAACCCAACTGATAAAGCCCTGTGTCAGGAGTCAGCAAGAAGAAATTCTGTTGGAATAAATTTCAGTTCTGTGTTCTGTAGCTGGAGAAAGAAAAATCTCTTTTCTTATAAGAGTCGCAGGCATATATTCATATATATAATCTAGCTAGCTAGCAAGATAGAGATAATACATAGGCATAAATAATGTTAGCATACAAAGTAATTGATATCATTATGTCATTTTCACACATATTTCAGTCATATGGAGGCCAAGTCAAGGTCCAAATCAGAACAGAATAGAATACCTGGAGAGCTAGTCAGAGAAGCTGAGCCCAGATAAACTGATGGGGGAAAATTGAACTACTCTTGAGCCTATGGAATGTGGCTTGACTTCTATTCACGAAATCCACTGTGATTTGCATTTTCTTCCCTTGAAACAGAGTACATCCTAAGTGTAGCCTTCATTTAAAATGGCACAGCAGCAAAGATACCCATTACTTTTTTTGCTTTGAACATTTAATGGAGCATACATCTATCAGAATATCACATAGCATCACAGTAATATTTACATTGTACTGCACTTTTTGATTGTATTCTTAGCCCTCCCTCAGCTCCTTCTAGAACCTGTAACTCCACTACCTACCCAACTTCATGCTTTCTTTTTCTCTTAGAAAAACTAAACTAAAATAAAAATACAAAAACCCATGGAATACATCTGAGCATGGGGCCTATGCTGGAGTACAGTTGATATACCCAGGGGTTCTGCATTGGAGAAAACTGATTTTCCCTTCTCTCAGCAACTATCAATTACAAGCAGCTTCTTGGCAAGGGCTGGGACATTGTGCTCATTTCCTCTCCTCTGTGCTGGGGTTTTGCCCAGCTTGAACTTGTGCAGGTCTTAGGCATGGTGTCACAGTCTGTGAGTCCACAGGTCCATCAGTCATGCTGTGTTAGGAAAACACTGCTTCCTTGGAGTCATCCACTACCTCTGGTTCTGCCTCCTCTTTGGCATGGATCAAAATTTCATTTATTTTTTTATGCATATTGCCTACATGTGTGCCTGTGCAACACATGCATTTCCGATGTCTGAGGAGGCCAGAAGGCACAGTCAGAGCCCCTGGGGTTGGAGTTCCAGATGGTTGTGAGATGGCAGGGGAATACTGGGAATCAAATCTGGGTCCTCCCGAGTAGCTGGTGCCATTAGCTGCTGAGCCATCTCTCCATCTATGTGCCTCCCCCATAATTCTTTGAGTATACCCAACTGTGACTCCCCATTAGAATTACAGAGTGAGGACATATGAAACGGGGAACGCTTCCTGTATCTCCTTGAATAGTTTTCTATATTTTGTTTCCCAGTCTCCTTTTAGAAAAACTTTCCTGGGACACTGGCTTGGGACTTCAGTGACTGAACATTGAGGTACTGCCCTTAAGCCGTGGCAGGTTAAGGAAGGAGATGGAGGTGCCTTGCCTCAGCTCTGAGACAGAGCTTTCCCTTCAGGGTGTCTCTGAGGAGTTGGAGTGAAGCTGCCTTCTGTGGTTCATTTGGCATGACTCCCTTAACTTGGCTTTCCTGTCTCGTGCCACATCCCTTATTCTCTTGCCAATTGCCCCTAGGAACATGTGTTTAACAAACCACACGAACAAGTCACGGGCTGTTCTGGTTTCATTTGGTTGCTGTGATAAAATGCTCTGACTGCAAGCAGCTCGGTGAGGAAAAGGCTTATTTGACTTACACTTTCAGGCCACAATCTGTCACTAAGGTAAGTCAGGCAGGGCAGGAACTTGAAGCAGAAACCATGGAAAAATGGTGCTTGATGGCTGCCTCTCTGGCTTGGTCACAGGCTCAGGATCACTTGCTAGGCCCTCCCATGCCAATTAATAATCAAACAAGACTCCAAACATGACTGCAGGCCATTTCTAGGTAATTTCTCAGTCAAGGCTTTCTCACAGAGTACTCTGGACCAGTGATTCTCAATCTGTGTGTCTCAACCTCTTTGGGCGTCAAATATCAGATATCCTGCATATCAGATATTTACATTATGATTCGTAACAATAGCAATGAAATAATTTTATGGCTGTGGGTCACTACAACATAAGGAACTGTATTAAAGGTTGCAGCATTAGGAAGGTTGAAAATATTGCTTTAGACTGTATCAAGTTGACAAAGTTAACTAGGGTAGGCCTCTGTTGACTGGTTTTATGTCAACACAAGCTACAGTTGGGAGGATAGAACTTCCGTTGAAGTCCTCCTTCATGGCATATGCTTCAGTTTGCGACTCCACATTCCTGTCTTGCTTGGGTTCTTGAAGGAGTGCTGCTTACTGGTTTGCTCATCATGGCTTGCTCATCCTGCTCTCTTTGAGTGTCATGACCCAGAAGTGGCACTACCCACAGTGAGCAGGAGCCTCTTCCATCAATTAAGAAGATGTATACCATCCTTGCCCACAGGCCAGTCTGGTGGGGATGTGTTCTTAGCTGAGGTTCCCTCTTCTCCAATGATTCTAGCTTGGGTTGAGTTGACATAAAAGTAGGTAGCACAACTGACCCCTTGACAACCTGATACACAAATGCATCATTATTCAACTATAACCTTTCCTTTCTCATTTCCTCCAAGATGGCATATTGATATTAATATTACAATATAAACTCCTTCAACTTCTAGAAGTCTCATAGTCTAAAGATTCAACCACCTCGAAAGTTCGGTCTCTCTAAAATACCAAAAGTTTTTTTTTTTTTTTTTTTTTTTTAAATCCTAAGCCTCTCTACATTTTCTAAGCTTTCGTAACTGTGACTTCTTGTAAAATTGAAAATACATTAAATACTTTCTTGCTCTAAGAAGAAAAAAATCAGGACACAGTCTACAATTAGATGAAATCAAAATCCAAGTTCAGGGTAAGGCTCAATGTCAGACTTCTGGAACTCACAGTCTTTTAGGCCCTAAAGTGTTTGTCCTAGAACACATAGGGCCCTAAAGTGTTTGTCTTAGAACACATAGGACATCTTGAAGGCTCAGGCTGGTTCCGCTTCGCCCTTGTGATACTGACATCTCTGAAATGATGCGGTCGCCTGCTGCGACCAGGCTGCACTTGCTCACCAATAGCATTTCCAGGGCTCCCTCAGGGACTCTGATCCTGACACACAGTTCCAAGCCTCAACTTTACCCCAAGATCTCTTCAATCAAGATCTCAAAATTTTCAGGTGCAGCTGTGGCTGCACCTTCACAAGTGACCTCGTCAGGGACTCTACTTTTATCTCACAGTGCTGACCTGTGTGCAGCGGAAGCCAGGGGCTTTGCTGAGGTTAAGATTGCTTGGCCAGCGTCACCTGCCATTCAATTTTCACAGCCCAGTTTTCGGCTCTTCCTGGTACCGGTGTCTGTCATAGTTAGGGTTTCTACTGCTGTGATAAATACTATGACAAAAAAGCAGCTTGGAGAGAGGAGAGGGTTTATTTCTTTTTCGTTTGTAGTCCATCTTCCAGGGAAGTCAGGGCAAAAACTCAAGGCAGGAACTTGGAGGCAGGGACTGATGCAAAGGCCATGGAGGAGTGCTGTTTACTGGCTTGTTTGATCATGGCTTGTTCAGCCTGAATTCTTATAGCACCCCGGAACAATGGTCCGGTAATGGAACCACCCACAGTGAGCAGGGTCTTTCCATATCAATCATCAATCAAGAAAAGTGCACCACAAGCTTGGCTTGCTCACAAGCCAATCTGGTGGGGGCATGCTCTCAATTGAAGTTCGTTCTTCCCAAATAACTGTCTTGTGTTATTGACATAAACCTAGTCAAAACTCACGTCTGTATCTCTCATAGGCTATTAAGGATGAGAAAATCTTAAACCATAATAAGCGGCAGTCGCTTATCACAGGAGCTGTTTTTTCTCCTTATTCATAGCTCTTTGGAAGTGTTACTTTGATGAACTCATAAGTTCTTTTAGAAATGAGGGGAACATGCGCCAACAAGCCATGCATCAAAGGTACTTCAGGGATGCTCAGGTGGAAGGGACAGCTTCTGAACGACACTTTTTTGAAGCATCTATGAGTATTGACTCTTACCTTGTTTATGAAGTGTGTTATCATGGTGGCTCCCATGTCAGCCTTCATATAGCAGTACTGTTCAAGAAGTCATGAGGCTGATAGGTTACTTGTGCAGAGCTGCTCCCTGGCTTATGGTTGGGTTATGACACTATAAACTCATGAGTTGAAAGTACATTTATATGCCCAACTTACTAAGCACTATAGCTCCACAATACTGCACTGTGGAACTCCCAAGTTTTCTCTTGTGAGCTTGAAGCTGACTGGGGGCTGTGGCTTGCTGCCACTGTTCTGCATGGTAAGACTGTCACCTACCTGTCAGTACCCTGGGAAAAGATAAGAATTCAAAGTTTGAGCAATGTCTACTGAATGCATCACTCTGTATAGTTGTAAGGAGGATAAATCAGAATTGGACCTGTTATTTGTCAGGGATTATATTTTTTTGTTTGATTCACAATATCAGTACATGATACGAGGCCCTCTTTATTCCACATGTTGCTTAATTTTGTAGAGATGAAGACCCTATTTATGAATGAGGGTAATTAAAAAAAGGTCTAGATAGGCTTAAACTTGTTTAAAGTTTTCAGATTAGTGGCAGAATCCTGGGGTTCTTACATCCAAGGATGTATGGCCCTGAATATAATGCCATTGAATCTCTCGGTATAGACATAGATTTCATGACTTCTTGGCATGGTAGGCCCACATTGTAATGGAGAACAGTGCTCGTCTGTTGTCAAGAAGTTCTATGCAGTTAGAATGGAAAAATACGGCTGTTCAAACACAGAATCGCCAAGCTGGACGATGCCCATATCCTCTAGCTTAACTGGAGAGAAGGGGAGAGGGGTCTCAGGTCTCAGGGCTGGTGACTCTGTGCTTTCATTTATGCCGTAGATCTTTTGCTTTGTGCTCTCCATCTTCCATTTTCACAGAAGGGAACACTGACGATTTCGAGGCTAATGTTGGGAATGGGTTTCACTTAGCCATTTCTCCTTAATAATCAATCATAATATAATACTGATACTCAAAGGAATAAATATTACAACCCCCCCCCACAAAAGGTGGCATTTAATTTCTAGTATTTGCGTATCTTAGAAGAGCAGTAGAGGCATGTGGGTCCACGAACATAGGCTTTTCGCTTCTGCGGGTTTGAACCTTATTAGGCAGGGCATTTTCTCTGGTTAGAATTTACTTTTTTCCTTCTCTTCTGTTTTCTCTTCCTCTGTTTCCTTTCTAGTAATGAGGATGTAACCCAAATTCTGACGCATGCCAGATAAGTGCTCTGCCACTGAGTCACTTCCCCAGTGCTGCAGTGAGGAATTTGACATTGTTCCTCTCTCCACACTAGGCAACCATCTCTCCAAGGGTCCAGGGACTTGTGATACTACTAGAGGCATTGTTAGTGTTGTCCTTCATCATCAACATGCCATTTGACAGGAAGGTGGCAGACAGCATTCTTGAGAGTCCTGTTATCTCAGCTGTGTATTGTAATTGGATTTTTTAAAAAATATTTTTTGACTGCTATCTCACAAATAATGACATGAAGACTTATTATTCATTTTAAAAGCTCAGCCTTAGCTTAAGCTTGTCCCATTAGCTCTTGTAACTTAAACTAACCTGCTTTTATTAATCTATGTTTTTTAAATATTTATTTATTATGTATACAATATTTTGTCTGTGTATATGCCTGCAGGCCAGAAGAGGGCACCAGACCTCATTACAGAAGGTTGTGAGCCACCATGTGGTTGCTGGGAATTGAACTCAGGACCTTTGGAAGAGCAGGCAATGCTCTTAACCTCTGAGCCATCTCTCCAGCCCTTAATCTATGTTTTACTATATGACTCTTTTCTTCTTTCATTCTGTATGTCGACTCCCTCCTTGTCTTGTTGGCATCTCCTCTGCACCTCGATTATCTCTTCCTACTTCCTCTCTCTGCCCAGAAGTCCTGCCTACCTACTGGCCATTCGGCTATTTATTAAACCAATCACAGCACTACATCTTCACACAGGGTACACATATCCGACAACAGTGTGTCTAGGGACTTTTTGGAGAAGTAGATGGTGGGCATCAAGAACTTGGACTTGGGAGTTGCTGCTTGATGGGTATAGAGTTTCAGTTTTGCAAGATGAAAATGTTATAAAGATTACATGTACATTTAACAGTTCTGAATCTTATACTTAAAATAAATAAGATAGTAAACTTTATATTTAGCTTATATGCCCAGTTTAAAATAACAGGTTATAGCCGGGCGGTGGTGGCGCACGCCTTTAATCCCAGCACTCGGGAGGCAGAGGCAGGCGGATCTCTGTGAGTTCGAGACCAGCCTGGTCTACAAGAGCTAGTTCCAGGACAGGCTCCAAAACCACAGAGAAACCCTGTCTCGAACCCCCCCCCCCCAAAAAAAAAATAACAGGTTATGGTACCTAATTCTCAAGTGCCTTTACAGATATAAGGGTATGGGATTTTAACAAAAGAACTTCTAACACAGACATGCAGCTTCTGCAGCACCCTTTAGCTCCTCCAAGAAGACAGAAGACCTTCTGCCTCCAGGCCTTTCCTTTGGGTTTGGTAAACCTACCCACACAGCAAAAAGCGGTCTTTCACCTCTTCACCTTCCTGGATGCCTTCTAGGGAATCGATCTTCTCATCCTGCCAAGACCGGTAGACTAAATCTTCCCCCCACGGGAAAAATCTTTGGGCCTCTTGTACTAATGGCAAGCACTGCTTCTAAGATTGGCCTTCTCCAAGGACTAAGGAGAGGAGTTGGGATTGCCTGCATAGCTAAAAAGCTGCCTCATTTTTGCTCATTTATCCCTCCCAGATCTGTCTAATGGCATTTGATGACTTAAGGTACTATTAACGTACTACTTCATCCATGACATTTAATGAAGTTTCCTGCTAAAATACAGACAGGTGTGCCTAACAGGTTTCAGGTGTGTCTTAAAAAAATCCAGGGTTCCCAATTTCTTTGTCTTAACCTAAAACAATAGCCTTTTACTATGACACCAAGATGTAAATCTGTTCCATTCTCTTATAGGTTCCGGGAAAAGTTCTGCTACATTAACCCCAGTCAGTTTCAAGCATATTTTATAGGTCGCTCCTGCTGCCTGGGCCAAGACCAACTCACAAAGTACTCCAGACAATGCCAAACACCTGTAACAGCTCCTGGGACTTTACCATTGGTACCAACTCTCCTAGATCAAGGATAGCTGCCAACTAAAATCTGGTTTTATCTGCTATTGTGCCCCATCACATGGCTAGTCACATTTCATAGCACCAATAATAATATTTTTTTCTCCTAGCCACCTGCCTTCTCATATCCCTCAAAAAGCAGCTGCCTGAGGTCTCCAGGATGACAGCAAACCAGATGGCACTCCAGCCACACCTCTCTCTGAGTGTGAGCTTGCCAACTCCCAGCTCTCCACTCTCCCACGTGGCCCCATGCCCGCAGGAAGAAGCCAGACTTGGGCCGATGCCCCTATATCCAAGGACTCTGGGATGTTTGATTGAAAGCGAGACCTCCAGCTCTCTGACATCTCTATATCCAAGAAGTCTGGGATGATTGGAAGCATCACCCAGCCCCTGGCCTGGGAGTTGCCTTGGTCCAAACTTCAACTCCCAGCCTGCCAAGTGCTGACCCTTTACAGGGAGGGTCAGAACCACTCCCACAGAGTATTTAGGCTCATGCTGGAAAAAGAAACACTTGGTTTCAGGTTTTATGCACCCCCCCCCCCAATCTCTTTCTCTCTCCTTGTCATGCTTTCTCGGCCACCTGGGATGGCAGCATTTATTAAACGTGGGCATTTTTGATTTGGTCTAATCTGGTTTAATTGGAGTTATTTTGTGTCAGTGGAGAGGCTCATCTTAAGATTTTTCCTAACAAAACCTACCCTCCTAAAGGCTCATAAAAACCAAACCAAAACAAAACAATTTTTCTTTTATCTCAAGATGGTGAAAGCAAAGCCTAAGAGGAGGAGGAGGGGGAGGATCCCAGGAGAATGGAAGAATGTGAGGTAATAGACCCCAAAGTTCTAGAGAAAGAGACCATTATAGCAAGGGCAGCTGTGAGAGATATGGAAGAGGGAACCCGTGGAGTCAGTGGAGCAGTGGAGGTCAACTACAGTTGGCCTGGCTTTGAGGGAAGATAAGGAACAGGACAAGATGGAGGACCAGTGAGAGGAGGTCAGGATCAGTGGGACTGTGAGCAGAGCGAGAATGTTCTAGGATAAAGAAGAGATGTACCACAAGAGGACTGAGAGTTCCTGAGAAAGGAGAAGGAAGTAAGAAAGGCCTTGGTTGTTCCTTGAGGCCAGGATGCTATGGCTTAATGGGATTAGTCATTTTACAGAGAACAATCTCTGTGCAGAGAGTGGGCAGAAGCCAGTGAAGGCAAAGTTGTGACTCAGCCTTAGAAGACACAGGAAAGGGGAGGCTCCTTCCCTCTTCACAGTCCTCTTGTGTCTGCGTACTGATTGACAGGGGCCTACTTTGGGTGTGTTCACCTTTTATTCTCAGGCTTTCTCCTTAGTTCCCTTCCCCATCCTTGGAGGTAGAGGTTAAGTGTATCCTCAGGCTCTCCCAGAGAGGTGATGGCTATGCTGATTCCTAGCCTCTTGGCTTTAATGAGCTTCCTGGAAGCTCCTGTCAAGGGTGTTAACTTCCCTCAGGAAGAGAATCATTATTCACCAGGGAGAAAATGAATATCTTGTGGCTGTGGGCTCTTAACCAGGTTAAAGCTGCAGGACAAATGCTTGACTGAACAGACCTCACGCAGGGAGGAATGAGCCTTCTCAGAGAAGGGAGTGCAAGTCTTCAGAAGTCTGCATGGGGGAGGATGTGGAAGCCAGCCTTTTCCTCCCTTGGGTGTGCATCAGTCAGGGAAGGGGGGTTTGTCCCTCCCGTTCAATCTGAGTGTGAGACCAAAACAGGAACCATGTGCCTTGCAGGTAAAGGTTTCTGTTTGCAGTTACGATTGTTAAAGAGCAAATCCTTGCTAGTCCTGGGCAGGTTCAGGTTTCTATTTGCTGTTAAAGAATAAGTTTCTGTTTGTCCTGTGTTAAGTCTTTGCAAGTTAAAGTTTCTGTTTGTAATTAGGAGTAATTTCCAGTTTTACAAACATCAAGTCGCATCTTTCAACCAACACTAAACTCGAGACCCCATTCACATTGTTTATCCTTGTCCTTGCCTCTCCCCTTTCCTTGTGTTTTTATAACAGTGTATGTCAGCCAACTCTCTTGCCCCTTGAACACCTTATCTCTCCTGTAAAAAAGGACCTCAGGAGGCCAGCAGGGGCTGCTCTTAGGATGAGACAGCCAGCTGGCCAGTACCAGGTGAGCCCCCCAATACAGCTTGTTTTAATTGGACAATTACAGATTTGTTTTTTTTCTCCTTGCGGGTTTTAGGTTTAACATAGTATACCAAGGGCAACACCCTTCTTTCTTGATTTGTAAAAATGCCCAGTAATGAAAGAGGAAGAAAAGTCAAAGCATGGTCAGTCACGTGAATTATGGATATGGAGGAGAGAGGATGGAGCCTTGATCTACCCAAGCAGAGAAATTGCCTTTGTATAGACTGGGGCTTCTCGCTCTCACCATGGGCATCTCACACTGAAGCAGAATTTCTTGTGCTGGCTGCTATTCTATGGGTTACAGTCTATTTAGGAGAACCTCCGGCCTCTGCAGTTTCGTCTCGGTGGCGTCTTCTAGAGGTAACAACAGCAGCTCTGGGAGTGTGACGAAGTGGCTTCTGGTTGAGACTCACTGACCTAGTCTGGTAACTGGGGAAGTCAGGGTTTTACTTTACATCCTCTCTTGCTGGCTGCTTGTGTCAGCAGATTCAGAGCTGGGTGGGGGCTGGGGATGTAGCTCAGTGGTAGGGCACTTGCCTAGCATGTGCCAGGCCGTGGGTTCTGCCCTCAGCAACCTAAAAATCAAACACAAACCAAAAAGCTAATAGTGTTTTTGTACTCAGGGCTTCTGGGCTTGCGGGCCCATTCCAAGACAAGAGTGCCTGTGTTTTAGGTAACACTTCTGTGATTCTTACATTCTGGACATCCCAATATAAAAAGCAAGCCTGCTAGGCACGGACACCAAAGATAACGTACTTCCTGATTGCCAGGGAGGGATCCTCCTCTCCTGGATCCATGCAATAATTAGCCAAAGTAAAATGAATATTAGCCCTTGCTTAACTGCCTTCCTGTGCGTTTGCCAGCACTGACCCAGTAGTGCTAAACCAATTATTTTTTGAACTTTATGGCTTTAAATAATCCCTTGCTCTAAAATTCCCTGTACCCCTCAGCTACTTAACCACAGGCCCCTCTGCCCTAAATCCTTTTCTTATACTTTGTAGCTTTTTAAGCAAGGCCCCTCTTTAAGAAGACATAATCCCTTCTCTGTAGAAAACATGAAAGACCTTGAACAAATCAAGATTTCTCCATGGAGAATTCAGTTAATCCTGTGCTTAGAGCCTAACAAGGAAATCCATCTCTCCACCAAGCACGCCATTACCCGGACTAATGCCTGACTTGAATAACAAGCAAATTATTGTGCTTTTAATTGTACCCTGCCTGGTCACAAAGCACATCTGAGAGAGGAATGTGGCGGCTCTTCCCGAGAAGCAGGTCAAGCCTCTAATCCTCCTTTTCTTTTCACCTTCCCCTCCCCCCTCCAGTCCTTTCTCTTCCCAGCAGCACAAGGGAAAAAAAAAAGACAGCTAAATTATGTTTAAAATGGGAGAGTCTTAAAGAAGAAAAAAGGTGGTAAATACTGACTTGGGAGAGGGCGAATTATCCCCCGTCTCTGCGGTGTGGCTCATTTGAGAACAATCAATGTTATCATAACCCCATTACCAGAGGGCGATCTTTTTTCCCCCCTACACCAGGCTTCTTGAGCATCTGTGCTATTGACAGTTTGGGCTGGGTAACTCTTTGCTCTCTCTCTCTCTCTCTCTCTCTCTCTCTCTCTCTCTCTCTCTTTCTCTCTCTTCCCCTCTCCCCCCTCCCCCCCGTGTGTGTGTGTGTGTGTGTGTGTGTGTGTGGTGGGTCTCTCCTGAATGCCTTCGGATGTTCTATGCTTTGTCAAGTTGCGTCAGTCCAGTATGTTCCAATATGGTACCAAAGTCTCTTGGATATGGGTGGCATTACCAGTCACCCTGGTGGAGAATGAGAGATCAAACCCTCCATGTTGGCGTATATTTACTGCACATGATCTTCCTCTACATAAACTCTATAAAATCAGATTTTTTTTGAAATGTAAACCAGGGAGACAAGTATGTCCCTTATGAATATAGAATAGTATCAAAAAAAAAAAAGACAGTAAAGCAGGCATTGTCAAGAGTTGGGGAGTGGATGCCCTGCATCAGAATTCAGGCTGCAAAGAGCCTAAAGTATTTGATCCTCAAACCATTAGCAACTGTCTCTGAGTTCAGAAAACTTTTGAATACCTTTACCTTGTGGTCTTCGAAAGTGGGCTTGCTTTGGGCAAGAGAAGGGTGGTGGAAGGTTTTTAAGATAAGAGCCGTTGCCCAGAAGTGCTGATGCCCAGGAGAGCTGAGATCCGGTGAAGTGGTGGACCTCACGCTCCTTCAGACAATGCCAGCCAACAGTCCTGGCTGAGGCCTGAAAATCAGCACCATGGAAAGCGGCCCACAGCCGCGCCGTTTTACATTGCCCTGCACTTAGATTACAGCCTAAGAGGCAAAGGTTGTCTCACTCTGAGGTACAAAGAACCAGTTTATTTTTAGAAACTTACTAGAAGCTTTGTTGTCTGCCCTTTTGTGGGGTGGGAAAGCGCTGCTGTTAATCCCTATGCCCAATAGATGGCGGTGTACATCTTCCTGAGAAGCCAGAGTTGGCGGCAGCTGGTGAGACCTCCTTCGGCTAAGGGAAGACAAGTGCCACTCCGTGTCCTTTGGAAGACAGGCATTGCCTCCCATTGTTGGCACAAACAGCTCCGAACAATTGTACTGACCACACAGCTTCAAGCCACATTCCAGGGGGCCTCTGACTGCTCTGGAGGCGAATGCTAGGAGAATGAACTAAGCTGCTAATTTGCTTGATTTGGGGGGGGGGGGAGTAGGGAGAGGAAGATCTTGAGTAACAATGGGCATGCTTTATTTTTCCAACACGAATAGGGGCGATGGTATTTTAGCCCCTCTTCCAACTGCTGTAGGAAATGAAAGCAGCCACCTAATTAGCCCGAATCACTAAGCTGGCAGAAGAAAGATTCTGCGGAGAATCAGGCTGGAGTGGGGGCATTTGGAGAACCAAGTGTGACTTTGAGGGAGAATGGGTGGGAAGGGAAAAGAGGCCAGGCTGACAGGAGGCCTTTGTAGGGCTCAGATGCCCGCAGTGTGTGGGCTGAGCCGGTTCTGACCCTGAGGGAACAAGGGAGCGGCGGTTCCCCAGATTCATTTCCTGCAGACCAACGACTGTCTACACTGAGGGGGCAAAGCATCTGCTAGAAGACAGGTCTCTGAGCTGCTTTAAAAAGTATTATAAATGTAAATGAATTGTCTTGGGAAAGAGAGCCCAGCCTGGGTGTGGCCTGGTGAGCTGCTGGTGGGCTGGGCTTGGATCCCACGGGAAGGCTGTCTGACACACAAGAGGGGTGTTACAGGTTGATCCGCGACACGTTTGACTGTTGGTCAGGAATGAAATAAATGCCTGATTATAGAGTGGCCCTGACTGATTGCCCTTCTCTAGCGGGACATGTGATCCCTTCCCACATCAGCAGCACCAGGAACTACTGCAGAGCCATGGGCAGGTAGACACTGCTGAAATCTTCCACTTGAAGGCTCCATGAACCGAAGTGCTAATTTATTTGTTCAGCGATGACTTCTTGTTTTTTAGTTCGATATCACTTTAATTGAAATACTTCACTAATGCGATTTATCACAACTGTAAACCGTCAGTTTTCACAGCTGTTGCCTTTTTCAAGCAATCTGGCAAATGTGTATGGGTAAAAACACAAACTTGGAAGGTTGAGAAGGAGCCGGCACAAGCTTCTTTTCCCACTCAGTTGGCCCACGGTCCCCCTCCCTTCAAAACCATATGCTCCTTTTCTGTAGCCACACCCACTTCCATTTTGGGCACATCTGCTGTGTTTGGCTGCTAGACGCCCATCCTTCATCTTCTAGTGTGTACCTGGTTTTCTTCAGGGGATGGGAGCCTTTAATAAGTTGGGCTTCAGTCTTCTGTGCTGGGGAGGACATGTTCTCCAGAAGTAATAAAAAATCTTATATTTCACCCACGCTGGCCTCATGATTGAGGGTTTTTGCCGGAATTAGCAAACAACAGTCATAAAACTGAAATGAGACCTAGTTAACTTTGAATTTCAGATAAGTGAGATTACATTGTTTTATTAGAAGTGTATCTGAAATACTGCATGGGACATACACAAAAAAAAACCTATTGCCTATCTGGAATTTAAATTTAATGAAACACTATATATTTTGCATGGTGATGCTACTGGTTATATATGTATGGTGATATATGCAGTTCCTAAAACTGAATTTGTCCCAAACTGGTCAAATAGGAATCAGATTAGGATTTTCACCATAGATTGAGAGGAAGATGTGCTTAAATAAACTCAAGAAAAATCGGTGGGGTTGCCAACATGGGAGGATATGTGCTATGACTGTTAGCGACCATCTTTCCTACCGCATGAAAGCCAATGCCATGAAGAGCACGTATTTTTCATTTGACCGGGTAGACTGTGCCCACTGGGCATAGCTTCTATTTAAGTCAAGAGGGTGTTAAATGGATATCAGACAGCGAAAATAGCTGTGGCCAACAGTACCCCTCTATTGTTGTGCATTCTTTGTTTTTCTGTGAGTCTTAGTTCATCCGGGACAAGTATTTGCAGAGCAAGGTTAGCTAGGCAGTGTGAGCAGAAGAAGGTTAGCTATGCTCGTGACTGAAACTGAGACTTGAATTTCGTACCTTTCCCCTGTTTGGCTGGGTGACTCTGGAGTCATTGTGGCCTTTTCAGGGTTAAATTTTGAGTTCTGAAAGCCAATGAAGACAGGACCCTTCCCCACAGGATGGACGCAAAGCTACAGGAGATAAAAGCCTATCACAGGGCCTCCTTGCAGTCGATACCCTGAGAGGTCTTCTTCCTTCAGGAATGTGTTGCAGCCTGCATGGCTTGGTCCTGGAAACCTGCTTGGGGCTGCGGAAGGCACGAGGAGAGAACAGACATTAAAGAAAGGATGGGCTCATTGACACAGGAAAGCTGGGGCCAGGCGGGTTGTGCACGGGCTGACGAAGTAATACAGAAAGCTGACTCCTCAGTGCTTTTCTTATGGACAGCACAGGAGGAA
The DNA here is from genome assembly GCF_950005125.1 of Chionomys nivalis. Taxonomy (NCBI): domain Eukaryota; kingdom Metazoa; phylum Chordata; class Mammalia; order Rodentia; family Cricetidae; genus Chionomys; species Chionomys nivalis. The sequence goes on from NC_080093.1 coordinate 41,894,931, forward strand.
GAACGAGCTAGTCTTGGTAGGAGCTTTCTGTAGGCAAGTAGTCTTACACCGGAAATATTGGGCGGGAGGAAGCTGCAATTGCTGGTTTTGGCACACACTGGTGGGATTGTGTGTAAACACTTGTGATGGAGGAAGGTCATTGGTTAAATAATAAAGAAACTGCTTGACCCATTATATCTAGCCTCTTCTCGGCTAACTCTCGCACCTGGACTAGCCCATTTTTTTTTTATTTAATATTTTTTATTAATTTATTTATTTATTGAAGATTTCTGTCTCTCCCCCGCCACCGCCTCCCATATCCCTCCCCCTCCCCCAATCAACTCCCCCTCTCTCATCAGCCCTAAGAGCAGTCAGGGTTCCCTGCCCTGTGGGGAGTCCAAGGACCTCCCACCTCCTTCCAGGTCTATTAAGGTGAACATCCAAACTGCCTAGGCTCCCACAAAGCCAGTACGTGCAGTAGGATCAAAACCCAGTGCCATTGTTCTTGACTTCTCAGCAGTCCTCATTGTCCGCTATGTTCAGTGAGTCCGGTTTTATCCCATGCTTTTTCAGACTCAGTCCAGCTGGCCTTGGTGAGTTCCCGAAAGAACATCTCCATTGTCTCAGTGTGTGGGTGCACCCCTCATGGCCCTGAGTTCCTTGCTCGTGCTCTCTCTCCTTCTGCTCCTGGTTTGGACCGAGGACTAGCCCATTTCTAATAATGTGTGTAGCACCGAGGTGCGCTTACCGGAAAGATTCTAGCTTACGTCCATCCAGGGTCGGAGCTTCATCGCATCTGCCCTGGGGAGCAGCTGCATGGCATCTAAGCTCACTTCCTCTTCCTCCCAGCATTCTGTTCTGTTTACTCCACCCACCTATGTTCTAACCTATGAGGGCCAAGCAGTTTATTATTTAACCAATGACCTTCGTCCATCACACTTGTACTTGAATACACTGTCAACATTCACACTCAGAACAGAAGAAGACTTTTTGCCAGTTCTGAACCTGACCCCAATGGGGAAAGTCTTGCCAAATTTCTATGGTCCTGTACCCATGTGTCAAACCATATAATCTACTCCGTGCTTTATTTGTTCCTTACACATTTACCCAGGCTTCCTGGTCCCCTCAGGGGCAACCATGAATTCCCTCTTACATAACTTAGTCAAGGCCTGAGGACTGGTGCTGTTGCACCATCAGGTGATCATTCGTACACCACATGTCACTTCCGGTTTCGGCACAAATCTGTCTCCCTGTATCTGAGTTTTCAGCTCGCGATCTTTCAGTGCTATCATGGGCAGCAGAACCTTTGATGGTTATTCTCTGTCTGGCATCTCAGTGGTATTTACTCAATTTTAATTATTGGGATATTTACTTTGTATGGATAAGACATTTCTTTCCTTGTCGGCCAATTTAAGTGAAACGAGGAAAGGGCAGCAAGAGTACTTGTGACAGTGTGCGATGCTTTCCTTGGAATTTTCTGGAACCCAGAGGTGGGTATGAGACAAGCGAGGAGACAGATGTGGATTTGCCTGTTAAATAAGAGGACTGGTGGCAGTTGAGCAAAGTGAGCCTCTCAGCGAGGCCTTGGCCCAGTGGCTGGGTGGTAGGAATAGAATCCAGACATCTAATTTCCAGGTCCAGGCTCTTTGCTGGAGGTTTTGCAGAGCCAGCAGCACACTTGTCCTCGGGGACCTGCCAGAGGGCTCAGCTTGTCTGCTTGCTCTGTTCTGAAACTCAAGGATGTGTGATACAGCAGATGGGGCCCATGTCCAGTGCGGCCAGAGGCTGGAAGGAGGGGAAGGCTTGAAGGGTCTTTGGGACCGCACAACCATGGGCTGAACTTCAGGCATCCCCTCATAGAAGATCCATCTGCCAGTGTCCTGGCTGTGATCTAAACTTCTAGGTCGGGGAGGGATGGCTAAGACCCCTCTTCTTGCTCCTCTTCTTTTGGTTTGGATGGAAGATTCATCAATGAAGGAGATCATCATTCTCCTACTCCACCCTCCTCGAATTCTTCCACCCCAGCTTCTCCTGCACAGCTTGGCTCAAAGAGGGAAGGGAAGGGAGAAACCCTATCCAGTCCTTTGTCTTTTCTGACTGTGGGTCTAGAAAGCTGTGAATCCAAGCATTGGTTTCAGTATCTGTGAGATGGACACAAATATTTCTACTATGTAGGTCTCTTGGGGAAGATTAAATTAATAAATAGGAGACTAAATATGTTAATTTATCACTCACTACATGCCAGCTGCTGATACAGAATACTCTTGCTGTTCTGGGCAAATGAAAGCTAGGTGATGGAGTACAGTGAGTCCCGCTGACATGGATGTATTCTTAGATGCAAAGGATAGTGATGGCCTAGCAGCTCTCTTCAATGCTATGAATTCGCATTAACCTTTACTGTAGCCTCTGAGGTAAACAGTATCCCCTTTCACAGATGTGAAAGCCGAGGCTCATGAGATATAACTATTTTCCCAAAGCGACAGAGTTTGTGCAGAGGCTGTGTCCAGCCTCCCCGCCTCCCCGCCTCCCCTCCTCCCTGCCTCCCCACCCTACTGCTCATTCAGTATCAGCCACCTGCTGTAGGCGATGCAGCATGTCTTGCGCCTGAACCTGAAAGCGAATGGGGAACACAGATGTGGTTCTGGAAAGGGAGGAAAGCAGATTGCAGGAAGGAAAGAGGCATTCATTCCCCATCTTTGGACTGGGCTTTTGGCCAAGTGTGATTGGAACCTGGGAAATGAGCTGGGGTCAGGGACAGGTGACTGGCATATGGAGCCCCAGGCTGTGAGCGATGTCTTTCAGGGGCTGGAAAGGTCTGGCTGACGTGTGGAAAAACCACCTTTTATTGTTGCTTAGGAACATTGGAAATCCGGCTCTCCTTTCTCCCCAGAGCCGTTATCTGTTAATTTAGGGCTTCCAGGGTGAAGTTCACCTCTTCTCACAAGTACCGTATTTCTTTAAAGTCTCACTTAGGGTGCTCGCTCCCTGCGTGTGTGAGCTGTACATCCTCTTGATCAAGAGCAAAGCTTAGCCCTGTCAAGGCAATTCAGCGGGAGTGGTGGTCTGTTTCTTTATGATACTAAACTTACTTCTAACAGTTTAGGGGTTCATTTGGGAATGTAGCCCACTTGAAGAGGTACATTAGATTATAAGATACTCTCTCTTATTTTTTTTTTCTTTTGGTGTCCTTTAGCCCCTGAGTCTCAGACACTCTTCAGGTTGGCCAAAGACCCAGGGAGTGGTTGTCACTCGACGACACTGGCATGGCCAGCCCAAGGAAAATGGCAAGGCGAGTAGGAAAACTCTTTACACACAGCAAAGGATCTTAAATTCCAGATGACACAAAGTCGCAGATCCATCTGATCTCAGGCTGTGCCACGCTTGAGTGGGATAAAATGACCAAGGTCATATGGCATCTCCCTCTCCCCTTCCCCCATGTGCTCCTAGAGCAAGGCCTGCGTGATGGACATTGCGGGGGGGGGGTACACTTCTCGTTCCCCCTGCTTCCTTCATGGAGTTCTGGTTAGTAACAGCTTGTGCCTAGTGACTGAGAGGAGACCAACACCAGATCCAGGTGACCTCATTTGGCATGCATCGTTACAATTTGTGCAGAGCCATCTGGGAGCGACCTCACCCTGTGATTCTAGACAGTCTAACCAGAGGTAACATCCCATTCTAGTGGGGTCAGAGCAATATCTGGCTAAGGCGTGACCTCTAGGTAGGCAGTAGGCTTACCTTAAACCATGCCAATGAAATAGATGGAATACTTAGTTCCTTGTCCTAGGGGCCAGGTTCAGAGGCCTATGACTTAGCCATTACTAAGAAGAGTCTCCATACTTGCAGCAGATTTTACTCTGCAATATGACAGAAAGAGGGAGTCTATTCAAAAGTCTGAAGACAATGCTTAAAAAGAAGAGGAGGGGTTTGTAAGAAACATTTTGTCTTTTATACCAAATGGTATACAGCTGTATTTAGGACAAGGAATTCAAATCTATCTACCTCTCGAACTTTGTATGTAAATGTTTTACTCCCACCCCCATCCCAGTTAAGCCCTTGTGTTCAGAAGGCCCTGTTACACCCTTGGATGAAAGTGGCTGACTCCTTTCTCCCTCATTGTCCTTGTAATCAGTCCTTTTGAAACTAGCCAATAGTGGACTACTATGAGGTCAGACTCCAGCCAGTGGGGAAAAGGCATTAACTGCATGAGAATGAAGACTGAGTGTATTTCTTGGCAGGCTGGCTCCTCTGCTTTTGTAAGCCGTGTACTCTTGCGATCAAAAGTAAAATTTTGTCTTGTCTAGACATTAAAAAAAAAAAAAGTCTCACTTAGGGCTGGGTAGAAATCCTAGATCCCCAATTGAGCAGAAACCAGGGATGTCTTAAGGCCACCTCACACTGTAGACAAGAATAGATGGTTTCATCTCCCTGCAGCTGACCTTCCAACCCTGTGTTTTCCGCTTTCATCTAATATTTGATATTTGAGACCTGCCCTAGCCCCGGTAAGAATACTAGAGACTCAGTTCCATCAGTTCCGGGTACCGGGTCCTCATCCTCAGCCAATGAACACTTCGCTGCCGCCGAACATCTGATGGAATCTTCGTCCACAGAGGCATTTATCTTCTAGAAATGGACATTCTTAGCCAGCTTTGCCTTCTCTGTGAGCCCTCCCAGCTTCAGGGCCACCAGCATTGCAGCTTTGTTCAGCTGGTGCTCGCAAAGGCAGTTGAGCCCAGAGCAGGCCACCATGCACTACGTTAGAACAGCCGTGGTGCCCTGAGGCCCCCAGCCCTGGTGGAGAGAGTCCATGCCAATGCAGACATACATTTGGAAACCTTTTTATCAAGGACTTTTGTGCTTTTTCCTGAAGGCTGCCTTCTCAGTTTGGTTTTCAATACAGTTAGGTGTCAAAAGCCACAACCTTAGTTCTTTCTACTAAGAAACTAGACTCTTGTCCCCCGATGAGGAGGCAGTAATGAGCAGTAAGACCCACATCCTTACTGTGCTGTGGCAGGTTCGCTCTGACGGCTGTGTGTGTGTAGAGAGGTGTTCTGGGTTCCTCTGGGCAATTTGTCTTTTTCTGTAACTCTTCTTTGCATGCAGGGTTAGGATAACCTATGCCAGGATTGTATTTCTGCTGGGCTGGGCTCCCAATGACACAGGATAAACAGTTTTTTGATGGCTCAAGGTACCAGAGTAGCATGGAGCAAAAACAACATTGTTTCCCCTTTTAAAAACAGCTGCCATCAGAAAATCAGGTCACCTGTTATTGTAGCATAGTTTCGTCAGCCCTGACTAATGTGGGTCTCTGACATTTTAATGACCCTCTCCACTGCAAGAACTCCCAAGTTCTTGCTGCAAACTGACAAGTCCTATATACTTATTGACCTTATGCTTTTATTATAAATTGAATTTCAGAATCCAAGGAAGGCCAGACTGAGGACAAATTTAGTGTGTACTGAGAAGCTTCCCATTTAAAACAACTGAAGCACACAGGTATAGTTTAGATCCTAAATGTCACCCCCAATGACTCATATCCTGAAGGGAGGGTCCCTAGCCTGTGGCAGTATTGGGAGGCAGGGAGTAGATAGGGCCTAGTAAGAGAAAGCTCAGCCACTGGGTGATGCCATGTAGCATTTCTGGAACTACCCCATTCTTGCTTTCTCTTTGCTTCCAGCTGCCTGGAGGTGAGCAGCTTTGTTTCTCCTCATACTCTAAAATGATGTTCTGCTTCACCAAGGCCCAAGGATGAAGCCATGCAGGACAGGTCAAAATGTGCATGTGTATGTACGTGTATGTCTGTGATTGTGTGTGTGTGTGTGGTTTAAACTCAGTCTCAAGAGTTAATCCTTTAATCTAATTCTTCATGCTTTTGGTGTGTTTTTTCTTTTTGCTTATCCTCATATGCCTCATTTCATGTTATATTTATCTATATGACCAACTTTAGATCCCAGTGGAAAAGCAGACATTGAGAACAATCTCTACACCATAAAAAATAAAGGTGAGGTATAATATTGTCAAGGCAAGAGAAAGCTAGAAGCTCCGGGGAATATGGGGAGTAATAATAATGTAAGTGAAGAATATACATCACATCCCCCAGGCATCTTCCGTGCAAATGATAACTGTTGGAGAGTCTACAACACAGGGTTGTCATGGTTTTGTGATTTTGAATTGTGGGTTATTAGTTTGCTGTCTTTTACTCTGGGGTGCAATTAGCCCCATTTCATGGGAAAAGAAAATCTCAGCTCTTCTTTTGTAGTACTTCCTCCTGACTCCTCGAGAAGCTCAAGGTCATCCGAAAATTAGAGATTTTAAGCTTCACAAATACCTACAATGAAAGCACAGGTATTTACAGTGGAAGGTTAAAACATCAAACCTCAGAAGGCATGCTGGGCTCTGAGAGTGACGCGTACCTCCCAGGGCTGCAAGAATTTTTCCCCAGCAGCGTACCACGGGAACTTAATTCTAGTATATTTTATAGGTGCTTGCACAGCCAGAGATCACTTTATTTCATTGCATAAATAACCCAGATCTTTTGTACATTCCTTTATTTCCCCCTTTGAGCTGCAGGAACGGTGGCAGAGCTGAGGTTTGTGCACATATACCTGTCATAAATGTACCGAGGAAGGGAGAATAAGAAGGACTAACTTTTATAGACCTCTCTCATTAAAACTCACCTTCAGAAAGCACTTCTGCTCCTTTCTTATAATCAAATGATGCCTTGTAACCACCTAACCATTTTTAATATTCCCCAGACTCCACTGAACTACGCTCCAGCTCAGACACTGTCTAGCTAGTCAAGAAAGACCGTCTACCGTCGTATTTAAAAGCTGTTATTGGGATGGGTTTTACAGGCACTGGGCTAGGACAATTCAGAAACAATTGCTTATGTGATAGTTGGAGGATTTGTCCCTGTCAAACAGTTAATATTGCTTTAATACATGAAGTAGGCTGTATAAGACAGCAATAATGAAAAATGTCAGGAAAGACAATATCAATTGTTATTCAACATCCACATCAAAGATTACTTTTTTGTCAGTAGCTTTCAGAAAATGTATTTTCCATCAGATCTGATTGCGTTCCTCTTTGAAGTGCTCCACCCTCCCGGTAGATTTAATGTGACATCTAGGCACTTTTTAGTCCCTGGGCCTCTGAGGCGATTCAGAGAGGCACAACAAGCCATCACAGGTTTATCCTCAAAGGCCGACACTGTCTGTCTGATTTATTGTAACTTTAAGAATCATCTCCAGCAAAGCATGAGCCCTGCTACCCATCCACGGCGTCAGACTTTTATCAATTCATTTGTATGCAGCCAGTGCCTCTTGGAACCGAGAGCCCTATAGCCACTCATGGAAAATGCATTACCTGCGACTAATCCTTTTTATCTTTAAAGTCTGTATTTTTTATGTATAAGTCATTTTGGGTTATCATAAAATATACATAATTCTCCCTCCCCCAACAAGAAAAAAAGGCAAAATGGAAAGAGAATATATAATAAGTTATGAGCCTGTGGTGTCCTTATCAGCAAGGATTCTAAATAAACAGCTCTCTTTATGTAAACACCCAGGATATAAAGCCAGGATTACTTTCAATGGGAAATAGGAAGGCTTCTTCTTCTTCTTTCTATTTTTTTTTCCTTTTAGGTTTTCAAAGTGAAACAGGGAGATTAATCATTGAAAACACGCTCATGCAGGCTTCCTTTTCTAGTGTGTTCACTGCGGAGGGGTGGTGGAGCTGCTGGTGGGAGTGGAGTGGGGGTGGGGCCGGGGCTGACGGTCGTTCTATCTCACAGGTTTGACAAACCGTTCACTCTCCGATGTTTCCCAAGCCATTCGTGAAATGGCCTTAATTAAGAGCGCTGGAAGCCTGTGTCCTAGAAGGAAGCAGGTACACCATCTTCACCAACCCCGCCCCAGTGCCGTTCTGCTGTCTGAACTTCCTGAGATACTGTGCTCCTGTGCCCAGCATCCTAAGTGCTGGCTGCTGCCTTGTGCCTTTCTGTAACCGTCCCAGGCATTTCAGTTCTGTTCAGGCCTGGATCTTCAGAAGCACAGGAAACTCTCTTCTATTTTAGACAGAGTGTAAATGCTGATGGGTCTGTGCCCTCATCTAATCAAGCCTGCTGCCTGCAGAGCGAGTTCTGATGTGCCTACTAGGGGCCATCTATGTTTACTGGCCCACCATGCTCGTCGGTTTGTGTGTTTGTCTGACGGCTTTCTGGCCGCAATGTTGGAGTAATGTGTTCCACGGAGCCCAAAATATTTACCATTGTACCCTTTCCAGAAATGAGCCCCCTCCCTGCCCTGAAACCATATTGTAAATTTAAATTAATGGAGTTAGTTAGTCCAACCTGACATTTGCTCCACATACCAGTGCAAAGTGCTTTCGGGAATGGTCTTAAGGGGGCTGCCAATGACTGCTAAAACCTTATGAGTGGGAATTGACTGTTGATAGAGTTGAACAGTTACTTTTTTTTTCTTTTTGCTTTTATGACACAATATGGTAGACATTTTTAAGAATTTGCCTAGAGTCTGGGGATGCTATCTCTCTTCTTGACTGGACTCTATTTATATCTTTCTGTGGAAACAGGAAGATGGTTCCTAGGATGGTGTCCAATCTTAGAAGTTTAAAAAAAATGACTTATTATTATTTAAAATAAACTCAACATTCAGATACTATCTATATTGTTTACAGCCTTCAGCCAAAGGTGGCATTTCTCTTATAAGTCTAAGCAATGTAGGACTCCCAGGCTGTTATCTTTAGAGATCAGAGAAGTAGGTCAAAGGGTATTGTCTGTAAGTCTCAGTCAAACTGTGGGTGCGTAGGGGAGATAGCTAGAAGATCTCATGCTTGCATGGGTTCTCCATGTGGGTATGCTGGCACCTTACTAGTGACATAGTGCTGTGAGGTGATGGCTCCACCCTCACGAGCAGATCACTGCCAATCAGAAAAGAGCTTGAAGACCAGGGCTGTAGCTCAGTGGGTTGAGTGTTTGCTTAGGATTTATCTGATTCCAGACTCACAAGAAGGGGAAAGGGGCTTAAGGATGTGGGTTTGAGCTCTTGCTCCTCTTTGTTTTTCTATCGTGTTGTTACAGACCTTTACTCGGAGGCCTCTTCGTCTTGGCCTTCCAGACTGTGGAACTGAGGCAAATGAACTTGTGCTGTTGAGAAGCTGCCCCATCTCTGAAATTCTGCTAGAGAAGCAGGAAATTGGACTAAGTGATCTAAAGGATCACTGCTGTCTACCCTCCAGGACTGTCAAGGCTTCCCTGTTCCTTCCCTAATAGAATGAGAAAGCAGAGAAGCATGGCCCTTAGCAGGGAAGGGCTTTTTAACTAGAGAACTTGCAGCCATTACATTTCCCCCCATTATTTTTACATGCAGCTCATCTTCTGGGAAATTATCTCAGAGATCTTGCCAGAACTTGCTTAGAGATAATAGGCTGAGTGTCAGTCTTCTGTTTTCCACAGAAAAAGGGAAAAAGTCATTTCAAAATCATGCCAGAAGATATTAGAGAGTTTTGAAGGCTTTCCGAAGCAGTGCCACACGTCCCTTCGCCAACAGCGCACATACAGGCTGCAGCAGACACAGTGGCATTCCACAATACCATGGAACTTTGGAAGCCCAGGTTCCTCCATGTCACCCTTCTGATTGACATGCCGTCTCGTGTTCCCTAAGTCTAGAAAGTTCGTGCCAGGCCTTCCTTCATGATGGCTTTTCTATCTGAACTGCGCTTGCTTAACTTGGTTGTGTCTCCCGATGGTCCTCTGTTGAACCTGACTGCTCTAGTCACATGCTGATGGTGTGTAGGGTGGAGCTTTAGGGAGGTCACTCAGTTTAGGTGTAGGGTGGGGTACCCACAGCAGGATTAGTGGCTTCATGAGAGCAGCTTGAGCATCCTGCCTCTTGTAGTCCGATGCACTCACAGTGATATAGGAAGAAGGCTCTCAGCAGGTGCAAGCATCAAGCTCTTGGATTTCCTAGCCTCTAGAGCTGTAAAACAAACAAGATTCTGCTTCTACAAAGTACCAAGGATTCGCTATTCTGTTAAGGCAGCAGAGAGCAGACTTAGACAACACCCCCTCCCCCCCACCAGCCCTTGTTCCCAAAGGCCTTGTCCATCTGGAAACTTGAGCGCATCTTTTATGCTCAGTGAGATCATCGTTTTTGTGAAAATTTCCATGATTTCTCCTTATTCTTGCCTATGACTGCTCTGCAGTTACCCACAGCTCTTCAGATACTCCGCCGTTGTATTGCTGTATCTTAAGTTGCCGGATCATTTTATTTACACAGGCTCCTGAAGGGTGGGAACTATGGCTAAAGCGACCTCTCTATTTCTCACACTTTGGATGGTGATTTACATGAGCAGGCACTGAGCAAATGTCTGTTAAAAATATGGAACTGAGTTAGGCATGGCTGTGAGTGCCCTAGAACCCCAGAATTGAGAAGGGGGTAGACAGAGACATATGGATCCTAGGAGTTGTCTGGCCACCCAAAATAGCTGAAAATGTGACCTTCTAGTTCAGAGAGAGACACTGTTTCAAGCAATAAAGAGGACAGTGGTACAGAAAGACACTAGGCATCCTCCTCTGGCCTTCAGGTGTGTGTGTCTGAGCCAACACACCCACCCACACATGTGTGCATATACCATACACCACCCCCACATATACCACACACTTAAACATGCAGCAGAACAAAGCAAACCAACACAGAATGTAAGCCTGTAATTTTTGGTAAGAAAGAAACTTGGGAAACATCTCATCCAAGACCAAGGTGTACAGGAATTAGGAGCTATTGAAACAACACGTCTTGTTTTATCTCTCTTCAGGACTTAAGGCAGTGTGCCCCATATCTCAAAGGTTGGGATGTCTTCTGCATAGCTGGCTACTGAGGGAAGAGGACCAGGAACAGCTCTGACAAGTTCATTTCCCTCTTCTACCTTCTACTCACAGCAAAGCACAGTACAGTGTAGACTCTCTGCCCTGACCTCCCCTTGGGAGGGGCAGCATTTTTATACATGTGTACAATGAAGATCCTTGCAGGGACTGAGCTACTTGGCCTCTGCCCCTCTTCTCTTCACTCCCTGCCAGGTCTGGGCAAGGCTCCCCAAGAAGCAGATGCTTAGGCCCCTAACTTTTTCCTACCTCCAGAGAGAGAGAGCTGATTGCCTAGAGCTTGCGTTGGAATTTTCATTTTGTTCAGAAAAGTACATGGGCATTTCTTTCTTTCTTTTCATTTCTCCCCTCTTCCCCCACTGTTTCTCTTTAGAAAGTGTTCGGACTGGCTTTGCACTCTGCATCTTCTTGCCTTAGTTTTCAGGACACTGGGATTACGGGTGTGCACCACCAAACCTGACTCAGATATGGAAGAGGATCTGAACTGAGGCCAGAGACTTGGACAAATGACAAGATGGAGTAGAATATATAAAGGACAGTGACATGGCCACAGTTGCTGTCACTTGTCTTGAAGTTAATAGAGAGACCACAATCCAGAAGATGGCTGGTGGTGGCTTAGGATGAGAGAAAGTGCCACAGATACCAGACCTGCCGCAGATACCAGACCAGTCTATTAGCCAATGCTGCTTCCCCAGGGAGTTTCCAAGGATGCTATGTGCTAGGCATGGTCTAACCTTGTGCACAGAAGAAAAAAAAAGAAGGTTGATGACCCATTTTCTAGTTAAGCTTTGCTCCAACTATCTGTGGGACTCTGGACTTTCTGGGTCCCCATTCTTTATCTGTAGAAAGAAAAAAGATGAACCAGATGCTCTCTCTCTCTCTCTCTCTCTCTCTCTCTCTCTCTCTCTCTCTCATTCTTTCTTTCCTTGCTGTATGTGAGTAGCTCATGTATACCTGGGTGTGGGCATGGATGCATGGATGCTGCGTGCACATGTGCAGGGCATCAGGTGTTCTATCATTCTCTGTTTTACCTCCTATCTCATGGAGTCAGGAGCTAGGCTGAAGGCCAGTAAGCCCCAGAGATCCTTTTGTCTCTCTGCTGGCACCCAGTGCTGGGATTAAACATCACCAGCCACCATTTACCTGGGTGCTGTGGATTTGAATTCAGGTTCTCTTACCTGCACAGTCGTCTCTGTAGCCCTGTGGGCTGGATGACGTCTTAAGTGTTTTCTAGGTCTAGCGAGTTTAGAACTCTTTGAATTTTGTTAACATCTTAAAGGCATTATAATGATCAAGTATTCTTCTGTACTAGAATTTTTGGCAGTGTTTAGAATCGACATATGAACTACCCTCTTTAATTTCTGTGCCTGGGCACCATTATTTATTTATTTTTTTTTAAAAAGGGAAACTCTGAGACAGTTTCTGAAGAGCAGATTTTATTTCCCTTGTGATGGCCCTTAAATGCTACACTTGTTACATCTGAGTGCTTATTAGTGGAGATTAATTAGTCAGTATGAATGTACTTCTGTGGCAGTCGCCCACCTCGCCGCTGAACTGCACTTCATCTGTGTGCTACCTGCAGGTTCTTTGCTGAGGTAACTTGGAGGTGGGGGGGCTTCCCGAGGCCATAGACATGCCTTTTGACAATTCTCCAATCCTGCTTTAAGAAGAACAGCTATCAAAAGCAGTCACTCTAAAAGTAATTAAATAGAAAATATACTTAACTCCAAGAATGAAGCTTGCCCGGCTATCACCCCATGGGACCAACTACTTTTGGTGGCTAGAGGTCGGTAATGGGAAGAGATGCTTCTTGGTCTCTGTCTGGCTCAGCCAGAGCCCCGAGGGGTAAACCTGGGTGATGTGATCCTCTCCACTTCCCTCCGCTTCTATCTTGGCTCTCAGAAGACACCTTCAGTAGGGATGTTGTGAGCTTTAATCAATTATTGTCTAAGGATGGGAAGACCCTGGGACGAAAGCATGAAGATAAAAGCTGGTTCAGATGTATTCTCCTCACTTTCCTACGCTCCCCTTCTATTAGTGACATGGGGTGACAGCTGAAGTGTGCTTTGGCGCATGTTACAGTATATATATATATATATATATATATATATATATATATATATATATATATATATGTGCATGTAAATGGCAGTAATCTTAAAGCCAAGCCCTTGTTCTTTGTAACCTGCGCACAGTAGATTGGCTGGTGTTCGTGCCTCATTTATCTCTTTCTATAGGGTCGTCCTTTGTGTCCAATTTCCCCTTATTAATGAATCTCCCCTTTTGTCCTGCACAGTCTAGGAGGATGACATTTATACAAGGCAATCGTTTTCCTGCATTACCACAAGGATTATTTATTGGTGGTTATCCAGCAGAGATAAGCATATCTATCACCGACGTTGGGCCTAGATGGGCTGTTATTTCCTTAGCAAAATTATTTGCTGATTAGTTTTTTCTGGTCTTTAGATTTATGGGTTAAGGCAAAAAGACCCATAAAATCTCCCAACTTTGGTAAGAAGAGCCCCCACCCTCATTGCAGGATGCTAAGCTGTTCAGACTTATGGTCCTCTGAGAAGAAAGTTCAACCAAGACCTTATCTCCAGCCATAGATGCTTAAAAACAAAGTCTCCTGTATGGTCAGGCATCGAGCAGGTTGGGGAGCTCCTTTGGAACTCCGAAATGACCTGAATTGATGCTGAGACTGGACTGACTTCTCTGTGTGATCCTAGGGCTAGGTAAGTTCTCAAATGAACTTGAATCTCAGTACAGGAATAACTGGGAAAAAAGCATATTTCCCATTTTTTCCCGCTGAAGTTCAACTTAATTTATATTACTCCGACATGAAATATTGTTTCAATTCCAAGCATCTCTCTCTTTTACCTAGAACTGTGGCTAAATCCCAAGACTTGGCAGCTGTCAGGTTACTCCAGGTCCTGTCTTAATATGTACTGCCCATCTACACAGGCTGCTCTTGTACATGGTCCATTCCCATCTCAGTGATGCATCAGCATCTCAGCAAAGTTGTCACAACATGGCTCACTTTCCCATGATGTGGAAAATTGGAGCCAAATCTTTATCCTTTTCTTTCCTCAAATTCATTTTCTTTTTTTGTGTCTTGAACCCTCCCCAAATCTCCGTTCTGTCCGAGGGCTCTTCTATTCAGGTGGTGAGTCAAGAGACATTGCTAAATGCTTTTTATATTGTCATCACTTCTGCTGAAGAAATAACCATTGATTGGACTTGCTAGGGGGAGGAAGGAATGGGGAAAAGAGTTGATAACAGATAATAGAATGAAGATACTGTTGCCATTTGACTTCACCATCCTTCTAGTTTCGAATAAAGCTTTGGATAACAGACGATGAGGCCTGTCCCCAGACCCATAGGTGGCAGGGAGGACACGTTGAGATTTGGAAGGGAGGATAGAAGCTATGGACTGGGAAGGTTAGTCATAGTTAAATGCAAGGAGCTTTAGGAGGTTATTGTAAGAGATAACGGAAGTTTGATTCTAAAATGTCACCGATGGCACAGTGTGTCATTTCTATGGAAAAATTTAATATTAAAAGATATGGTCAACACCTGAATCAGAACATCTGTTTGTAGGGCTGGGCATGTAGCTTAGTGGTAGAGTGTTTGCCAAACACAAACAAGGTTCTGGTCAATCCTCAGTGTAGAGAGAAAAGAGTGATTGCTATACAATATGACGTGTCCTGTGAAACTGGTTGAACTTTAGAACACTGTGCAGACACTCTCGAATTGTGTATTACCTAATTGTGTATTAAAAGACAAAACAAAACACAAACCACAACTTACTGGAAACCCCCAGGATCCAAAGTTGTTGAGAAAACTTTTTACAGAACGAGGTTAGATAGGTACTTACTAATCATCTATAATTGTCTAGGTAATGAGGCAAATAGAAAGATGTTAAGAAGCCAACCGTGTATCAGTAACGCCTATGACAGCAGAATATAAGGTATAAAATTGATGGGGGAAATTTCCAGACCTTGGAAACATTGGAAATGACATACCACAAGCTGAGAAGTATCAGCTATATGAGGTCCTGCAGAGGAGAGGTTACTGGAGCTGTAAGGGACAGATATGGGAGTGTATCTTGGTGGCTAGAGAAGCTGCTGAGTCAAGGTGATGAAATGAATTTGGACATGAAAATTATCTAATAGTATACCCATCAAGCAGGTGGAAGTCTAGGGTTCTGGGAACTGTTAGAGGATAGAGACAGGGCTAAGGCTGCATCAGAACTATTAACTGAGGTCATGGGAAAGGACGAGCTCAGGGATCATGGGAGGGAAAGGAAGGAAAGCAGGCAGATCCAGACCGGGTGTTACTTGTACACAGTGTGGAGGTGTCTGGAGCCTTACGATAGCTTGACTATGAGAATTTCAGGAGACAGGCTGAGACAGGGATATAATCCAGATGTCATACAATGGAGTATTTCAGGAGAGTGGCCAGGAAGGGAGGAACCAATCACAGAAGAGAAGGGACATGGCAAGATCTGTGATGCAGGAGAGGCAGTTGAGTCAAGTCAGATGATGGTGGGCAGTCAGGAGATGCTGAGGCTTACGAAAGGGGATGGAAGAAGGAAGCTGTGGAGGATCAAGATGCTTTGTTCACTGGGGAAACTGGCTGACACTTATATCAAACATCAGCTGTTCATGCTGTTCACTTTGGATGCTGGTTCAAGGGTATTGAGCTCTGCCAACATTTCAGTGGCTGGCTCCCTGGAAGGGCACATGATACCGGCATTTATCCTAAGCTGTTTTCAGAAGCTCAGTTAGGTTACTCCGTACCAGGAACATGACGGGTTTTCAGCCAAAATCTACTATTCATATTTTCAAGAAAGCTTCAGTTTTATAACTAACTAAAAACCTATTTTAATTACATATCATGCCCCCAAAGCAAATTAAAAATATAAAACTTAACATATTAGGTTTTCAACGATAGCTAAACATATTAAAACCATACATATTCATTCAGGTTAGAGATTATATTTTCATTAACTTCTGTATTCCCAATACCTCTCACAATGCTTAACAAATAATACATATTCTATAAACATGTTAAGGATGTACTATGTAGGGTAAGGCATAATATTAATTTCAGATGAATTCAGATATCTGACAACTGTTAAATAGAAACATTTTCCTTGAGTGGGTAGTATCATTTTTATAACAGAAGTAAGGCTTTTGTGTCCATGCCCAGCTGTGCTTGATGGTTAGCTATCACCATGAGGATGGCCTTTAACACCCTGATGTACTTGGATAGCAGGGCGCCATGTTCTGTGCTCAGTCATTCGATGCTTTGTGTCTCTTTTATCGGTCTGTACTTAGGTTTACAGTGATGAACCGGAAGAGACGTCTGAGGTATTAGACATGGGATGATGTGAAAATATCCTGTTGAAACAGCGCTTCTCAACCTTCCTCACGCCACCTCTCTTTAATCCGTGGTGACCTCCAACCATGAAATTATTTTGTCACTACTTTACAGCTGTAATTTTGGTACTGTTATTAATTGTTATGTAAATATCTGATTTAGAACTCCCAAAGGGGTCACGGCCCACAGATTGAGAAACATTGTCTTAGTGCCTCTGTTTGCTGTGATCTATAAAATGGGCTCATCCATTTACATCTGAGTTAGCCAGAAGGGTTATCTAAAATAACATATGCAAAGCACAGGCCTTGTGTTGAGACTAGTGCACACATAATAAATAAAATGAGTTTGGCTTTTTTGAGGCGCTGGGGTTAGAATCATGATCTTGCCAAGTAGGGATTCCTCAGCTGAGCTATATGTGCCAGGGATTTTCATCACAGTGATGCAAAATTAGCTAATACAAGGACAAAGCCAACTAGCACAGACATTCTCTCTCTGTGTCTCTGTGATGAGATGAGCATCTCTGTCCTACTTTCTGCCTTGTCTGTCGGCCACATTTTAAATCCATATAAATGGAGCTAAGGGACCATTTTCTGAAGCCTTCAGAGTTATGAGCCAAGTGAATCCTTTTTCCCGGGAGACTCTCTCATCTCTTGTTATAGCACCTTACTAAGGTAGAAAGTTGGTACCAGAGAAGAGGGCAGTTGCTGTGTGCTCCACAAGCCCTTGGAACTCCTTTGTGAGAGGAATTGAGGAAGGTTTGGAGAAGTAGACTAGAGAATCCCTGAACATTATAAGCAGAGTTTAACAGGTCTTTCTTATGGGAGCGTGTGCTGATGAGAATGTAGAAGCGATTATGCTTGTTAGACCTCAAATGGGAAGAGCTCCATTGGGAACTGAGATGGAGAGTCTTGTAGGTTAATCTCTTATCTTGTAGGCTGATAACTTGTCTCAAACCGGTCATGAAGCAGTGTTTAAGGGTGGTAGAATAATTTAATTTGGCAGAAGAATTTAAAAGGCAGCCCAGGATTTGGGCTATAGCATGGTTACTGTTAGCTGGTTTTGACCAGATTTAAAGTGATTTTAAAAAGAAAGACAAAGTGTTGGGAAAGCTTGTAATTTGCCCAGAAAACAAGTCTTCTAAAGTTGAGGCCAAGGAAAGTGTGTCTGGTAAAGAAACTGGTTCTTCTTCCCTCCCTCCCTCCCTCCCTCCCTCCCTCCCTCCCTCCCTCCCTCCCTCCCTCCCTTTCTTTTTCTTTCTTTCTTTCTTTCTTTCTTTCTTTCTTTCTTTCTTTCTTTCTTTCTTTATTTCTTTCTTTCCTTCTTTCTTCATTTTTGAGATAGGGTTTCTCTGTCTTGGCTGTCCTTAAACTAGCTCTGTAGATCAGCCTGGCCTTGAACTCACAGAGATCTTCTTGTCTCTGCCTCCCAAGTGATGGGATTAAAGACATGCTCCTCTGTTGTGGAATATTTGTTTACAGTGTAAAGCTGTCTCTGTTTAAGCTACCTTCTGATTTATTTGATAAAGAGCTAAATGGCCAATACATAGGCAGGAGAGAATAGGGAGCTACTGGACAGAGAGAGAAACTGGGAGGAGGAACCTAGGCATGCATTTTGCCAGCAGACTCAGAGCAAGTCAGATGTGCTGTCCCAAGAAGAGAAAACCAAGATGCCTGGCAGTATGTAGGTTAAAAATTTGGGTTAATTAAGTTATAAGAGCTAGCTGGGAAAAGTCTAAGCTAAGGCCAAGCTTTCATAATTAATAATAAGTCTTTTTTTTTTTTTTTTTTGGATTTTTTGAGACAGGGTTTCTCTGTAGCTTTTTGGTTCCTGTCCTGGAACTAGCTCTTGTAGACCAGGCTGGCTTCGAACTCACAGAGATCCGCCTGCCTCTGCCTCCCGAGTGCTGGGATTAAAGGCGTGTGCCACCACCGCCCGGCCAATAATAAGTCTTTGGATCATTATTTGCAGGCTGGTAGTCCAAAGATAGTCTGACAAAAAATCTTGTTACCACTGCCCAGCAAAACAAGTTCTAAACAAAGAAACAAGTAAACAAACAGACAATCCAACTACTTCGCATCAGGACAGTAAAAAATGATCTCTTGATGATATCTCAAAAATTTGAGGACCTGCCCATCACAGGTTTAAGGGTGTTAAGGGTTTCACTCATTTTGAAGATTTGAGAGCTCTGGGGTACCCTGTTCACATAAGGCCACTGAAGGAAGCAATCCTTTGTATTTGGCCATCTAGATATTCAAGAGCAGATAACTAACCATTTACCTAGGATAAAACGCCTATTTTTCATGCTAACAGTGTGATCTATGATCTATTAACAGTGGTGATCTCTGAGTTCTAGCTTATCTACTGGTAGAGATAACTTTTACTACTAGAAAGACTGGGCTAAGTACTACATGGAGGTTGTACTATTTTCCTTGGCAAACAGTAGGTGCTTAAGGAAGTGCTAGTCCATATCTACACATCCTCTGTTTTCTTTACATTACCAAGAATCCATGTCCTTTCTTATCCTAAGAACCACAGAACCCTAAGATCTCAGACTGAAGGGAGAGATGGGGCACTGTGTACAACAGTTCTAGGCTCAAAGCTCTACCTTGTTGGTTAGGTACTTATCTGGCTAGACTGACCAGCCAACAAGTCCCAGCCATCTTCATAACTCGGCCTTCTCAGTGCTGGATCTATAGCTATGTACCATCATGCCTAATTTTAAATAAAATATTTATTTTCATTTCACGTGCATGAGTGTTTTGCATGTTTTATGTGCACCACATGTGTGTCTGGTACCATTGGAGGCCGAAAGAGTGTGTTGGATCTTCTCGGAGTTATAGATGTTTTTGAGCTACCAGGGGAATGCTCAGAATGGAACCTGGATCCTCTGTAAGAATAGCAAGTGCTCTTAACCATTGAGGCCTCTCTCCACCTCCATTCAACTTAAAGTATGAATTTACTGAGTTCGTTCAAAGCATATGCTATGGTCTGCTGTTCTATGCACATCTCTCTGCTGCTGCACCTCATCCTCTACTTCTCCTGCAAACCCACCCCTTCACATCCTTTACAAGAGACAGTCTTGTTCTCTAAAACTGCCTGCAGGGACCAGCCTGCTTCTGCCCAATCTCTGCCCATTGGATCATAACTGAATATTTGAATATTTTTTATTTCCTTTAGTAAAAGAGACCTCTAAACTTTCTAAGCTAAGGTCTATTTGTTATAGTGTCCACACCACCCAGCTTGAGAGTAGGCAATACTTTGACTGGAGTAATTTTGCCAACATATTAAGTAATAAGTAAATAACGATAGAGTTAGCAAGTCCCTTCCATGTTAGTCTATTTTACTTTGTTAAAATGTATTATTTGAGATCAAGTACTTTATAAAGGAAAAGTTCATTTAGCTTTGGCATTTGGAATCTGAAAATCCAAATTGCAAAGTTCTTCTCTTTCATACTCTGTGTTCCCCTGCTATGTCATGTGATGTCATGTAGCATCATGGAGTGTCATGCTGGCCAGAGCATGTAAAATGGGCAGGGCCTAGTCTTGCTTGTTTAAAGCCACTATCTTGAGAACTAACTCGAGGCTCACCAGTACCTCACTAGTCCCTTCTGAGGTCAGTGGTCCCTTTGCACTCAACCCCATCTTTGAACCTCAGTGTCCTTGGAACCAAGCTTCTAACACATGAGCCTTGGAGGGACCAAACCATGGCGACCTCTCTGTTATACACCACGTGTGTTTAGCTGCTTTATTCGGACTGGCCTGCTTCGTTCTCCTATTTCCTTGTATCTAGGCCCTCTGGGTTTGTTTCCTGTGCTAGCTCTCTTGCCTCCATCTTGGCTTTCAGGGAAAGGACTGTCCTCATGCAGGCTAGAGGTGGTAGTGACACCGTCAGGAATATGTTCTTTGTCTGGCTGCATTCCGTTGTACATCAGTAAGTGTGGACTTAGAGGGAATTCAGACTTTGAAGAAGGGAAGTGGCCCGAGTACGACTCATGCTGCCTGGGCTGTCACCTGGGACGCTGGCTGTGAATGGAAAACTCTTGTAGACGAAAGGAGGGGACAGCAGATGGTGGGTGTACTGCTTGTCCACTGCCCTTCACAGTGTCTGTGACGTGGTTGACCTCGGAGGGACTCAGCGATGAGCCCGTCTCTTCAACTTGCCGTTCCTATTAGCACTTGATGCTGTGGATTTCTTTTGGGAAAGGCGTTTATAAAGGACTAAAGAAAGCGTTGTACCCCAGAGACACCCAAAGGTAGCATCTTAGGCAGACAACTTTCCACCCTTTGTTTGTTATTTTCCTTCCAGGAGGAAATTTCTTCTTCCTCTGAGCATCTGGATTTTGTGATCCGAAGCAAGCTTAGGTTTGGCAGCTTGAACTTCTAAAAATGATAGTTATGTAGGGAATGGTCTCTTTGGTCTGTGGGGAGACGGGGAAATATGGAGTTACTTCTGGAGCTTTTAAAAGCTAAGCTTTCTCGAAGTGCTGTTTTTTAAACTATCATAAGTCAAATTTATCATGGGGATAATGTAATAAAGACAAATATTCAACCAATAATGAAAAGCTAAGTAAACGGGTCTGTTTAGGCTCTATTATATGCAGGGGAGTACATTAAGGCAGCTCTAAGAGACACTTTAATGGATTTAACATTAGCAATCAGACCTGGACTTGGCATAAATCAAACACCAGCACATTTCACCCTACTGCACGCCCACTCATTCATTAGTACCATCAATGCAGATTATAAATATTAGCCAAGAAGCCTTCACTTCTTGAGATTCTTTCCACAGACACAGCAATAATTGAACAATAATGATGACAATTTTATTTTTATGAATCACTATGGCTTCCTTTTATTGATTTGCTCTTGGGCCTGGAGAACGCTTCCTCAGCCAGTATACAACAGGAAATGGTTATGGCATTATCAGATAGGCTGGAAAGAGATAAATAAAGTAAAGGGGGTAGGAGTGAGGCTGGGGTTCAGCAAACTGCTGATAGAAGCAAGAATTACTCTTTCCACTCCCAACAATAGGGCACCTTAAATGGCTTCTTTTCTCCCTCCTTTCTGCTTTCTCCTCAGTGAGAGAAAAATATTCTTAAGCTGTAAAAGTGCATTAGCTTCAGACGAGCATTTTGGGGTTCTTGGTAGCAGCTAAAGGGAAAGGAGAGAGATGGTTACAAATGTTCCTGCTTTAGGCATCACCCCCGAAGGAGGGTGGGATCCCGTGGGAACGTGGGCTTTTGCTGCTGCCTCTTCTGATGTACCGCCGTAGGAACAGGGCAACATAGCATTCTGAAAATATCTCACCCAAGTTCATGAAAAGGAGTGGATCCCTCACTGCCCACCCCTTCTCCAGAGCACCCTTTGTCTCCCAGTGTGAACAAACTGAACATCTGGGGCCTTATAAGAAGGAAGCAGATGTGAACCTGCCCACGAGCTTTCTCCCTCCTCAGCGGCAGATTCCAGGGTTCTTTGCACACCTTTGTCATCTCATCACGGGGGAAAAAGTTACGTTTCTGTATCTGTTTCCTCACAGGCTTTTGACCTCTTCATGCCTATTAGGGGAAGGAGCAAGATCAAAGGCATCTTCCTAGACCAGCAAAGCCGTTGTAGATTCTATGCAGTGACAGAGATGAACATGTCCCATCACAGAGAGCAGGGACAGAATGTCTCTCCTTGGAGTGGGCTTTTCCTATGTCAGTTGTACAGTGGAAGTGTGGTTTAGTGATGCTTAAAAGTCTGTACAGCATATACATTTGCTGACTCTGCCATTTGTGTCCATGGAATAGTGGGATAATGAGCTGCCTTCACAGGGAGTGGGGCAGCCTGGTACCTGCTGCATCCCTTAATCCACTTAAATATAACCACAGTATCACAGACACTGACCTCAACAATTAATAAATGGGACCTCCTGAAACCAAGAAGCTCTGTGAAGCAAAAGACATGGTCAACAAGACAAAATAGCAGCCTACAGAATGGGAAAAGATCTTCACCAACCCCATATTGGACAGATGACTGATCTCCAAAATATACGAAGAACTCAAGGAACTTGACATCAAAAGAACAAATAATCCAATAAAGAAATGGGATACAGACCTACCTAGAGAACCTCTCAACAGATAATCTCAAAGGGCTGGAAGACACTTAAGGAAATGTTCAACATCCTTAACCATCAGATAAATGCAAATCAAAGCAACTCTGAGATTCCATCTTACATCTGTCAGAATGGCCAAGATCAAAAACATGGATGATAGCTTATGCTGGAAAGGATATGGTGTAAGGGGAACACTCCTCCATTGTGGTGGAAGTGAAAACTTGTACAGCTGCTTTAAAAATCACTATGGCAATTTCTCAGAAAATTAGGAAACAATCTATTTCACAACCCAGCAAGACTGCTGTTGGTTATACACCCAAAAGATGCTCAATCATGTCACAAGGACATGAGCTCAACTATGTTCATATCAGCATTATTTGTTTATTTATTTATTTATATTTTTTTTATTGAAAAAAAAATTTTCCGCCTCCTCCCCGCCTCCCATTTCCCTCCCCCTCTTCCCGCCCCTCTCCCCCTCCCCCCACTCCTCTTCTCCTCCCTCTCCAGTCCCAGGAGCAGTCAGGGTTCCCTGCCCTGTGGAAAGTCCAAGGTCCTCCCCCCTCCATCCAGGTCTAGGAAGGTGAACATCCAAACTGTCTAGGCTCCCACAAAGCCAGAACATGAAGTAGGATCAAAACCCCGTGCCATTGTCCTTGTCCTCTCGTCAGCTCTCATTGTCCGCCATGTTCAGAGTCCGGTTTTATCCCATGAATTTTGCATGCAAATGGATGGAAATAGAAAATACTATCCTGAGTGAGGTAACTCAGACCCAAAAAGAAGATCATGGGGTGTACTCACTCATAATTGGTTTCTAGCCATGGATAGGGGGCCACTGAGTCTATAATTTGTGGTCCTAAAGAAGCTAAACAAGAGGGCAAACCCAAGGAAAAACATATAGTTATCCTCCTGGCTATGTGAAATAGACAAGATTGCCGGGCAAAAAATTGGAATCTTGGAGGTGGGGTGGGATGGAGGTAAGGGGAGATGGAGAGAGAAAAGTGTGAAGGAGAGGATGAAGGGAACTTGGGGAAATGGGATGATTGGGGATATAGGAAGGTTGGATAGGGGAGCAGGGAAACTCATATCTTAGTTAAGGGAGCCACCTAAGGGTTGGCAAGAGACTTGAACTTGGAGTGGCTACCAGATGCCCAGGGCAATGTCCCCAGTTAGTTCCTTGGGCACCTGAGGATAGGGAACCTGAAATGAACCTATCCTATAGCCATACTGATGAATATCTTGCATATCACCATAGAACCTTCATCTAGCGATGGATGGAGATAGAGACAGAGACCCACACTGGAACACCGGACTGAGCTCCCAAGGTCCTAATGAGGAGCAGAAGGAGGGAGAACATGAACAACGAAGTCAGGACCACGAGGGGTACACCCACCCACTGAGACAGTGGGGCCGATCTATTGGGAGCTCACCAAGGCCAGCTGGATTGGGACTGAAAAAGCATGGGATATCAGCATTATTTGTAAAAGCCAAACCTGGAAACAATCTAGATGCCCCTCAACCAAAGAATGAATAAAAAAAATGTGGTGTATTTACACAATGGATTACTACACAGTGGTTAAAAAAAAATAATGACATCTTGAAAATTGCCGGCAAATGGATGGATCTAGAAAAAAATCATATTGAGTAAGGTAACCCAGACCCAGAAAGACAAATATAATACGTAGTCACTCATAAGTGTCTTTTAGACATAAAGCAAAGAAAAAACAGTCTACAGGCCATAACCCCAGAGAAACTAGAAAACAAAAAGGATCCTAAGAGAGACATATGTTGAAATAACCAGGTTAGCTAAGGATAAAACAATTATATTTCATTTATTATCAGGGGAAAAACTCACAAAACAGGAAGCAAGAAATCCAAGCACAGCAATGTCCAAGGCGCAGAGAGTGCTTACATGGAGGTGCACACGTATTACCCTGGGTTTCAGTGAAGCCATGCCTTAACTAAGATCCACCTCTTAAAAATGATTGGCTAACAAGGTTCTCCATCCTCTCCCCCTTTTGTCTAAACAAGAGCAATCAAAACCCAATAACAAAACTATATACAATAGGAACAGATATCAAGTATAAAATTACAAACAACATAAGCAATATTAAGCAAGGAACATATGACAAATGTTTTAATAAACATTCTATTCCAAGGAGTCTAAATCTTGCACTGAAAATAAGCTTGGCTAAATCATAAGAGGAAGGTAACTATGACTATCTAATCTTCAACCCCATTGAAGGCCAAAGAAGGGAAATAATATTACTAGAGTGGGCAGGAAATGCAATCAAGCAGCTTCCAAAGCGAGAGAATATGACGGAGACAATTAGCTACCTGAGCAATCACCCAAAGTCTCATTTGCAATGTTGAAGTGACCAACTTTGGCTAAGGCCTAGCATAACTGACAGACCATTTTCAAAGGCAGGAAATTTTTCAGAACCCTTTTAACCTATCTTGGCAAGATTTGACAGTCTTTTTCCTTGTGTTCTGGGTATCCATTTCCAGATACCGTGTACTTTGTCAGTGGTTGAGGCATGGAAAGTTCCTTGCCCAAAGGCCAATTGTGCCAAGAAGAAAACAAACTCCAAGTGGAGTGTCTTTGGTGTTCAACATTCTCTTGGGAATAGGTTGGTGCTGTCAGGAGCCATCATGTCTTATGTCAGCAGAACCCTAAGTTATTTAAATGTCATATTCTACAGATTCTTGAAGTGGTTGAAGATTGCCTATCTAGGCAGAATACAATCTCTATGTGTCTAAAGAACCTAATTAATCTGACTGTATGTATAGCAAACATGAACAACTATTGACCTATACTATTTAATACCTGTATAACTTAAAGATAAAGGCTTCATGCCAGGATATTAAATAATCTGTAAACAATTGTGCAGCAAATGAGAACAATGACCTCAAAATGTAAACAATGTATAAGTATCTTGTTCAGAGGTAAGAATAATACGTAATTCAGTACAAAATATATCCTAAAGGTTGTATTAATATACAAAATGTCCTAAACAGAGGTAGAAACATGCATGGATATAATCTGACAGAATAACTTTGCATAGGTGCACAAATATTGTAAGCAGAAATAACAAATATAATTTGAACTTGTATCAATATACAAAAACTATACCAATGTAAATTATCCATAAATATCAGCTCACAAGTATTCGCTCTATTACCCACTATTATTATCCCCCCCTTTTCTTTAAGCAAACATGGTTTTCACCCCACTCCTCTACCTGATGCAATTAATAATCAACAACCCCTAAACAGTGTTCCCAACCTTGAGGACAAACTTTTTTGGGAGAGGTGGCATCATCCTCTAGAATTGCTTTCCACTGTCATGGGGGCAATGTTCTCTTTATGGGATCCTACAAAAGTAAAGAGATGGTTAAGTTTTAAGATTACTGTCCAGTATGGTTGCAAACGATTTTTGAGCAGTTGATAGGTGTTTTTTCCAAAGTTTTAATTTGGAGTTCTGGCCAGAACATCATGAGAAGGTGCACCATTTCATCAGCTGATAAAAGCCAGTTTTATAGTAGGGCTATCAGCATCATGATATCATCTCAACGAGGCGGAGTTGTTGCTGTGGGGCCCCATCTTCTTCCTGGAGACTTCAAAGATTACTGCAGGAAAAGGATCTGTAGGAAAATCTATTGTTCATCATGGAAAACTTAAACATTATTTATAGAGACATATGTTCAATAAAGAATACAATATAGACAAAATAGACATGGAGAAAGTAAAATTTTTTTTCTAAAGTCTTCCTTCTGTCCCATACCAGATGGCTCCCGATATGAGATAGAAACTCTGAATGTTCCTTTAAACAACAAGCTTGGATGTAGAGAAGTACAGAGGCATTGTCTAACTCCAAAACCAACTGAATACACACACACATTCAATGTTGGCTGTGTGCATGAGCCGTGGCTAAGGTGGGCTGAGTGTGCTGAGCTGGATGCACGCCAAGCCTGGCGGGAAATTAGGGCCAGGAATTCTATATCCAAATACATTGGGGGCCAAGTGTTGAAATAACCAGGCTAGCTAAGGATAAAACAATTATATTTTATTTATTAAAAGGGGAAAACCTCACGAAATAGGAAACAAGAAATCCAAGGACAGCAATGTCTCTTGGGAAAAGGTGCAGAGATCTCACACACACAGGTGCACACATTTAACCAAGGGTCCCAGCAAAGCCATGCCTTAATAAAGACCCACCTCTTAAAGATGATTGGCCAACAAGGTTCCCCATCAGACATACATAGTTCTACATAGGAAGGTGAAAAAGACAAGATCTCCTGAATAAGTGGGAGCATGGGGATCTTGGGAGAGGGTAAAAGGGAAGGAAGGGAAGGAAGTGGAGAAAAACACATAGCTTAATAAAAACAATAAAATATATCCACTTCACTCATGCTGCCTCTGATTCCATCTGTAAGATAAGGCAAACCTGCTGGTACTTGTCTTAGTTACTATTCTATAGCTACGAAGAGGCACCATGACCAAGGCGACTTATTAAAAAAGCATTTAATTAGGAACTTGCTTACAGTTTCAGAGGGAGAGTTGATGACCATCACGTTGGGGAACATGGGGGCCAGTAGGCAGGAGTGAGTGGTGCTGGCCCAGTAGCTGAAAGCTTATGTCTTATCCTCAAATTGTGGGTTGGGCAGAGGTACTAGGGTTAGTGTAGGTTTTGGAAACAAGGCCACACCTCTTAGTCCTTGTCAAACAGTCCAACTGGGGACTAAGCAGTCAAGCATATGAGCCAATGGGGGCAGTTCTCACTGAAGCCACCAGAGTATTATAATGAACAAATTCTTTAGAAAAGTAAGTTCTCTCTCTCTCTCTCTCTCTCTCTCTCTCTCTCTCTCTCTCTCTCTCTCTGCGTGTGTGTGTGTGTGCATGTGTGTATGTGTTTTATGAAAATTGGGTTTCATGTAGCCCATGCTGACCTCGCTCCCATATGAAGCTGATGGCGACCACACAGCTCTGTTTCTCTTGCTTCCATTCCTCCAAGTGCTGGGATTGATGACAGGCTTGTGTCCCCATGCCCACAATATATTCTTTTGACTCAGAAAACTAAGCCATGGCTAAATTTAATACTTACTACATTCACAGACATAAAACAATGTTTTAAAGAGTGTCAAGTTATTAGTCATATACTGCATTGTAATAATGGGAGAAACCTCAGATACAATTGGAAACAGCTGGATTAGAGAGTTGGACCTGGGATTAGTTCCCAGCATGCACTTCTGGTGGCTCACAATTGCCTGGGACTATAGCTCCAGATCTGATGTCCTCTGGTCTCCCTGGGTGCCTGTGCACATGTGATACACAAAATTCATCCAGTATATACATACATGTAAATAAAGACTGAAACTAAAACAGAAAAGCTTCCCACAAGTTCAGAGGCAGGGTTTGTGGTTAATTGAGAGAAGGAAGGCAAGTGCTCGGCTTTGTGGTTGGGCAGGGGGATCTTATATCTTTGAAGGTTAAAAAAAAATTCACTCTGCATGTCAAAAATATCTCAACATCCACAGCTTGAGGCAGGTGTAATCACTAGGCTTGATGGTTTCCAAAGCTCCTTGGAGACATGTGAGTTCAAGGTGCTCACTAGGTTATGCAAGAATGGAGGTGGTGATTGCACACAGGGCCAGTCTCAGGAGAGCGACTGACACTGTTGCTGGAGATTTCCGATGGGAAGAACAAAAATTCTTGTACTAGAACATGCTGCTCCCCTCCCCAGTCTTGTTTATAAAGTACAAAGGTGAGCCCAGTGCCTTTCTGTCAGGAATGAGCTAACTCATTAGGTATTCTGAATGCCCACTACGAGTCAGGTGTTCTGCTAGGCCCCGAATAAATGACAGCAAGGCAGGCTGCCCAAGGCCCCCATGGACTCACACATTCGAAGAGTCAGCTAAAGTACTTGGTTAAAGAACTTCAGATGGTGGTAAATGGTGGCTGATGGTATGGCTGTGTAGTTTGAGAAGGGGTGAAGGTCCAATAATCAAGTAACAAATATGGATTTCCCGATTAAGAAGAATGATGCATTCACACGCAGTTTTCAGAGATCATGGCGGTTGCTGTGTGGAGGATCTGCCAGCATGATGAAACAGAGACAGCTGGTCACTGGCGAGTGGGACTCTGTCTTTGTTTCGGGATGGCCGGTGGATCTTCAGTCACTTAGAAGTTTAAGGGGAGAAGAACTGATTTAGAGTATAGACAGTGTTTTTCATTTTTAAATGGTTGTTAGGAACGTCTTTGGGAGAAATTGGCAAGTCTAGACATTGGGTGACTAAATCCATAAATACAGTTTCACTACTTAAGCTTCTGTATAGCGCTTGCGGTGATCTAATAATGGGATTCAAGAGTGGCAGGAAGTCTGTGCATTGAAGCATTTGCTTTGGACTCTGTCGGGGTGGAGGGACAACTATGCTCATTGAGGGGCTCCGGGAAGAGCTTAATAATAAGCATGGTGCCCCATGCATGGTGGGTGCTTAATAATAAGCATGGTGCCCAATGCATGGTGGGTGCTTGGTACACATTCTGGATGGTCAAGTCAGGACTGTTAACCAAGGATAGAGGTTTCCTGAAAGACAACAACTAGGCCCAGAAGGTTTGTAAAAAGCCGTGAACTTCTCAAATGGGATTGGTCCTGGTAGTTACAGCCCCTTTGATTCAAGGAAATGTATGTGTCTGTGGGTGGCTCAGTGAAAAGGTACCTGGGGGCATAGCTAAATTTAGGAAGCTTTGGTAGTAATGTCTGTCTACAGCGGTGGTTCCCAAACTTTCTAATGCTGTGAACCTTTAATGCAATTCCTCATGTTGTGGTGATCCCCAACCATAAAAGTTTTTAGTTGCTATTTCATAACTATAATTTTGCTATGGTTGTGAATCATAAGTATCTGGTAGGCAACCTAAGTGAGGTCATGACCCACAGGTTGAGAACCTCCAGTCTAAAGGGGCCTGGAAGTCTTTACTTTCACAGAAGGCTTGCAGTACTTACTGGTGATGGGATCTTGATCTCTTAGTTGTTTTTCTGTACTGTACCAGGAAGCTGCTGAGGAGTCAGGATTAGAGAAGGTGAAATGGGGAATCATGAATGCCTGGACCTCTGAGTTATGGGACTATACCATTTGGGGTGTTCTAGCTGGAGAAGAGAATGGTCAGTAGTAAATCCAGGGAATCTTGCTTTCTCTTTTCCAGGATAAACTTAGTGGCAAAACCAGTTTCTCCTCCATGTGACAGGCACAGTAGTTTTATAACATAATATTCCAAGTTCTCTTGGTTGAATGTCTGCATTGCTTACATTCCTCTAAGGTGGAGAACTGAATGTTGACTTCAGACATTTGTGGAGGTTTCTAAAATTTGTCCGGCAATCTCCTGCCATCACAATGTACAGACTGTGTTTCCCTGGGGTCAGATGGACACCTGGAGCAGGAAGAGTGCTATGCTTGCTCATTTAGTTCTGGGAGGTCTAGGAAAGGGGCACTGTCCCCGAAGGTCAGGGAGAGATCTGAGGACTTTAAGAGGGAATCAAAGCTGAGTGTGAAGAAGGGTCCCAGAAATCCTGGGAACAGGAAGATGAAAGAGTCAGAACCCTGCAAGAAATAGCATGGAAGTGATGGTGAACGGACTTGATGTGGGCAGGACTGGAGGAGGCCTTGGAAGTGCAGGAAGGGATCCCAGAGTTCTGATTCTGAGGGAGCTTAGTGTTTTACACTGAACTTTGTGGCACAGGCAGGATGACAGACCCAGGAAAAACTTAAAGAGCTGTAGTGGCTGGGAGTCCAGTAGCCATTAGGGTGTGAAGCTTTGGGGGGAGCCTGGGGGCCAGACCCTTGACGGCAGGAGTTCATCAGATGTGTTGAGATGTGTTGCTCTGAGTGACAATCGTACTGAGAAAAATCTCATCAAGTAAAGGTCTCTAAGATGCGAATTGCTGTGAGATTTCCCTCTGTATGCTGTGATTACCATTGATTAATAAAGAAACTGCTTTGGACCTATAGCAAGGCAGAACTTAGCTAGGTGGAGAAAACTAAACTGAATGCTGGGAGGAAGAAGGCAGAGAGACGAGAAGCCATGTAGCTCCACAAAAGACAGACACTGGAACTTTACCCGGTAAGCCACAGCCTTGTGGTGATACATAAATTAATGGAGATGGATTAGTTTAGGATATAAGAGTTAGCCAGAAACACACTTAAGCTATTGACCAAACAGTATTGCAAATAATATGGTCTCTGTGTGGTTATTTCACGGCTGAGCAGCTGGGAACAAACCAGTGGCCTCCTAATACAGCTCATGAGTACATTCCTTTGTTCAGCCCTCCTTTATGGCTTTAGAAAAGTATGTCTAGCACATGTAAGTGGTAGGAGGCATTGGACAGTAAAAGAGAACTGCTTCAGTTAGGATCCTATTTTTTTTGTTCTCTTATGCAAGAACATTTATTATGATATCTACCCTCTTTAGAAAGTACATATTTAGAAAATACGGTGGTGGTGCACGCCTTTAATCCCAGCACTTGGGAGGCAGAGGCTGGCTGATCTCTGTGAGTTCGAGGCCAGCCTGGTCTACGAGAACTAGTTCCAGGAAAGCTTCCAAAGATACAGACAAACCCTGTCTCGAATAAGAATAACAAAAACAAAAACAGAAAAAGGAGAAGAAGAAGAAAATTTGAAGTGCGCATGACAGGGTGGTCATCTTCCTCACAGTGCTATGCAGCAGATTGCTAGGACTTACCGTGCATAACCCAGGCTCTATCCATATCGACTAGCAATCTTTTATTCCCTTTCCAAGTTCAGTCCTTCACAACTGCTATTCTTCTCTTTGATCTTAAGAATTGGAATATCACAGAATCTTATTTGTATTAAAAATACAAATGCCTCAAGGGCAGAGCATGCCTGGAAAGCTGTTCAGCATGTGTACGATGCATAACAGCCATCTTCACGGAGTCCTGGGGTCTTGCTGTAGTAGGAAACGGCTGTCTCCTGATTGCTCGCAGTTCATATGCCGCCTTGGCATAGCAGTGCTATTCTTAAAATTATTTATTTATTCTTTATTCCTTTGTTTATTTGTATGTGTGAGGATGAGTGAATGTGTATGTGTCAGAGAGAGAGAGAGAGAGAGAGAGAGAGAGAATGTGAATGCGTGTGTGTTCCAGAGTACATTCATATCCAGAGAATGAATCTGGAGGTCAGAGGAATTTGGTTTTCTGCTTCTATTTTGTGAGTCCCAGGGACTGAACTCAGATCGTCAAGCTTGCCAGCAA
Source organism: Chionomys nivalis (assembly GCF_950005125.1). Classification (NCBI taxonomy): domain Eukaryota; kingdom Metazoa; phylum Chordata; class Mammalia; order Rodentia; family Cricetidae; genus Chionomys; species Chionomys nivalis. Next base: position 41,926,544 of record NC_080093.1, read on the forward strand.
GCACTTTTACCCCCAATCCAACTTTCTGTCTTTTGTTTGTTCTAATATTCCTGGAGTAAACAGAAAACTGGCTTCAAGGCATAAGCAGTACTATACAGAAAGGCTTCACAGAGGGGAGGGAGGGAACAGGTTTTCACGATCAGTGAGTTTAATGCTGTTAATAACACTGGGGTCAGGGTCTTCTCAGTATCATGGTTGTAAGAAGGTTACAGCAGGTTCATCCAGATTTCTGTTTTGACATATCTCTTTTTAGGAGATGGCAAATTTTTCTAGCTTCTTTGTCTCGATAGATAGTCACTTACTGCTGCAATAATGAAACGACAAATTATCACAGGCTTGGTGCCTCTCAGGCTCATAGATTGAGTTGATTGCATCTGGCCATAGAAGATTAAGGCGCTCTCCTCAGTCAACAGTTGCTGGCACTGACTTCAGGCGGCAAGTTGGGTTCTAATTGCTTCTATGTGTTCATTCTGAGGCAGAGTTGAAGTAGCGACCACTGAGAACAACTCTTCTGATGGTGCCTCAATAGAAAGCAAGAGTCAGGCTTTCCATGGAGTGCAATTAAGCCCTGCCGTTCCCCATCTGTTAATATTCCATCAGCCAAAGGAAGTTGCATAGCCAAGCTCAGCACAGACGCGTACAGAGGAAAAAGGAAGGAGATAGCAAATACCTAATAATCTGTCAATTAAACCCCTTGTTCCCCCGAAGCTAGCTTTGTCTCAGGGGACCTCAGCTAGAATTAGTTCAGACACAAAATTCTAAATTGATCATCAAAAATGGGAGAAAGATGTTACCAGTCATGGCTCAGAGTAATCTACAGGATGGTTGAGAGTCAAGCAGCTTGACTAGTAGGGAGCCTAGTAGTCATATGTGATGCATGAACAGTCGACCAATAAAATTCATTACTTATCATAGGGACTCCAAAGAAACAGGCACACAGAGAAGCTCCCTGTCACCCAGTTTTTATTACCTGTCCCACGGAAGGATCAGAAGATTTCAGGCATGGGATTCTCATGGTCTGGTTGATTCCTATTCTAGCCTTCCCTGATCTGGTCCCTGTCTCTGATCCCTAACTTAGTCTCTGCATCTCCTGTGACTGTCCCTTCTCCTGGCCCTTGTTCCTTCTTTTGGTGTTCATCATGCGCATTTGACTATGAAACCAAAGCAGTGACCCTGGGAGGGAAAGGCAGCAAGGGAGAGGCTCTATAATGTGGTCAAGAGTACCAAGTGTTTCCCAGTATTTACAATATACCAAGAATGCTGACAAAATTTCGTGTGTGTATCTTAAATCTATGTTCCCCGTGACCCTTCTAGGGCCTCAGTGAGGTGGCTGCTTTTTCTCTTCTCTTTAGCATATGAGGCCATTGAGGCCCAAGGATCTCAAAATAAGTGACCAAGATTAGAAAACTGGTACAGAGTAGAGTCCGAATAGAAACCTTAAGAATGTGGCTCCATATTCATCCTGGTAATCACGAGGCACTTTTTTCTGCGAAGGATTTGTAATTTAAAAGCGTATTGGAACTGTTCGGGGGTAGGATAAATAATGTATCTTTTGAGAGTCAAAATTCTCCAAGTTTAGTGATGCGGTTCCCCTCCTTCACAATAGGAGTCTAACAGGAGCCTTTCTGCAAAAATAACAACACAAAAGTATTGTTTTTATGGAGTTGTTAATTGTTTTATGGAACAAGCTCATAAAAGTCACAGACCACAAAACATAATTACAAAATGCACTTGACATCAATTACAGGAAGTGTTGATTTCATTAACTCAGATCTTGTCCAGAGCTGTAAATCATGGGAAGGATCGAATGTATGTTCTTCACTTCTCAGTGGCTGATGGTACCTGTGCACCTTGATTCATCATAAAAGCAGAGCTGGGGATGGACCCTTGCAGCACTCTCTTGAGGAGCAGGGGACAATGCTTTCCTGTTTCCTTGATAGGATATGTGCATCTTGTTTTTGGGTGCAGGAGCTGTGTTCTTGCACCTTTGTGATTCTTAAGGTATCTTCCAGGGATCCACGGGGAAAGACTTATTTCGAAGTTCTGGAGGTCACAACGGTGTGACTTTGCTATTCATCATCTTATAAGTATGTGGCAGGGTTTTCTGGAGGCTGAAGGCTCTCCCACGGTGACGTATTTGTGGAAGCAGATATGAGCATCCAGATTACAGCAAAGTTTACAGAAGTGGAAAGCAGTGGGGACCTTTTAATATCTTGGTGGAGGTATAGTTATTCCTATAAGATTTTTTTAAAGTTAACAAGCAATGGGTTCATTATTATATTAAGGTAAGTTGCAAAACACTCAACACCGCACTTTTAACTGTTAATAAGATAAGAAGTGGTAAATATAACCCTTCTCATAAAAGCTCTTAGAGACTCCCAATAAACGTTAAAAGTATAAATAGGTCGCAAGGCCTGGAATTTGAGAACCATTGCTATAGCCTACCACGTGTTCCCTCTTTGTTTTGGAAGCCAGGAACACCATACCCAACTCACAGCCCACCTTCCAGCATTTCCGTGATCTTTTCAGACATTAATATTTTCCCTTGTGTTATTTTTAACTCTATTTTCTTCATAGTAATTTCATGATCTGTTTATTTCTCATAATTTTCTCTTTATTTTAAAATACTAAATCATAAGCTTTTTGTAAGCTGCTACGGACTGTTGGAAATTAAACATCGGTAGAAAAGAGCACGTTGGCCTTTTAGAGCATGTATAGGATGCAATTTTGAAGATTTTCATATAAATGTGCTTTCAAATTCAAATGCTGCTTCTCACAGACTGCAGGCAGGCTCAGCCTCTCATTGTTGAAGCCATTGCCACTGTATCTAAATGGATGGGACTTTTGTCCTGGGCTCTCTTCAATCTCCAGTCTCTACATTATGCATATCCTTTTAAGGTGCAGCCCCTCTCCCACTCACTCTCTCCTCCCCCAGCCTGCTGGAGTCCCCCCCTTTTTCTACTTTGCATTTACATCCTCTATGACCTATTCTTAAAATATATTTTCAAATGCATTTCTTGAGTTCAGAATAAAAGGCTAGTACTTTCAGCATTACTTCGTCTTCGTTATTAGCCTCTTATAACTCTCTCTGATTTAAGGTTATTGTAGAATACTTGAGCTCGCTGCTAATGTACATTGCAGTGGCCCTGTAATCAGTGCACATTTCAAGGGCTTCAGTCAACAATAGTACCTGAAGCTTTGAATATGAAAAAGTATAATTATTTTTGCAAATTGGTGTCTAAATAGAGAAGGGGATTAGATTGGTCTACGCGTTCAGTAAAGCACACCCTTCAACTTCGGCATTGTATATTATGTGCAGATAATTAAACTTTTTGTGGGCATCAGTTGTCAATTATTATCATAGTTTGGATGAGTGAACTTGAGAGTAACCCCCGTATCTCTCTCTCTTTCTTTTTCTCTCTTTCTGTCTCTCTGTTGAAATCAATTGTTCAGCTTGGAAGGAAATGTTTGTCTGTTGAAGTATTATCTGTATTAGAGAGTTGCTTTTGCCAAAGCTTCTATAACACTCGGTAGCAGAGTTGAATTCAGTGTGGAGAGGACAGGGGAAGGAAGAGAAGGAGGGAGGGAGAAGGGGAGGGAGAAGGGGAGGGAGAGCAAGCTATGCAACACCATGCTGGACTTGCTTTTTAAATTCATTTAAAAGATATGATTGTCTCTCTTTCTCTCTCTCTCCTTACCTTTCCTCCTCACATTGGCTATTATTATTTTTTAGACAGGATACTCACTATGTAGACGTGGCAGATCTCAAACTCACAGAGATCTCCATGCCTCTGCCTCCTGAGTGCTGGAATCACGGGTGTGTGCCACTACACCCAGCCCAATCTAATTCTCAAATATTTAAAGTGGTGGTAGTTTTTAGCTACATCTATATGACAGAGAGAGAGAGAGAGAGAGAGAGAGAGAGAGAGAGAGAGAGAGAGAATATGAGCTTGTACTCAAGTACAACTAAGTCTCTTATTTTCTAAATGACTTTCTTCCTGTTGTTTGACATTTCCTAAGGAGTCTATTTCCATTCATGCCTGATAGAAAGGCAATGGCAGATTAAAGAAATGATTTCACCCAAGTCTATTGTTTGAACCAATGAGTTACTGGGCATATAGAAGCTTAGATGACATTTAGTCATCTGCACTATCTATGAATACTCTCCTCCTTTTCCACTCTTATTGGTTAACAGTTTATGTAATCACAACTGCTCTGGCTTCAAAATGGCAGCAGCCATATCATGTCTAGAGGACTAATCACTTTGATTCATCTAAACCTAACTTGAGGACATATAAATGAAAGGGTAAATTTTTAAAAACTTTTATTTATTTTATATCCCAATCACAGTTTCCTCTCCTTCCTCTCTTTATATTCCATCTCCCCTCTGCCCCATCTTCCAATTCACTCCTCCTCTGTTTCTGTTCATAAAGGGGCAGACATCCCGTGCATATCAACAAAGCATGGCATATCAAGTGTTGGTAAGACTAAGCACCTCCCGTTGTGTTAAGACTGGGCAAGGCAACCCAGTATGAGGAATAGGTTCCCAAGAGTCAGCCAGAGTATTAGGGACAGCCCTTGCTTCAATTGTTATGAATTCCATAAGCAGACAAAGCTATACAACTGTCACATATATGTAGAGAGCCTAGGTTGGTCCCATGAAGACTGCCTAACTGTCAATCCAGAGTCTGTGAGCTACTATGAGCCACGTTAGTTGTTTCTGTAGGTTTTCTTGTGATGTCTTCGACCCTTCTGGCTCTTACAATCCTTCCTCCCTCTCTTCAGTAAGATTTCTCAAGCTTGGCCTAATTTTGGTAGAGGATCTCTGAATTTGTTTCTATCAGTTACTGGATGAAGGCTTTCTGATGACTATTGGGATAGTCACCAATCCAGTCACAGGAGATGGCCAGTTTAGTCTATATACCCACTGTTGCTAGGAGTCTTAGCTGGGGTTGTCGTTGTAGACTTGTGGAAGTTTCCCTTGTATCAAGTTTCAATCTGATTCCAAAATGAATGCTCCCTCTTTCCAGTCATCTTTCAGTAGTCTCCCCATCCATCCATGCCCCCCCCCCCAACCCAATCTCACATGTTCCCATCCCACCTGCTCCCAGTCTACCCAGGAGATCTGCCCTATTTCTCCTCCCCAGGGAAATTCATGCATCCCGTTTTGGGCACTCCTGTTAACTAGCAGCTCTGGTTCTGCAGATTGTAGCATAGTTATCCTTTCCTTTACAGATAATATCCACTTATGAGTGAGTATGTACCATGTTTGTCTTTCTGGGTCTGGCTTAACTCACTTGGGGTGATTTTCTTCTAGTTCCCATTTACCTTCAAATTTTATGATATCATTGTTTTTAACAGCTTAGTTATCCTCCATTGTGTAAATGTACCAGATTTTCTTTACCCATTCTTTGGTTGAGGGATATCTAGGTTGTTTCCAGGTGCTGGTCATTTCTGTGGGACAATGGTTTTGTACCCTGTATAGATTTGCCACTTATACTGGTTTAATATAATTCTGATTGGCTAGTAGCCAGACAGGAAGTATAGGCAGGGCAATCAGTACAGAAGAATTCTGGGAAGAGGAAAGGCTCAGTCTGCAGTTGTCAACGAAGTGTAGAGGATGCAAAATGGGAATGCCTCTCTGATAGAAGGTACCACGCCATGTGGCTAATACAGATAAGAATTATGGGTTAATGCAGGGTGTAAGAGTTAATAAGAAGCCTGAGCTAAAAGACCAATGAGTTTTTAATTAATATAAGTCTCTGTGTGTTTCTTTGGGACTGAATGACTACAGGACAGGGCGGGACAGAAACCTATGTCAACAGGTCATTACAAAACCACCATGAACATAGTTGAGCAAGTGCCCTTGTGGTAAGATGCAGCATCCTTTAAGTATATGCCCAAGAGTTGTATAGATGATTTTGAGGTATATTGATTCCCTATTTTCTGAGAACCTGCCTTATTGTACTCCCACCAGCAGTGGAGGAGAGTTCCCCTTGTTCTACACCCTCTTCAGCATAAGATGTCATTTGTGTTTCTATCTTGGTCATTCTGACAGGTGTAAGATGGAACCCCAGATTCATTTTGTTTTGCATTTCTCTGATGGCTAATGACGTTGAACATTTCTATAAGTGTTTCTCTGCCATTTGAGATTCCTCTGTTGAGAATTCTCTGTTTAGATCTGTACTCCATTTTTAAATAGATTACTTGATTTGTTGATATCTATTTTCTTGGGTTCTTTAAATATTTTGGAGATCAGCTTTCTGTCAGAAGTGGGGTTGGTGAAGATCTTTTCCCATTCTATAGGTTGCCACTTTGTCCTTTTGATAGTGGCCTTCATCTTACAGAAGATTTCTCAGTTTTATGAGATCCCATTTATTTATTGTTGATCTTATTGTGGTACAATCTTTTTGTATACTATGAAGATTTGTTGCTCTCATTGGTTTAATAAAGAGCTAAATGGACAGTCACTATGAAAAAAGAAGTTAGGTGGGACTTGTAGACAGGGAGAGAGCTCTCTGGGATGAAGAAGGGCAGAGCTGCCAATTAGACAAGAGGAAGCAGAATATGTAGAAAATGAGGTAACAAGCCACGAACCACATGGCAGCAAATAAATTAATAGAAATTGGCTAATTTAAGTTGTAAGATCTAGTTAATAACAAGTTTAATGTATTGACCGAGCGTTTATAATTAATAATAAGTCTCTGTGTGGTTATTTGGGAATTAGCTGGTAAGACAGAAAATTCTGCCTACACTTAGTGTCTGTGCTACTGGTATTCTATTCTAAGAGGACATTGTCTCTTGTGCTAATGTAGTCAAGGCTATTTCCTGCTTTCTCTTCTGTCAGGTTCAATGTCTTTGGTACACTTAGATTTGAGTTTTATGCAGGGTGATGGATATGGATTTATTTGCATTCTTCTATATGCCAACATCCAGTTATGCCAGCATTATTTGTTGGTGTTTTCTTTTTTTCATTATATAATTTTGGCTTCTTTATTAAATATCAGGGATTTATAGGTATGTGAATCTATGTCTGTGTCTTTGATTTGATTCCATTGATCCACCTGTCTGTTTTTATGCTAATACCATGCTGTTTTTATTACATAGCTCTGTCATAGAGCTTGAGGTCAGGGAGGGTGATACCTCAGGCAGTTCTTTTGTTCCACAGGATTGCTCTATCCTGTTTTTTTTTATTTGAAGTTGAATAGTTTTCTATAGATTGCTCTTGGTAAGATGTCTATTTTTTACTATGTTAATCCTATGGATCCATGATCATGGGAGATCATTCCATCTTCTGATATTTTCTCCATTTTCTTTCTTCAAAGACTTGAAGTTCTTGTCATACAGGTCTTTCACTTGTTTTGTTAGAGTGATTTTTGTTTTTTGACCGCGAAACTCAGCGATGAATCAAAATGAACCCACCAGAAGAGGGGTCTCTCAGGAGGCTGCAGTTGTGTAGCGGCAGCCAGTCAGTGTGATGGACAGTAAAGATGGCGCTCAGGTATCACTATAGAGCATCATTCTAATTAGATACTTAGATTCTAATCACATACTTACACCATAGACTAATACGTGCAAAACCCATGGAAGACAAACTATCCAACAGTGTATACTTCTGGTGTGGGGCCAGATTTCCAAACATCTTGGCTTGGTCTTCAAGATCCTGTGTGTTCTGTTCCTTCATCTCTAGTCAGTCTTGACACGTTATTTCAAGCTAACACTTGACACTCCCCTGTGCCTTCTGCCTCATGTGATTTCTGCCTGAACCTCTCTGGTCCTCCCTTCACCCTGCTGGTATAGGGTCATGGTGATGAGGTCAGTTTCACATAGGGCATCTCTGGGGTTGGATCCACTTATTAGACACTTACGTATGGCTTTGCTATATGACTTCTAAGAGCCTAATTTATGATTACTAATTTGGAAAAATAGTATCAACATAATAGGAATTTTAGAGACTTTCAAATGAGGGGTGTGAATGTTTGCGTTTATGTATAGCTGTGTACTCTGTACATACAATCCCTGTGGAAGCAGAAAGAGGACACCAGATACCCTGGAGCTGGAGTCACAATCAGTTGTAAGCCACCTGGTACTCAGCAGCAGGCATTTTTAACTCATGATTGTCTCTCCAGGCCCAGCATAGGAATCTTATCCGGATTGGATGGCCTGTTGCATTACTTTACACTCAATTCTCACAAGAGATTTTTATTTCCTCACTATTTCCTTTGATTGGGATGACTTATAGGTTTGACTATTCCACCACCGGAGGTGGTGCCTGACTTGCCTGAGACTTTCACAGGGTTCCAAGCACACATGTGGTGACCCATATTTGAGTGAGTGAAATCACATTCCTTTTATGCTGTTAGCACTGTTTTTCCTGCATGGGGGTATAGAAGAGAGGAGAGGAGGCTGCTCTTACCTTCAAACACATGGCCTTCTGTTTGGGAAAGGTTAATACACAGCATCCAGAGAGGAGAGAAAACCCTGGAAATCAGCAGATTATTTGATGGAGGGCTTTGGAGATGGAGTGTTTCTGAAAGACAGAATATCAATGAGAGTCTCTAAATGAGTGTGGGTCTCCCTACTACCTTCTGAGACAGGTCGTTTGTGTAACCCTGGCTGTCTTGGAACTTACTCTGTAGACTAGGCTGACAAAATTTATGCTTGGTGAAATAGAAATACACAGTGGAACGCCCAGGTCTTCATACATGGTTAGACGTGTTTGGTAAACGTAAGTACAGTGGAACGCCCAGGTCTTCATACATGGTTAGACATCTTTGGTAAATGTAAGTGCTTGTGTCATGTTACCACAATAAAGAAGACTATACCATAACGTCCCCTCTTACCTGCTTCCAGGTTTTTCTGACTCCCGTGGCTCTCAGTCTTTTGATTTGCTCCCATGATGAGATTTTCTTGTTATAAACGGCAATGCGTATGATACAGCATTGTTTCCTGAAACCTAACAGGAAGGGATAGCACTGTATTCTTTGGAATCTGGGTTTCTTTGCTGTGATATTTCTGTGCTGTCTGGGTCAGCAGCTTGCTTGCTCCTCTTCTGTTGATCAATGTCGTTAATGTGCATTCTGGGCTCACCTTTTCACCAATTCGCTCTTGGTTTCTTCTAGTTTGCAGTTTTTATGAATTGAGAATAATAAGCACATGTTCCAAGCATTTCAGGAACTATGAATTTTCTCAATTTTAGATAACTTCCTAGATACAGAATTGCTGGCTTATAGTTAGGGCATATATTTAACTTAATGAGAAATTGCTGAAGTTTGATTGCACAATTTAATATTCTTGACAGCAAACGTGAAAGCTCTACTTGCTAATATTTTGGCTGATTCTATCTGATGGCATCATTTTGTCTAAATAGCTGTTTTAGTTTAGGATACTCTCTTTGATTTTAATCTGTGTTTTCTCCATAACATAATTGCTTATTTATTTGGTTATTAGGTTTTGTAGCTCTTTTTAAATTTTATTAAAGAGTTAGTTTTAATCATGTGTCTGTGGTGTGTGCGTATGTGCACGTGAGTGCAGGTACCTATGGAGCCAGAGGCATTGGAGTCCCTGGGACTGGAATTACATGCTGTTGTGAGCTGCCTGATGTGGGCACTAGGAAACGAACTCAGGTCCTCTGTGAGAAAGTTACGTGCTCTTAACCATTGAGACATCTCTCCAGCTCCCATTTTTCTTTTGAGACAAATTAGGCTCAATCCTGCCGCATCCTTCTTAGTATAATGAGATAGCTATGTACCACCACGTTGGACTTGCTTTTTAAATTTATTTTTAAAAAAATCAAATTATTTAAATATTGAAAAAAACCTGCTAGCTTTCAATTATTCTTAGGAACTTATCCGTTTCTCCTTTAATTCTTTTGGGTGTTTAATAACACAAAATTCCCGTGGTATAAAATCAGCAGTTTAAGAGGTCTGCTAATCCCTGGGTCTGCTAATTCCAGCTATGCTGGAAAGTGAGGCAGGAGACCTCAGTTCAAGGCTTGCCTAGGCTACAGAATGAGTTCATTGTTACTTAGTGAGACCTGATCTTAAGGCAGACAAATGAAACAGAATTCCCGTGGTAGAGTGCTTGCTTAGCCGGTGTAAGACTCTGAGATTGATGTCAGCATTGTAGGAGAAAAAAAAAAAATGCACAATTTAGTGTTTAGACTGCTTTCAAATGTTGATAGCTATCACCTCTATGTAGTTTCAAAACATTTTATTGTTACCCAAGAAGATCCCATGCCCTGAAACAGCCACTATCTCTTCCTCCCCCGCCCAGCTACTGGCAACTACTGCTGTTTTATGTCTCCATGTATTTTACCTGTTCTCAATATTTAACAAGAAGTGGTTCATACGCTGTTTAACCATTTGCATCTGGCTTCTTTTTCCAGTTCATCAATACAGTATTTTGGTGACTCACCCATGCTGTGGCATGACTTAGTGCTGTCTTCCTCTTCACAACTCCTACCAGTATTATTTTTCTTAGTTTTGGCTATTATGTATGTGCATATGTGGTATTTTACAATAAGTTTTTTTTCCTTATTGTAAAATGTCTCTCTTTCTCTTGTAATATCACTTGTTGTGTGTTGTCTTTACAGTACGTCTTTTGTCGACAGAATAGAGATTTTTACAGCTACCCAACATGTATGTGATGGACTTTACTCCACATTGCTAAGTTTGGATGTTGAAACTGGCAATCAGATATATACCAAGAAGGTAGGAAAAGGCACATAAGACACATTCCTTGCATAATAAAGCTTCCACAGGAAAGGAATGGTTGAGCCCAAGCTGGTGGGAAAAATGGCTTAAGAACAAGCAACACACACACACCACGCACGGGGCGGGGGAGACTAAGTAATTGAGAAAATGTCTTTATTTATTTATTTATGATTTGGATCTGGAGTGAATACTGCTCACTAAACTGAGTCTCATTCATCTGAACTTTCCTTTAGTGCCAACTGTATTTTTTATAACCCAAGGTCAACCTCAGATGTTCTTCCTCAGTATCCTGTCCACCTTGATTTGACTGACCAGCAAGCTCCAGGGATCTGCCTGCCTTTGTCTCCCAGCACTGGGGTGGTATCATGTTTGTGGAATAATTAGTTTATTTACTAAACTCTCTCCAACTCCATGAGTCTGCAGCTTTCTTAACAACTTGCTTATAAATGTAGGAAAGAGGGTCAAGAACGTGAGGGCTTGAAAGCTAGCAACAGTAAAATAATTCTAACATACCCTTTGTATTTCCTATGTAATAAAATGGTGTCAGGTTCTATACTATGTGAATCTGAGTTTTTAGAATCTAGTGTAAATTTGTCCATTTAACCATTTCATGAACTCACTTTGATTGCTAGCATTTCCTTCGGATTCTTCCAGCAAGGCTGTGCCGCTGTCTGAATTACCACCTGTTCTCTACGCTTACTTTTCCTTTTAGAGCTTTAGAATAATACTCATAGTTATTTAAAACCCTCGTTCAGACAGTTACTAGGTCTCTGCCAGGTCTGCAGTTGGTGCTGACGTTGCCTTGGCCTTTCCAGACTAGTTTTGCCTTTTAGCAAGCTTTGTAATTTTTTTTTGTGGAAACCTAGACCTGGGGTACCGGGTAATGAGAACTGAGCAAGACAAACTTCCAGCAGGGCTTTTATTTTTCTTAGTAGAGTTGATGTTTTTATTGTTTGCTGCTCTAATGTCTGGGTCTAAAAGTTATCCAAGTAGGCTTGTTTGCATATCTCCTGCTTTTTTAAATGACTTTTTAGAAACTTTAACTTTAAAATTTGTGAGTCTGCATGCATGCATGTGAGCATGCATGTGTATATGAGTACAGGTGCCTGCCGAGACCAGAAGAGAGTGTCAGATTCTCAGTAGTTGGAATTACAGGTTGCTATGTGTCACTCAACATGGGTGCTGGGAAGCTAACTTGGGTCTGTAAGAGTTGCATACACTCTTAACTACCGAGCCATTTTTCCAGCCCCCTTGACAGAGCTCTTAATAAAATATAAAACTTGCAGGAATGAAAAGGCTAGCCCAGCCTGAACTGCTTTTGTGTGCATGTACAATAGGGTAAAATTATATCCTCAAAAATCCCCTATTTCTATCTTTTGCATATGCAAAATTGTGTGTGTCTGTGTATGAGTAATATGCATTATGGGAGCATACAAATGCAGTATATTAAAGATTGATTTGACCTAACTTATCAATCCAAAACAGGGAATCGTCCTCACTATGCCCCTGGTAGCCAGCTTCTCTTGTATATCATGAGAAGAATCCCTGAATAATAATAATAATTAATAATCAGGACTCTTGAGGGTCTTTACTCTCATAGCCTGCTGCTCTTCCAGCATCTTCTTCTTCTTTCTTCTTCTTCTTCTTCTTCTTCTTTCTTCTTCTTCTTCTTCTTCTTCTTCTTCTTCTTCTTCTTCTTCTTCTTCTTCTTCTCCTTCTCCTTCTCCTTCTCCTTCTCCTTCTCCTTCTCCTTCTCCTTCTCCTTCTCCTTCTCCTTCTCCTTCTCCTTCTCCTTCTCCTTCTCCTTCTCCTTCTTCTTCTTTTCTCTGTGTTACAGCCCTTGCTGCCCTGGAACTAGCTCCGTAGACCAGGCTGGCCTTAAACTTACAGAGATTTTCCTGACTCTGCCTCCTTAGTGCAGGGATTAAAAGCTTTTCTGTCTAACTTTTCCAGCATGTTCTAACCTCTTTCATAGCTTTGCCTTAAGTAAAGCTTCCTTGGTGCTTTTGTAAGTCTGTGTGGGACTTATTCCACTTCCTTGGATACAAGGCCTTTTACCTGGAAGCACTCAGCCAGTCCTGGACCACCAGTGAGGGACGGGAAGTAGCTTATGATGCTTTCAGTTTTAATTTTTTAGTGAGCCGGGCTTAGATATTCTTTGTCTTGCACATTGAAGACTAACAGGGTTATTTCCCTTTCCACAGACCAGTTAAGATATGATAATGCTTTGGTAGGTTAGATTCTGAGAAAATAGATTGTCCCCAGGTCAAGGCTTGCTGTGGAAAACTGGAGCCGTGGTGTCATTTCAGAGTCATGCCTTTTCCCTTTCCTGGCAGAAGCCCAGGGGATTTCCTTCAGAATTCCACAGTGAGACCCTGGGAACCTTCTTGGGGTAGAACTTGTGTGCGTTAATTCTCAAGTGTGTCAGTCTTGGCCTCCAGTGATCTGTCCACTGTAGTGGAGTGCCCCCTGAGTTAACCGCTTGAGCTGTGAGCCTCTGCTGTGACTCTTTTACATACTCCCCTCCCGAGGTATTCTGGCAGCAGCGTGTTCCGTGATCTTAGTTCTCTCGTCTAAGGAGAGACATTAGCTTTATTTCTTTTCCTGTCATGAGGATAGGTGTGGTGATGTCTGATGTTGGTGGGCATCTCCAGAGAGGGCAGAGGGGTTCTGAGTTCTTATGTCCCAGAACATGGAACTGTCCAGAGACATAGATAAATGACTGCCGAGGAAAGGGCACGCTTAGATGAAGAAACACTTCCAAGCAAAAGGGAGGGCGGGGCAGGAAAAGGTTGAGCAGCTTCCCCCACTGTATGGAGGACGCATGCACTAAATGTCTTTTAGTTTGGGCCTTTTGGGCCATTGCACATTCATGAGTCTTCTTTCCATCTGAATGTTGGTAAGAGTCTCTCCCTCTCCCCCCTCCCCTTTCTCTTTCCTCCCTCCCAGATCTCAAGTGGTCCAGGCTTGCCTAGAAGACTATGGTAGGTAAGGATGGTCTTGAATGTCAGATGGTCCTTCCTTCCTCTTCCAGGTACTGGGATTTCAGACATGTTTCACTATGCCTGCTTTAAGATTTTCTTTTAAACCCTTGATTTAAAAACAGTTGATAAAATTTCTAGGTACAGTTTTCTGTTCATTTGTTCTACTCAGGATTCAATGAACTCTTGAAGAAGAAAGTAATTTTCGTTATTATTTTTTACTATATTTGGGAATTTTAAAAATAATCGCATCTTCATTTTTTTTTCCTTTGGGACTCCGAATACAAGCACAGGCAATTGCTGCTGTCTTTCAAGCCACAGAGGAGCATTTATTATTATTTTTTGTCTTATTTCTGTCTGCGCTTCATGTCACATCCTGATTTGATTAATGCTGTCTGTTAGCCCCTTCATTTTGGTTGAACAAGACAGTTCCCCAGATTAATGCAATTTGGCTCCCAGCACTAAAGTGACTTGCTTCTCTAGACCCTGCCCTTCTGCTCCTCTTCACCTGGCATTCCTGAGCTCAACACGGGTTACTCCTACAACTGCAGGCCCAAAGGGAAGCTTCCCAACACCGCTTCTTACACGTTCCCTGGTACTATCCCAGCCTCTAAGTGGACATCGAGATTTCCGGCTTCTTGAAGTAGAGCTCACCCCTCCACGGGTTTTTCCTGGAGTAAAACCTGTGTGGTGTGCCCTCTTCTCTCCTCTCCATCCTCACTCCTCCAAATTCCCATTTGTTCTTCATCATCACTCCTCCAAATTCCCGTTTGTTCTTCCCCCATTTTCTATTCTCTGCTGTATTCCTCATCTGTGTAGTCATTCTGACAAGTGTTCCCTTTAAGTCCTTGAAAACATTTAAAACAGTTTCTTCAGACTCGTGTTTTCCAATTCCAATCTTGAGGTTGTCTCAGGAGATTTTTTTTTTCTGTATCTAATATGATGTTTTTCTGTTCCTTTGAATATTTACTATTTCTTTTTCTACACTAGACATTTTGGATGAGACATCACTAAATTTCTTTCTCTTCCAATGAAGAGCATTTGGTTTGTTTTTCAAGGCAGTTCAGTTATTGGTCGACCTGCTTGAACTCAGGGTGGCCTGGTTTTGTTTTTGTTTTTTCTTAAGGTATGTCTGTTGGTTTTGCCTTCAGCGTTGTTAGTCTTTAAATTGGAGACACACTTTAATTCTGAAATGCTCACTTTTGGAGTGTCAATGAAAGCCTAGTCTATCAAAGCCCTTACACAGGAAAATGGTGAAGCATCACATTGTCTCCTGCAGTAGGAGCACCCTAGATGTTTCTACTCATTTTTGTGGTTGATTGTTGATTTGTTTGATTTTTGTTTTGTATTCTTTGAAGCCTTTCTTTGAAAACACAACATATAAGCTAATTAAAGATGTGAGAGGGGTTTTCATGTAGATGGGGGCTTCTCCTACAGCTTCTCCCTTTGGTTTCCGGTCTTTTCTTTCTCTCCATGGTAAGGATGGAACCCAGAGCCTTGTTCAAACTAAGCACATGCTGTACTGAGCCACAGTCCCACTCTCTAGATCTCCTTTCTTACTGTCCTGACACCTTGAGGACTGTTAAGAGTGTGGTCCAACGCAGAATAGCATGGCACATGCAGCAGAGAAGCAGGAGAATTCTGAGTTCCAGGTCAGTCTGAACTATTAGATATTCTCAAAACAACAAAAACAAAAAGGTAGTGGTTCTGTCACCAGTTGTCAGGATCCAGGCTGGGTGTGTCTAGGTTCTTGGACTCTTATTCAAGAATGAAATAAAAGTCTGTGCAGAGTGCATAGTAGCCAGGAAACAAACACAGTGATGGAATGGGCCAGAATATTGAACAAGAAAGTAAAGATATTCAATGGCGCTAGGTCAGTGCTTGGGGCTCCTTTGATGTGGTTTAAAGGAAGGGGGCTGGTTATGAAAGGGTAAGGGGGCACAGTTTGGGTGGATCTCTATTTTAAGCGATCGGGTTATATAATTTTCTACTGCATATGCTGATTCCCATTGTGAATCTAATTTAATCATGCATTGGCAGTGCAGAGGGAGTTTTCCTCAAACATTTACTCTGAGGACAGTTTCCCTTACTGTGAAGGCACCAAACCTAGTCCAGCCACAAGTGTGAGCTTCCCTGATTGAGTTCCTTTTCACTCAGTTACTCGCTCACGCCTCCAAAGAGTTTTTTATCTTAAAAAGTTTAGATTTTTTAAAATTTGGTTTAATTCTTAGCTGTGGGAAGTATGCTTGTGCTAGAACATAATGAGAATTCGATTGAATAAAATCTGACCAAGTGTGGTGCCTGATGCAGACAGGAGGGCTGAGATTGCTACATGCATTTGTGTTTTAGAAATAGGTGCGCACATGTCTTGCACTCAGGTGAAGGAGCTAACAGGGAAGCTGCAGGGGTGTGTGTAGACCATACCAAGAAGAGTCCTGCATTAACCAAACTATTCCCTGGGCTTGCCTAGCTCAATGCCCCGGGAATCCTAGCTGGAGAGCATCTCTTGGATTGGGGACTTATCCTGAGACAAAAGTCACAGTGTGAGCTTCCCTCCTTTGGTTCTCTTTCCACTCAGTTCTTCTCTCATGCCTTCAAGTATCTTTTATCTTAAAAACTTTAGGTTTTTTTATTTGGTTTAATTTTTAGCTGTGGGAAGTTTATACTGCTATAACTACTCCATCATCAGACATGCAACCTTTTTGTGTTTGTTTCCTAGTATTAGGGCTGGCTAGTGATGAGGTTTTTTCTAGGAGAAAAATTGGTTTGGCTGTGTGTGCTGGCGTACGCAAGGCCTTAAAGGCCAGACAATGGCTATTTTACACGAGGAAGCGTGCAATAGGGAAGGGGTCATGTCTGACTTATAGATAGCTTTTGTTTTTAAATATTAGAATGATGCTGACATTTATTATAATTCATGGGGAGACTTGACATGTATTTAAATGAATTGGCATGGTATTTCCATCATTTACATGAAGCAAATGTCAGAACAGAAGTAAGAGCCCCAATTTATCCTTGTAATTATACGTCCTTCCTCCCCCCCTCTCTCTTGCTGTTTTCTCCCTCACCCTTCCCCTCTTTTCTCCCTTTTCTTTCCCCCCCGACTCCCAGATTCTTCTCCTTTTTTTAAAGAGCTGAACAAAATTGTCTTATATTAATAGTAAAACAGAGAGAAACTAAATATTAAAATCTGGGCTATCATTTGCCAAAACTGTAACATAACAATTTAAAAGAAATACAGAGGATTCTACAATTATTTTGCATATTTCTATACAAAATCTTGGAAAGGTGTTTTGGTTATGGCTTGATATATAATTGTATTACATCATGGTGTATTATATCATGGCAGACACTAGAAAGAATGATCTCAAATGTTAAAAAGCTATTTCACAACAGAGCTATGAAAGGTCATTTGCAATAAATCTTTTTAAAATAAGGGGGATTAGACTATTAAATTTTCTTTTTATGGCAACTCCAACAGGGACAGACAGACGATGCTGTAGCTCTTCCTCTTGGGCAGCGAGGATTTGGACTCTGAGTCTGTCATAGTTCTATGCTTGTACTTTCTGGCTTAGACATAAGATCTGCTGGAAAGCATTTGCTTAGGAACAACAGCGGCACTTCAACATCCATTTTAAATGGCAAAACCAGTGACACAAAGGATGGAAGTAAGAAAAAAACAAACCCCAAACCCAAATAAACTCTGAAAGAGAGTGCCCCTGAAAGCAAGCGAACGTGTGAGAGCCTTGTTTATCCACAAATGTGCTGACTGAGACGCAAAGATTTTGTCCTTCTGCATTTCTGCAAATAACTAGGGGCATGTTCCCACAAATATTGATGGGGGGGTGACATGAAGTTATGGCAAACGGGAACGTATAGACTCTGCTGTATTAATGGCTTAGAGACTGTGCATTCAAGCAATAGAATCTCTGATTATGTGTTGTGTTCTGTTAGCGCAAGGTTCTCAAGCTGTGGCTCAAGACCCTTGGACAAACTTCTGTCTCCCAAATATTTACATTACAATTCATAACAGCAACAAAATTACAGTTATGAAGCTGCAACAAAATAATTTTATGGGTGGGGGAATCACCACAACATGGGGTTTGTTAAGGGTCACAGCATCAGGAAGGTTGAGAAGCACTGTGTTAGGGAATCAAAGCAGACAGAGGTGAGCTTTTGTCAATCATCCACCCAACACCATACATTGTTAGACACTTGCACACAATTTCTCTCCTTTTTACATTAGTTCTTGAAGTTTTTGTTTTTAAAAAAAGAAACTCGAAATGAGTAAGTAAATTGACCAAATTTACATAGCCAGCACATAGCTCAAGCCCAACTCTGCAGAAGGGCGACCTTGGGATGGATGCTTACGTTGTTCCCATCTCTTTCCTTGCTAAGCTTTTGATTGGATAGGGAGTGGAAGGACAGAAAGGAAACATGAAGTTAAACTAAGTTATTGGGATCTGTGGTTGTGAGTGCTTTCAGAAGCAAGGTAAGCTGAAGCAGCCTTCCGCTGGTACTGCATGAAGAGGACTGGAGTTAGCCTTTTGTCTGAAGGGCTGTCATCAGGCATAAGAGGGAGAGAACCATTGTTTGTGTCCTGACTTCCTGCAGGAGCCCAGGGATCGATGGCCAAGGCCGTTTCTTTGTCAGTTTCACTTGTGAAAACACTGTTTTCATATTTTTCAATTTTATCTACACATACAGTGTCTTTGGATCACCTCCATCCCCAATGCCTCCCCTAATTCCTCTTGGTTTCACCTCCACTAACTTCAGGTCCTATTTGTTCTTAACCCACTCAGTCTAATCTGTGCTGCCCACTTACTCATGGGTATCAGAGTTTGCACTGGAGCAAGGCCAACCTTGCAGGGGCCATGGCCTTATAGAAAGCTAAATCTTACTTTTCCAGAAGCCATCACTTACTACTGATTGCTTCTCTGTTAGGGGGTGGGGCTCTCGGGTGAGCAAGGAAACTTGCTGGCATGCTGACTGGCCTAATCGTGTGCAGGCAGCCACAGCTACTGGGTGCTCATGAGCACAGCTCCTGCCATGTCAGGAAGATACTGTTTTGTCTCACTATTCCCTAATCTGTGGCCTTTATAATCTCCTCCTTTGCCAAGATGGTCCTTGAACCTCAAGGCTGTTTCTTTTCTTATTTTAAATTTATTTTTTTAACTTTGCTATATGTGTGCCATATTTATATTATTTCCCCCTTCTTCTGGCCCTTCCCTCATCTCCCCAGCTTCCTCTCAAATTCATGGAATTTTCATTTAAGTTATTATTGCCTATAAATCTGGGGTTGGGGATTTAGCTCAGTGGTGGAGCACTTGTCTAGCTAGTGCAAGGCCCTGGGCTTGGTCCTCAGATCTGAAAGAAAAAATACGTTTGTGTGTGTGTGTGTGTGTGTGTGTGTGTGCATGTGTATAAATCCAACCTATTGAGTCAAACTTTGTGTTGCTGGTATGGGTTTGTTTATACACCTGACCACTTGGTACTGAATTGTGGGCTTCATCTCTGGGAGAGACTGACTATCACTCTCTTAGTAGGTATTGTCTGTAGCTCTTCATCTGGTGATGGGGCCGTGTGAGCTATCCCCAATCCCTAACATGTCATCTAGTGGTATCCTTGTTCAGGTCTTGTTTAGGCAACCATAATGCTGTAATTTCACGGGTGTAGTTTTTCTGTGATCTGTAGAAGACACAGTCTTACAACAGACATGCTGATTCTCTGGCTGTTACAGTCTTTTCACCCTTGCTTCTGCCATCCCCGAACCTTAGGTGTAAGGGTTTGGCTGTAGACTTATCAATTAGGACTGGGAAACACATAGTCAGTTGTTTCCGGCATTTTGGTCAGTCAGCTGTGGCTTTCTCTTTCGCTCTCTATCTGCTGCAAAAGGAAGCTTCTTTGATAAAGACGAGAGCTGCACTTATGTGTGGGTATAAGGACACACGTTTAGATTACAGCTAGAGATTATACAGATTTGGCAAAGTGGCAGTAATAGGTTCCCCTGGCCTCACTAGCCATGGGTAGTTGACTTAGTTTATACTATTGGATATGAATTCCCTCCTATTGAGTGAGCTCTAAGTCCAGTTGGACAGTGGTTGGTTACTGTTCATATAGATGGGCCACTATTGCACCCTTAGGGTTATCCAAGGTCACTTCTTTATGGAGATATGGAATAAGCTCATGCTACTTCTCCTGGTGGTACCACATCCTTTTGAGTCCTTTTCCTTTCTCGAGTTCCATGCAATGCTCAAGCCCACTGGCAATACAGGCCTGCAAAAGATGCCTGTTTGCCCATTACATGTTCCTATGAGTGTGAGTCTTATTTAAGACTGACTAAATTGTAAAGTTGCTAGCAGGCTTTGCATGTTTAAAGCCTTTATGATATGGGGTCAAACATATAACAGATTTTGTTGACTTGCTTTAGTTTCCTGATAGAGGTTTTATGAATATGAAATAGATATGCTTTGAAAGTTTATATCACAGATTCTCAAAAATGAGGCCATTATCTTCTTTGCCTCCTCCTGTTAGACTGCCGCCGCCAGCACTCCCCAATGTGTGCGGATGTTTTCTCTTTTCTGTCTCTTTGCCTTCTTTTTTTGCCAGCATCTATTGTGTCTCCCTGAAGCGTAAAGTCCCCTTGTCATCTGGTTCTGTCCTTGAACTCAACAAAATCCTCACAAGAAGGCCATGAGTTGAGTCACTCGCCTCTGTCTCCAGAGGAGTTGATCTCCCCTGACAAGGTTTCGTCTGGTTCTTGTGGCACAGTTAGTGACAGCCCAAGCATGTAGCAGCGTGTGACCTGGCTCCTTGCTGAAAACTGTGTAGTCGTCAGAACTGTCACACAGTCAGAACAAGTTAATTCTATGCCAGCCGAAGGGCAAGCAGCAATAATACAGGGCCTCTGGGGAGGGCGCTTTCAGGCAGTGTCTGAAGCCACCCAGCTGCTCTACTCTGTGGCAGAGTTGACAGAAGCATAGGGCTTCGGGAACCTATGGAACGGGCTTGGCAGTCTCCTGTCAGATGGGTGGTGCTACGGCCCCTGTTAGCTGTAATCTGGGAACAGCTCTTTCAGCAGGGACCATTTTTAGCTTAAAGAAAACCTGTCTCTTCACGGTCGAGACAGAAAACTGCCCTTGACCCTTCTCTTCTCTTGGTTCTTGTTTTTCTCTCCATAGCTAATGAGAATGATTATGGGTTAGATGCATATTTGTGGGTTTCCCTGGAGACAGAGGCTGATGAGCTGTTGGTCTCATTAAAGAGTATTTTTGCACTGTGTTCTTAAGAAACACTTGGTTTCTGATACAAAGAGAGATGTCCTAAAAGAAGTTTGCAGTGTGACTATGAAGCAGCTAAGAAAAGCAACACAAACCCTGGGCTGATTTTCTAAAAAGTCTGGCAATTATGTGAAGTAAGATTTAATGAATTATATGTACTGTTCTGAAATGGTCATGCCTTTGCTATGTTCTTTGCATGTGAAAACTTGAGTACCCTTTAGCATTTAGAAGAAAAGTCCCCCTCTCAAATGAAGCATTCCCTATCTCCCTCAGGAGGAGATTGTGAGTTTTGAAAATATATTTCTGTATGCTTTTAGTATATTTATTGGAGAATATTTAAATATGGCTCCTTGCATTTTGTTTTTTTCCACTATACTATGGCTGAGGTTAAGAGTCATGTCCTGTTGGTCATTTTATCTGCAGTGCCTCAGAGATGTCTACCACAAGCAAGATGCTAAGTCTGCATGAAGGATCTTTGCTGATAAGGTGTGGCATGAGAAAAAGACGTGGGCAGATAAAGAGTGGAACTTAATCTGGAAAGTGAAAAATGACTATTTGCAATAAATCATACAAATGTGATGTAATGAACCACTAGGAATACTGGAGGCTAGACATTTGAAAAACGTCATAGATAATTTAAAAACTAAAAGGGCATTTACAGGATGTGTTTACCACCGAGACTGAGATAGATGGTGTGAGGTCAACACATGGATGGAGCTTGCATGCTGCTTTGTGTTCTGTGCCTGGGATCATGACCCACACAATGGAGAGGAAATAGAAATTCAGAGGAGAGCACTTGGCCATTTTCAATAGATTCAAGTCTCTGGGACCAAGATCCACATAGTACAAGGTTTCGAAATTGGTGCTTGAGCGTGGAGCCAACTGGAAGGAAAGTGATAGTCCATTGAGAATGCTGTATCTCTGATTTTCAACTGAAATTCCTCCCTATCTCCTGCTGCATTGTTGACTGAATAGCCGAGGTCTTCTGTTTCTAGAATGGCCTCTTCCCTTGCATTTTCTATAGAGGAGCCAAGGTGATGAGAATCTAGTCTTGTTACTCCACTGTCAGCCAATGCAACTACTTTCTATCATATTCGACATCTAAAGGAGGGTGGGAGGACAAAGGAGGGTGTGGGAAAATATGAGTGGAATATATAAAAACGACATTGTATTGGTCAGAGCTCTCCAAAGGAATACAAACACCACACACACACACACACAGTCTATTTTAATGACTTTTTTATTAGGATGGATTATAGGATGTGGTCCTGGCAGTCAAACAATGGCTTTCCCACTACAGAGGCTGAGAATCTGGTAGTTACTGAGACATCTAACCTTCTGGTTTGAGCCTTGTCTCGAGGCCTGGTTGGCACCCATTCTCCTGGCCTTGTCTGAAGGCTTTATTCTAGAAAGCCTCCTGTGGTTACTGCATTTGCCTCTCAGCCTGGATGATTGCTTCTAATGTGACTTTCTTACCCATCGCATCTGTCCATCACCACAAATCATTATATTTTAATCTATTTGTTCAGAATCTCAGAAGAGAGTAGAAGAGAACCATGTTTATCTTTTTTTTTAAAAGGTATCTTTTTTATTAGAACCATTTACTGTACACAGTGGTGGGTTTCGTGTGGAAATTCCTTTTAAATAAATGATGATGCTCTGGTTGTAGCCACAGTCCTGCTGTTCCCTCTTTCTAGTCTCTGGGTTTCCTGTCCCTAGCACACGTGGATTGTCTCTTAGACAGGCTTTACTCCACACCTGTAGCCCTTCTTGGTGGATGTACCATAATCTTGGCAATCCCAGTATCCTGAGGTCGCTAACACACCATAGGTTTTACCTTCACAGTGCCATACAACAGTACCTTAGAGTTTCTGTACAGGCAACCTGACCCTACCTCATTTTGACTGACCTCACCTTCTATTAGTGACCCCCTTCAATCTTGCATATTTTATATTTTCACAACCAGGACCACCTGCATGATATTGCCAAGCTCTGTAGCCTGTTTGGAAGGGAGCCTGTCTCCCCTGGAGCAGAGCCTTTTTACTTCTATGTGCTGACTCTGAGGAAATAAGATTTTTTTTTTTTTTGTTGTTGTTTTTTTTTTTTTGGTTGTTGTTTTTAAAATGCAGTTGCTTTTGAGAATCAGAGAGCCCTACCAGCATCGGCTTTTTCTTTAAATGAATTTGGATATTTGTTAGCGATATTGTTCAAGGATTTGGGCATTTCTTTCATGACATCTTTCCTATTGTCTGAACATATAACAGAAATTTTCTCTTTAGAGGTGTTGGTGATATCTTTAAAAATTACAGCTGCTTTCTCAGCACTAAGCTGAATGCTACCTTGTCTTTAAATTTCCTCTGCCAAACAAATGGGTGTGTTATCTTTAAATCAATTTTACTGTTGTGGAATAATCATTCTGTATACTGTGAATATATATTACTCTCATTGGTTAATAGAAAGCTGACAGACTGGTAGCCAGGCAGGAAGTATAGGAAGGGCAGTTGGACACAGAGGATTCTGGGAGGAGGAAGGGCGGAGTCAGAGGAAATGCCAGCCAGCATCTGAAGAAGCAGAACATATAGAAAATGAGATAACAATTCATGAGCCACATGGTGAAGCACAGATAAGAAATACAGGCTAACTTAAGTTTAAGAGTTAGTCAGTAATAAGTCTGAGCTATTGACCAAGCATTTATAAGTAAAATTAAGCCTCTGAGTGGTCATTTGGGAACTCTTGGGCAGGAGAGAAATGTATGGCTTCACACTGGCAGAATGAAGCTAGATTCTTGAACAAAATATAACATGAATATTCATTTTCAATGTCAGATATCATATTCAGAACCTGTGTCTGTGTTCTGCTCAGACAGACAAACTCAGACAAGGCTTCTACTCTTCTCACTATTGTACAGGTTTGACTCAAAAATTCCTTTCACTGTCTACAGATATTCTACAGCTGAAGCTCAAGTTTTAGGGTACAGTCCTGTGATTTTGCTCTGGGTTCTCAGAGTGTGTAGCTTAGTAAGGACCCTTTTCCTCTAGAACTGTGAAACCTATGAATATATATATATATGATGAAGGAGGGTCATATTTTCGTTGGCCTGATAGGGTAGAATTTAGATAGGCAGAGTATACCGAACAGAATTCTGGGAGAAAGAAAGCTGAGTCAGACAGACACCATAGCTCTCCTCTCCGAGATGAACACAGGTTAGGAATCTTCCTGGTAAGCCACCACCTCGTGGTGCTACACACATGAATAGAAATGGGTTAATCAAGATGTGAGAGTTAGCCAATAAGAGGCTACAGATAACGGGCCAAGCAGTGTTTAAAAGAATACAATTTGTGTGCTGTTATTTTGGGTGTAAACTAGCCAGATGGCAGGATGCAGCCCGCCACTTCTTCTACATTATATATATATATATATGTGTGTGTGTGTGTGTGTGTTATATAATATATAAAAATATTACATATAATTATACATCTAATACAATATATAACATAAGCACATGTATAATATATAATACATTACATGTGGATCATATACACATCTATTATAAATATGTATATATGTATGTGACACATATGTGACATACATATATAATATGTTTATCATCGATGTTTTATATATAAAACATTGCACACATATATATTGTATACATATGTATTACACACACACATACACGACTTCCTGCTCCTGTTCCAGTCGAGAAGGTTTCCTAATGTCTCCCCTCACTCTGAAGGAGCAAGAGCTATATGCAGATTTTGTTTCTATATCTCTTTTGCTGGTCTTAAAAACGTTCCTTTTCCACTGAGAGTGTAAAGCAGATCTTCTACGACTCTGTGGCTTGCACTTGCCATCCCTCTCACTCCCCATAGATAGTTCCTTGGGGATAGATTTGGGTCTTTTTCTATTGTTCTGTTTCCCATAGTGTTCCACTTCATTTTGCTATTAAAAGTAGAGATTTTCTGTCACTTGCCTCTTGTGATAGCTGCTGCCCAGCTATTTCAGTTATCCCCCAGATATCCTAGCAGGCCATGCCTCTGTATCATCTGCCACCAACACCAGACATCTATGTTTCTCTTACACTCCATTCTCTAGCAAACTATCACGCACAAAAGGGAGGTATTTCATGTATTTTTCCCTTTAAAATCTTTTTAGGTTAGAATAAAATAAATGGATTTCATCATGACACCTTCATACATATGTCACTATTTGGTTTCTGTCTTAAATTTGTTTATATACTTGTATATGTCCAATCAGTCTTGTACTCCTGGAATGAAGCAAAATTTGCCAATGTTTTTATAATTGCTGTTATTTCCTTATCCTATTATTATTATATTATTATTATTATTTCCTCCTGCCTTTCATCCTCTTGAAACAAGTCCTGACTGGTTTGCAACTTACTATGTAGATGAACTTAGCCTGGAACTCACAGAGGTTAACCTGCTTTTGCTTCCCGAGTGCTAGGATTAAAGACATGAACTACCATGTCAGGCTTATACACATGATCTTCTTAGCATACTCTTGAATTTGATTTGTTTGAATTTGTGTGAATAAGGGAACTTTGTCCATAGCATGCGTTATTTCTTGTGCACTCACCTGGCTTTAGTATCAGGATAGGCCAGTTTCATACAGCGATTTGGGTAGTGCTCTTTTTCTTTGTGTATGTGGGACAGTTTGAGGAACACTGGTGTTTGCTTTAAAGGTTTGGTAGAATTTGGCAGTGAATCCCTTTTGTTCTGGTCCTGGGAGGCTTTTTGCTACTGTGTTATTTTTGTTGATTGTTATCGATCTTTGAAAAGTTGTTTTTGTCTTCTCAATTCAATTTTGTAAGAATATATTTACCTAGGTGTTTTTTCTTCTAGATTTTGCCGTTTGGAAAATACATTTTCAAAGTACTATCTAAAAATTCTCTGTATTTCATTGGAATCTGTAAAAATCTTCCCCTTTTCACCTCTAATTTTATTACTTTGGGTCTATTCTCATTGGACAAGTTTGTATACAGATTTTTCAATTTTATTTTTCCCTCCTTGTTTCATTGATTCCAGGTATTGTTTTATCAGTCTTCATTTCATAATTTTTGTCCTGAGCTTTGCCATTTCTTGCCATCTGACTGTTTTGGTCTTCATATTCTTCTTCTGTTGGGATATTGCGGTGTATTATTAGGTTAGTTATTTATGGTCTTTCTGATTTTTCAGTATAAACACAGCTATAAACTTTTCTCTTAGAACTGCTTTGGCTGCACACCAAATGTTTCTGCTTTCATTTTCATTTGATAGTGGAAACATTTTAATTTCCTCATTGATCTTTTTTTACTGACACACTGGTCAGTCAATTCTACATTGTATTGTTCAGTATTTATGTATATTTTGTAGTTTTTCTTGTTATTGATATCTAGTTTTAATATTATTGATAGGAGTAAATACATTATTATGAATAATTGTAGTTAATAAGTCTTGATTTATGACCTAGAATGTGGTCCATTTTAGAGGAGATTCCATTGGCTATTGAGATTACATGTTTCTTGTCCTTGGCATATTCTGTAAATATTTGTATATTTGCTCTGTTGTAAAGCTTGACTGGGGTTTCTTTGTTGGCTTTTAGTTTGTATCACCAATGTAGAAATGAGAATGTGGTATTGAAACCAGCCACTATCATCGTATCAGGATCTACTTGAGTTTTTGTGTCCATTAGTGTTTCTTTTGTAAAATTGAGAGCCCCAATATTCGGCACATGAACATTAGCAATTATTATATCTTTTTGATGAACTGTTCTCTTTGGTAACACACAGTGGCTTTATTTCTCTCGACTAGTTTTTGTTTGCAGTCTACTTTATCAGGTAGCAACAGACACAGTTTGCCAGTTTCCTTTACTTGATAGATTGTTTTTAATTCTTTGGCTATCTGAGGGCATCTTCACCAATTGTGTGTTTCTTGGAGACAAAATAAAGTTGTTATCTCTTTCTTAATCCATTCAAGTAGTTTGTATCTCTTTATTGGTGAATTGAGGCTACTTATGTATGGTTATTCTCAGAAACGTTTGCTAATTTCTGTACTTTTATATGTTTATATTTATTTTTGATGGGTTGAATTATTGTTCTTTAGTTTCTCCCTTTTTAGTGTCAGGGTTTTGCTTGTTTTCTGTGATGAACTCCTTCCTAGATCTCCTTTTTCCATCCATTCATCTGCTGAAATGTATTCTTTGCTGTGCTTTCAGGATGGAGGCTGTGCCTCTTCCTCCCCTGTGTAACTAGAACTCCTCTGCAATGCTGGTTTGGTGGTCATGGATTGCTTTAGTTTGTACTTGTCCTTATTATCCCACTGATTTAAAAGATATCTTTGCTGACTATAACCCTTGTAGCTGACATCCATTTTCAGGGTGGAAGTAATCTATTTTTGGAATAGAAGTATATCAGTACATGCTTAGCTGGTTTTTAGCATTTGTGGTGGTTTGAATGAAACCACATCCCCCAAACTCATATATTTGCATGCTTATTACCCATTTGGTGAACTGTTTGGAAGGATTAGAATGTGCGACTTTGTTGGAGTAGGTGTGTTGGAGGAGGTATATTGTTGAGGTGGCCTTTGATGTTTCAAAACTTCTCTCTGTGCATGCTGCCTGTGGATCAGGATGCAAAGCTCTCAGCTTCTGTCCCAGTGCCATGCCTACCTGCTTTCTGTCATGACAGTAATGGACCAACCCTATGAAACTGTAGGCAAGCCCCAGTTAAATGCTTCCTTTTTTATAGCAGCCATAGAACAGGGACTAAGACCTCTTGGTAAGAAGTCTGGTGTTATTCTGATGTTTATACCTTTATAAGGGAATTGTCATTTTCATTTTTTTTGACATCCTGACTATAATATGTTACCAAGAGGTTCTTCTCCAGTCACATTGCCTCTTGTAGTTCAATGCATATTTCTCTTTATTTGGAGAAATTTCTGCTATAACATCACTGAATAGATTATCTATGCTTTAGTGTTTATTTTAGCTTCTTGTATTTCATAGATTCTTAGGATTGTTCTCTAGATTTTACCCCAGTTTCCTTTAATTACAGATATGGTTGTTTGAGAAATCTTCCCCATAGTCTCAGGCGTCTGAACGCCTGGTCCCACTTGGTGGTGCTATTTGGGGAGGTTTAGGAGGTGTGGCCTTGCTGGAGGAAGTACAACACTTGGGGATGGGCATTGTCTAGTTTTCTCTCTCTGCTCCATGCTTGAAGTTTAAGATGTCAACACTTAGCTTCCTGTTGCTGCTGCCATGCCTGTGGCTTGTCATGCCGCTCATCCACCATGATGGGCTCTCATCTCTCTGGAACTTAGGAACTCTATGTTTTCTCTCAAGTTTCCTCACGGAATCTTTACCCAGCAGCCGAAAAGCAAATAATACAATAGTAGAATGAAGTATTTTTTTCACCCTTATCCTCCATCTTTCTTCTGCTTGGTTCAGTATGCTAGTGATACTTTATATTAATTTATATTTGAATCATTGAGTTTCTCCATTTCCAACATTACTTTTTGCTTTTTTCTTAAAAAATTCTCAATTTCTTTGGGGAATTCTTCCATAGTGTTGATTTTCTCATATTTTACAAACTTTCTTCTCCATGTTGCTGGCTCTTTTCTCCGGGTCCTAGGTTGAATTCATCCATGTAATTTGCATATTTTCAGGTCCATTATCATGCTTATTAGTAAGACTTACTGAATTAGTAAACTTTTATGTCTTTATCAATAAAATGAGAGCATTGAACTAGGGTCCCAAAGAACTTTTTTTAACGTAATGTTTCATACTAGAAAATAAAACTGAAAAATTAAAAAGGATGTTTACTTCATTAAAAAATAGTGTACTTATCACATATTTGTATGCAATGAAATTTGTGAACTTTAATTGTATTTTATAAATAAAATAAATTAAGAATGGTATTATTTTACATTTTTAAAAATATCTTGTCCACTAGTGGAAGATAACTTTAATTTTGTAACTAATTTTGGATTTAATCTGCTGTTTTATGGAGATATATGAAGAAAAGTAGACATACGTAGTATGATTCAGCGTGGGGGCCTTTGCTGTGTGTTAGTGCCAGGTCCTTGGACTTCCTAGGACCAAGAACATTGAGCTGAATAAAATTCTACTGTATAAACACACACACACACACACACACACACAAGCATCACATATGTTGTTGGAAAAGAGAAATATTTTAATAGCTCTTTGCTGATTATTCTGAATATTATGTTAGGATGCTGTAGTAGAACTTGAAAAATGTCAGTTTCTTTAAAGTTAGCTGCTCTATGGTGGCTGAAGTCATATTAATGAGGTTTTATGATTTGTTGCATTAATTTCAGTTTAGTGTGTCCTGCCCCTGCCCCATTTCCTTTTAAAGATAGGACATCATCACATAGCCAAGGGTATTCTTATACTTTTCGTCCTTCCTCATGCCCCTAATGCTATGGTTATAAATGTGTATTTTAGTTTTAGTTACTTTCTATTGCTGTTATAGTACACCACCTAAAAACAACTTGCAGGGGAAAGAGTTTATTTGGCTTACACATCCATGTGGTAGTCCATTATTAAGGAAAGTCAGGGCAGAAATTCAAAGCAGGAACCTGGAGAAGCTGATATAGAGACCATGACTTGTTCCTCTTGGATTGCTTGATTTGCCTTCTTTCTCTTTTTATCTATCTATCTATCTATCTATCTATCTATCTATCTATCTATCTATCTATCTATCTATCTATCTATCTATCTATCATGTAAACAGTGTTATGCCTGCATGCATTCCTGCACACCAGAAGAGGGTCTCATAAGAGATGGTTGTGGGCTACCACATGGTTGCTGGGAATTGAGCTCAGGGCCTCTAGAAGAGGAGCCAGTGCTTTTAACCTCAGAGCCATCTCTCCAGTCGTAATTTGCTTTTTGTACAATTCAGGATCATCTGCCAAGGAAGGGCACCATCCATACTGGGCTGGACCCTCCCACATCAGTCACCAGTCAAGAAAATGCTCTACAAGCTTGCCTATATGCCAATCTGATAGAGACATTTCTCAAATGAGGTTCCATCTTTTTAGATGACTATAACTTGTGTCAAATCAGAAAATGAAAGAAAACCACCACAACAACTAAATACACAGTTATATTGTCAGGCTTTCATAAATGATCTTAGAATCTTTGGGAAATATTGTTTTACTGAAGTATGTGGATTTTTTAAATACTGGCATTTAATCATCTCCTAAATAGTCATTAATATCACTGAGATTTTTTTGGAGACAGGTCTTTTTATTTAGCCTCAGCTGACCCTAAAGTTGAGATTGTCCTGCCTCAGCCTCTCAAGTGCTAGGATTATAGATTTGTGCCATCAAGTCTGGCTAGTATCATTGATTTTTTTTTCAGATATCTTTAAGTATTTGGAAGTTTTTTTATTTTTATTTATTTATTTATTTTTTTTGGTTTTTCGAGACAGGATTTCTCTGTAGCTTTGGAGCCTGTCCTGGAACTAGCTCTATAGACCAGGCTGGTCTCGAATTCACAGAGATCCGCCTGCCTCTGCCTCCCGAGTGCTGGGATTAAAGGTGTGCGCCACCATCGCCTGGAGTATTTGGAAGTTTTAAAGCTAGTGGTAGAGTCTACGTTTTTCAAAAATTGAATTTCCAGTTGAAATCCAAAAAGTTCTTATTGGTACTAAACACTCATTTATTTTCTGGGGGAGTGACAGACTCACTTTTTGATAAAGTATCTCAGTCCCCAGGTCTGAATAACTGTACTGTGACTGTCAGCCATTCTTTCAAGTTAAATGTTTCATGACAAAAGTGACTAGTACAGATTACAACTCAAAGAGCTGCTTATCTGACTTCCAAGAGACAAGTATCTCTTTTGGACATGCAGCAAAAGTACCTCATGCACGGCTTTCAATTTGACACCTAAAACATTAGGAAAATGTATCTTCAAGAGATTATATTTAAAAACTATTTTTTTTACTGCTTCATCAAGGATTTTGAGGCAAATCCACTTTTTCTTGTATCCTGCCCAACCACTTAAAACAACAGCCCGTGAACTCATGAACTGATATGTGCCAAAATTCCAGCAGGTTTCATCATCATTGACATCACATCACTAATGCAAATGACAATGCATAAGACAATCAACATCTTAGAATTTTTATAAAATCCTTTTAAAATTATTTTTAAATATCATAATATGATTAAATCATTCCTTCTCTTCCAATTATCCCACAAACCCCTCCTTGCTCTTTTTCAAATCCATGACATTTTTTTCATTAATTGTTGTGTGTGTGTGTGTATTCTTAAATACATAAATACAACCTGCTCAGTCATATGTTTCTTATATATATGTTTTCAGTCCTGATCATCTGGTATTGAATAACTAATTGATGAGCTCTTCCCTGGGAAGACTCTTTCTCCATCTCTCAGCATTTCTTAATTCTTTGTGTAGAGTTTAGGCATTGTGAGCGTTCCCCTGTCCACGTTCCCTGTCTCTCGGTGCCATTCTTGTTCAGCTGTGTTTAGGCAGTCGTGTTGGTGAGACTTTATGAGTGTGGTTTGTGACACTTCAGGGAGACACAGTCTCCTAGCAAACTCCCCATTCCCCAGTTCTTAAATTTTTTTCTGTCACTTCTTCTGCAATAATTCCTGAGCTTTTTTTTTTTTTTTTTTGATCCTTTTAGTCTGCCTGGTAGGGATATTTTTAAAACAAATGATAAGAATTACATTATGATGATGATCTTGGGAGAGAAAAGAGTGAATGATAAAATCGACTTAAATTTGACTTCATTGTGCGTGAGTGATGTTGTCATTAGAATACACCAATCACATGAGTTGTCAAATTTAGTTCATTCATATCTCCATTTCCCATCGGTTTTTCAAATTACACTGGTGCATTAACCCAATGTTGTGATAAGGCTTGCCAGATATACCCCAAGTCTGTCCATTTTCCTAGACAGCCTCCTTTGATTAGTATCACTGCCATGCTGTCAACTATGTCCTTGCAAGGCTGTATTTGTTGTGGAAATTAAAGATGTGTCACGCTTGTTAATGCTGTGGAATGTTTGCTTTTATGATGCGAAGGTGTGTTGTATTTTTTTATATTGCATTTGTTTAACTCTGTGAGGCTTTGTCTGCCTAAAACACCTGATTGGTCTAATAAAGAGCTGAACAGCCAATAGCAAGGCAGGAGAAGGCATAGGAGGGGAAATCTGGGAGGTGTCCAAGAACTGAGAAAAGGAGAAGGAGAGGAGGACTCGAAGGCCAGACCCCCAGCCACACAACCAGCCGTGGAGTAAAGAAGTAAAGAAAGGTATATAGAATAGGAAAAGATAAAACCCCATAGGCAAAAGATAGTCAGGATAATTTAAGTTAAGAGAAGCTGGCTAGGAACAAGCCAAGCATTCATAAGAAAGAATAAGACTCTGTGTGTATTTATTTGGGGAGCTGGGAGAAAAGGGGTAGAGGCCCGTCCCTGGGGACATTGGTGATAGAAGAGAAAGAAAGAGAGGGGGGGGGGGGAGGAGACAGGAAGTGAACAAAGCCCACCTTTTAAAGGGAACGTAGTAAATGTGCACAGGGGGTGTCCTTAGTGACTGCAGCTAAGGGTGTATCCTGTTAGGACCCTCATAGCAGACTAGTACCGATGGCTAAATACAAACAGGCCGCCCAAAGAATAAGGAGTAAAACAAACAAGCAGATAGACAACATTATGTAATGTTCAAACTTTCTTGCCACTGACTTAGTGGCCAAAAGCCAATGGATGGTGAAGTGAACGTGGGAATGAGCTGTTGGAGAAGAGGTGGCTGCGTTCTGAATATGCCTGAACACTGCCCAGTAATAAGAGATCCCTTCCTATTGTTTTGAACCTCACGGTTTAGGCCTATTTATTATAGCAATTAGCCTTTCCCAACACTGGCTTGAGTAATAACCTTTTAATTGGAATTCACAGTGATTCATCTTCCTCAATGAAATGTAAATTGAAGCTACACTAAACGGTTAACACCATTAAAGCCATCTTTTTACAGAGATATGCCGGGAAAGGACAGCTTGTCTAAATTTACAGCAGAGTCTCCTTCCTCCTCTCGGCAAAGATCTGCTTCCAAGCAAACGGATACCTCAAGGAGCAGTGAGGACCAAATCTTTGTCCCTGAAATATGCAGGCTGAGTGCAGCTCATTATTGCTTACATATGTTCCACTCTGAGATGACTAGCCTCAGATACCCAGGGGTGTAGATAGGGAATTAAGCAGGAAATTGGAAATGCATTCTATGCAAAATACAATGAGGAAAAGTAATTGAAGATAAAGTATAAATAGGATGACTAAGAAGCTTGAGAAGTGCTTTCAAATAATGGATATAGTTTTTGAAGGGGAAGTAATTGAGTTGATTCCAAATTTAAAGCCTTTAAGGAATTGATTCTTTTCCTAATTACTGGTCTTTCTCCTTGGCTTGTGAATGTGATGCTCATGCCCCCCTAGTGTCAGTGAGAGATGCAATTACAAAAACAACGAATGTGATCCTGCATGGCATTAAACTTTTTCTTTTTTTCCTTGTATTTGTATTCAATGCAAGTAAGCATTCAAAGCAAATAACTGGGCCATTTTCACAAACATTATTGTGCATTATATCTTATGCACATGATTGACATTACATTCAAGGATGCTGCTTCCATTGATTCTTCAATGATCATTTCCCATCTTGACTATCAGCAGAGCTCAATTTTATCAGTAGTTTTTACCTTTTAAAAGTGTTACATTAAGCCGGGCGGTGGTGGCGCACGCCTTTAATCCCAGCACTCGGGAGGCAGAGGCAGGCGGATCTCTGTGAGTTCGAGACCAGCCTGGTCTACAAGAGCTAGTTCCAGGACAGGCTCCAAAACCACAGAGAAACCCTGTCTCGAAAAACCAAAAAAAAAAAAAAAAAAAAAAAAAAAAGTGTTACATTAAAATTAAATTACTGCCAAGTTACTTTGAAAAAATATAGCTAGTCACACTTATATATTAACCCAACTAACATTTATTTGCTCACTATGTATTATATGATAATCCCAGAAATGCAAACTCTATGAGCTACTCCCGTTTTAAGAACTCTCACAATCCATGGGGATCCTAACACAGTGTAACAGTGAGCTACACAAGGTCAGTAAGAAACAGTCCTCCCAAATCCCGGTGATTTAATACTATAAAAATTGATTTCAAGTACTTATTTCACATCAAAAGAGAGTAGCAGTCCTCTTCTTAGGTAATTAGGGATCATGCCTTTAGAAGTTTTGTTTCCTCATGTGATCCCCACCATATGATCAAGAAAAAAAAAAAAACATGGCAGGTTGCACTCTGTATTTGATAAGAAAACTCTCCAGGAAGGGTGGAAAGCAGAACCATGCGAGGAAAAATGGAGTGTTCATGAACAAGCCATGGAACCACAGAGTAAAGACAAGAACAGTGCAGAGAAGGGACGTGCCATCAGCACGTGGAGACATGGGGTAGTGGCAAATGCAAGTTTGCACAGGGGACTGATAAATACTTAGCATGAATGGAGCCTCTTGTTTGGGCATTTATTATCAAACCATAACTCTGAGAGCATTGCTTTGGCAATCTCTTTATCCCCGCCCCCCCAAGCCTCCTATAATCCCCGGACCACGCAGGAATCCTTTCTTTCTTGTTCATGGCATCCTACCCCGGCTTCCTCAGGATTTCTTTAGAATTTATTCGTTCTGAAAGAGTACAGTTTTCTTTTGGATGCCCGTCTTCTCTATGGCATGTACAGGGGGTGTTTTTTTTGAAGGGTAGCAGGGCTTGGCACCCTGTAGCCGCATATGTACTGCTAGCTGAATGGAGGCACGACTGAAGCAAAATTAAAGTTCTCCCAGGGCAGAAGGGAAGGACGGCACTATGGACTAAGGGTTAGCATGCTCAGAGACAGCCCATTTTTGAGATAGAAACAGGAAAGCCTGTCATCCACTTCCTGTCTTTAAGGAGTTTCTACTCACACGTAACTTGAAGGGCATTTTAGGGGAAGTCAGGAAGTGTGTTACCCTGTAGCACCCCTGTTCTCTTGTTGCAGCTTTGATGAACTGGGGTCACCAGCAGGGCCAGGCGCCTACACTGGAGAATGTCCACACAGGGCAACAACCAGGCCACTGCTTCATTTTCACATTTGTGATTCCAGCCGAAGCTTTAAGCTTTCTCTAGAGGACTAGACGGTGCATTAACACCTCAAGTCACTCCACTGTCCCCAGGCCACAGTGGTGTCTGTGGCTTCCTAGACCCTGGCATATCTCCCATTTGTTTCTGATAACCACACAGCAGGAAGTAGTTTCGAGCAGAGGGCGGGGTTGAGAGGCAGAAGGAGGACGGACCTCTCACAGGGAAGGTTTTCTTTGATTTTTCTCTTGCACCCAGTCCTCCACAATCACCAGGCAACTGCATGCGGGTTCTAGAGGCCCCAGGGGTCTCTCTCTGCCCCCAGGAGCCCACTGAATTACCTGTCAGCTGCTGAGAAAATTGCTGGGTTTAGCTACAGCTTTTTTTTTTTTTTTCCAGGGTGGGAGCTGTGGATCCTTAGTCAGATCTCTTAAATCAAGGCTTAGTATTTGCGGGAAGAAACTTGCTGTTTGATCAGGGATTGTTCTCTGACGACAGAAATGAACTGATCAAACCAAAGCAGATGGCAGGCCTGGTCTCTGCCCCTTAAGCACCTGCCCTGACTAACTCACAGAGACAGCTGATGTCTCCAGCTCGAAGGAACAGTCTGGACACGCTCTTGAATATTTCATAAGACATGAGGAAGTTTTAATTTTTTTTTTTACAACTTAAGATAATTAAATGATTCCTTGGCATACATATTTCATCCATTGCTGTGCATTTTATTTCTCACAGTGAAGAAGCTGATTGACAGCAGCCTTCTCTCTACTTGGTGCCCTGCCTAGCTGGGATACAAACAGCTTAGATTTGCACTAGTTGTTCCAGGTTGTATGTTGTTATTTAAACTGAGTTAAAATTAATTAATTTCAGATGCTTACTTTCTTAGTTAAAGCACAATCAAATGTTCAGCAGTCATTTTGGATTTTTTTAAAAAAATCATTCCAGGATCTTCTGGGTATCACGAATTTAGACTATTGTTTCCAAAGTAGGGTGAGACTAACCCCTAGGGCTTACAGGACAATCTCCCCCAAAAGGAGAAGACAACATCTGGATGGATTTGGGATTATTCTGTCTAGTTCTAAGAAGTAGACTTTGAGATGGCGCTTAAGAGTAAAGAGGTTTACCAGGGTATGGCTCCTTACCAACTGAGAAAACAAAACTGGGGTGCACCTGTAGAGGAAAGATGGGAGAGAAGGAGGGGGAGATTCAGGGCTGTGGGTCGTCATAGCAGATGTCTACAAGAAACTCTGATCTTTGAATAGGTTTTCAGAATTCCAAGTTGCTAATAGTGAAAACCCACTTGTTAAATGTCAGTCCCCGGGGTGATCCGGACTTGGAGTCCCTTCCCCAGCAGCTGGGGGAAAGGACTGGTGTATCAGAATGTCTGTGCCACCTTGTGCTCCTGTATTTGTTTCTAGAATGTTCGGATGAATGGACTTACCATAGAAGTTTGTATAGTGGAGTTGAGTTAAATATACTGTACTAATTAGAGTCCACAGATCCAGAGCTTGGCAATTAACTGGCATAGGCTCTGGATGGAAACCAGCTGGCTCAATTTAGCAGCAGGCTAATTTGTCTTTTAAAATCATGTGCAAATGACTTTAGCTTTGGCCTGTTCAAGGTGATTGTCTGTCTGACCTCTCGCTGTTATTCTAGACTTACTGATTTCACACGTCTATCTGGCCTACTTGAGCACTGACACATTTGCGTATGTATTTCCTTGTCTGCACAGGTTAGTAGAGGGAATTATGGCAAATGTGGTTTGGTAGATCTTCTTATGATTTAATTTTATTCATTAAAAAAGTAAATTACATTTATTTAGTGTGTGTGTGTATGTGTGTGTGTGTGTGTGTGTGTGTGAGAGAGAGAGAGAGATAGAGAGAGAGAAGAGAGAGACAGAGACAGAGACAGAGACGGGGGGGGGGAGGGAGAAGTCAGAGGGAAACAGATTCGGTTTTCTTCCTTCCTCTTTGTGGATTACAGGCATCCAACCCAGGTTGAAAGCAAACACTTTGACGTGCTGAGCCATGTTGCTGATCCATTTGTGTGTGTGTGTGTGTGTTTATTATTGTTAGTTTGCTTTGTGATACTCAAATTGTACCAAAGATGGTTCAGAATGCCTGGTCCCATTACATGGTGCAGTTTATACTAATAACTAGAGAAAAGGAAGTGTCTAAAATGGAGGAGAGGTATAGAAACAGCTCCATGGGTTAGCTTGGGTTTGCCTTATTCCGTCCTGACTTAGGTTGTCAACTGTGCATAGCTGAACGAAGCTTGGTTGCACTGATTGACCAAAAATTGTCTACTTCTTACAAAAGAAAGCCATAGCCTGCTTAGGTGACAATTATGCCGTCAGGCTAGATTACACTCTATGATGGATGGGAGAAACATTTAGACTAGATTTCAGATGCATAGGGAGGCAGCTTTAGGTAAAGCCTCCTTCGGGTTAACCAGTCATAAAGTGACAGTGTCCAGTGCTGAAAACACCGGAGAAAAATGAACAGCAGTAAGGAAGGGGAAGGAATTCAAAGTCACAGAAGGGAAAAAAAAGGGCCTAAAATATTGTGAAATGATATTGGGCACTGGTTTTCTAACTTAACTCATACATAATGTTTTCCTTGTTACACAAAGAGGTAAAACTGAAAATAAAACTAT
Source organism: Chionomys nivalis (assembly GCF_950005125.1). Taxonomy (NCBI): domain Eukaryota; kingdom Metazoa; phylum Chordata; class Mammalia; order Rodentia; family Cricetidae; genus Chionomys; species Chionomys nivalis. The sequence continues at coordinate 41,964,308 of NC_080093.1, forward strand.
GTCCCCAAATAGCAACAAAACACACACATTAAAAAACAATAAAAATCCAAATAAAAACAATAAAAAATCCAAACCAGTTTATAAAGACCTAGGTCCATCTCCTGGGAAGAATCTCATATTCATTCAGCATTTATTTCATTTAATTGTCTTAAGTCAGGATCTGGTCTCACTATGTGGCATAGGTTGACCTTGAACTCACTATTTTGCTCGAGTTTCTATTGAGCTCAAAATACTCTTGCTTCTGTCCCCCATATATGGGGATTATAGATACGTATCATCTCACTAGGCTACACTTTGAGAAGATTTTATTGCTGGTTTTCAGATAGCTTGGGTCAGGTTTGTGAGTTGTCAACTCAGGTTTGGGAAATTGAGGAGCCATGCATAGCCCCTCATCTGCCAGAGGATTCTGGCATTGAGAACCTCTTTGAGAGACTGGCATGGACTTGGGAAGCACTGAGAGTTGGACAGCAGGGCAGCTCTGAGTGTGGAAGGCCTCAGCACCTCTCTTCCAAAGTCAACAGAGCTACGCACACTTGGAGCCCTTATTACCATGGATATTTCTTGGCCGCTGCTTTGGCTAATTTTAGAAAACACGATTTAATTGAACCTTCAGATACAGCCCTGCTATGCTCTGTAGCCTATTTGGCTATCCTGAACATCACTTTAGACTCTCAAACTAATTAGAGAAATGTCACCGCAGTTAGCATCAGTTAGCACAATACTTTTAATCATCAGCAATTAGTAAACGTTTGACCTTTGCCTGGGAAGGGGAGGAGAACAGTAAAAGGGGCATAACAAGGTGAAACAATTCACAGTCTGTGATGATGACTTGGTAGCATCACCTCCTGGCCACAGAGTTCATATTCAGCCTGTCTCTTTCCTAAAGAGGAGGGCATGAAGGAGTTAGGACCAACAGCCTTAGGGAGGCTCTGTGAAACAGCACAGGCCACAATATTGCTTGTTCTTTTCAATATGGCATGGGGTTGGAGACAAGATTTAGAAGTAGAAGCCATCCTCTGTGTCATGGCCGTGGGACCTTTCCAGAATCCTCGTCTTTGTTATGTCTCTTGTTACTGTGACAAATAGCTGGTAGAAAACAAGGGACGTTTTGGGGATGGGGAGGATCAGAGTTTCAGAGGGTGACAGCCCATCACGGTTGGGAAGGCATGACAATGGCAGTAGGTGAATCCATGATGGCTGTTCACATGGTTACAGGTGGGAAGGAGAAAGAGAGAGAGAGAGAGAGAGAGAGAGAGAGAGAGAGAGAGAGAGAGATGCAAACTTCAGTTTCTACCAGTGACTGACTTCTAGCAGTGAGACCAGGCCCTGTCTCCTAAAGGCTTCACAGTCCTCAAAACTAGTGTTTTAAGATGGGGACTGAGCATTCAAAACATGAGCCTATGCAGGGGTCTTTAAAACCCACCCAATTCCCACCCATTTTCATCCCTGTGATTATTGGGGCTGGATAGGCCTAGATGATATCCAGTTGCCCAGTACATCACAAGTTGGCAGATGCAGCCAGCGCTCTGCTGTTTTGACAAGCAGAGACAGACCCTTATACATCTTTTCAAATAAGGCAGGCAATATGGTCCTTGTGCGGGACAAGGGGGCAGGGGAGGGGCCTTGTTTGGTGAAAATATCTTCATTATAAGAATTTCAGCAAACGATTTCTTCTTAGAGAATAGAGAGAATGCAGACTTTCAGAAACTCCTTAAAATGAGATAAATGGATGGGAAGATGTTCCCTCCTACTTTATGAAATCCATTCATCTATCCAACCAACATTTCCTGAACCCTTGTCCAGAAAATCATAAATTTATCATGCTGGTACTATCACAATGCTGAATAGCAGCTTGCTCCCACCCCAGCCATCCACGGCAGAGCATCACCTTTTCAGGGCCGTTCCTCTCCTCTTGCATTAACGTGTCCCTGTCTTGGGTCTCCTCCGGTGCTCCTCTCTGCATCGGTGAGCCCCCCCCAGTGTCATGCGGCTCACCTAATGCAGGCTCTGATAGTCACTTACTGTGCCTTGTCAGTTCAAATCAAGTCCCCACAGCTCTGGCCCACCCTGCAGAGAAGTCTTGACAGCTCTCCTTGTCGGCCGTGCTGGCCTCTGAAAGCCAGCAGCAGTGAGTGGTAACCAGTCAATTAGCAGTGACAACTACCAGGTTGGGAGGTTTTTGTTTAATACGTAGTTAATTTCACAGTAATCAAATTTAGGCTTGGCTTACAGCGACTGGGGCAAAAGGTTCTGTGAGGAGCCCCAGCAATCTTTGGCAGGAGACTGAACAGGGCTATTGTTCTAAAAGTAGTCTGGGCTCTCCCAGGAGCCCTGTGGACATCTGGAGGTCTGCAGTTTCCTGCAGGGGGATTTGAGGTACCCGTCAGACATACAGAACTGCCACTCCTTCCCTGTCAGCCTGGGGTGGGCAATGGGTTTGGTGGCATCTGTGGTGCAGAAGGCAAACCAACCTTTACAGAATGACTTTTCCATGTTGGTCACGACAGTGACAATACTATATTTTCTTGTTTTTTCCACACATCGTACTCATGAAGTGGGTACTGTAATTATTTAGTTTAGGAAGGGGAAGGTCGGATGTGGTGAATAATTTTATCAATGATATACAGTAAGAAATAGGCTGAGAATGTGACGTATTAGATGAGAGTCTACAGATTGCTGAGAAGCAATGTGTTGGATGGTGTGCATGTGTGCATGTGTGCATGCGTGCATGCATGCGTGTGTATGTGTGTGTGTGTGTACATTTCATCTGGGATGTAGTTAAGCTCTGTAGTTTGTTCATTGATTTTTAGTTTAGGTGATAAAGCTAAGGATGAAAGTGCAATATTGAAGTCACCCAGTACTGTTATAACAAGATCCAACTGACATTCTTTGCCCATTGGCATTTGTTTTATGGAACTGCTAGCCCCAACACTATATATATAATCTCTCTCCCTCTCTCCTCCCCTCTCTCCCTCCCTCTCCCTCTCTCTGTCTCTGTCTCTGTCTCTCTCTCTCTCACACACACACATATTTACAATTGTAATATCTTGATGATTTGTTGCTCTTATAAATATGTTATAGCCTTCTTTATCTCTTCTAAGTTGAGGCTATTTATATTCAAGGTTATTATTGAGTCTGGTGCAGTCACTGCTATAATTTTGTTGATTGCTTTTCTTGTTGGTTGGATTATTATTTATTCTTTTCTTTCTCCCATATAGGTATAAAAGGTTTGCTGGTTTACTGTGTCAGACAGGATGGATTCCTTCCTGCCTGTTGTTCAACTCTTCCTCACATGAAGCTCAGTTTTTTCTTGTGCTCTCCTAAATGAAACCATCCCTCTTCCTCTGTATAGTGTTCCTCTCAGCACCCGCTGGAGTGATGGTTTAGTGGTAATGGAGTGCCATAGCTGTCCTTGTATTGAAATGTCCTTATTCTTCCAACGAATTTTAAAGATAATTCTGATGGGTATAGCAATCTTAGTAGGTGGTTATTTACTTCAGGAACGAATAATTTCACTCCATGCTTTCTTGGATTTAAGGGGTGCTTATCAGAAACTGAATGTTATTCTCATTTTAGTTTTTACTTTAAGGATGTTTGGGTATATTACTTCCTTGGCCTTGGCTTCCTTCCTTGATACTCTTCCTTCTGCTTGGTTGAGATCGATGGTGATGCTTTCCTTTGTGATTTTATTGAATTCATTAAACTTTTCATTCCCAACATTTACATGCACACACGCATGCATGCACGTGCACACCCACACTTACCCACACCCATGCACAGAGGTTTTTCGAGATAGGGTTTCTCTGTGTAACAACACTAACTGTCCTGGAACTCGCTCTGTAGACAAGACTACTCAAACTCGCAGAGATCTCCCTGCCTCTGCCTCCCAAGTGCTGGGATTAATGGCTTGCACCACCAGGCCTGGCTACTCATCTTCTTATCTTGTTCATCTGCTTCTTTTCATTGTTTTAATAGCAAACTTTTGATGGGTTCTTCTTTGTTCTCATTTTTTCTGCATTTTTCATATTTAATTAAGTGTTTATCATATAGGATTGTATAGGACCATTTTTCCTTCAAGTATGTAATGAATCTTACACCTGGTCTCCTCTGATTTTAGTGGAGGAAGGTGATTTTAGTTTTCCCTAGTGTCATGATATCATCATCCATCTTCACTCTCCTTCCTTCATTAGCTCTTTTTAAAAAAAATTTATTAGCGTTTTTAAAAAAATACCAATCTAAGTTCCCACTCCCTACCCTCCTCCCATTCCCTCTACACACCCTCTAACCCCACAGCCATCTAATCCTCAGAGAGGGTAAGGCACATTGCTTTGTGGAAGGTCCAAGACCCTCCCTACTATATCTAGGTTGAGCAAGGTATACATCCAAAGAGAATAGGATCCCAAAAAGCTAGTACAAGCAGTAGGGATAAATCCTGGTGCCACTGCCAGTGGCCCTGCAGTCTGCCCCAGTCTTGCAACTGTCAACCATATTCAGAGGGACTTGTTTGGTCCTATGCTCTTTCCTTCCTATTTCTGCTGGAGTTGGTGAGCTCCCATTAGCACAGGTAGACTGTTTCAGTGGGTGAACCCATCATGGTCTTGACCTCTTTGCTCATATTCTCATTCCTTCTACTCTTCAACTGGGCTTTGGGAACTCATCCCAGTGCTCTGATGTGGATCTCTGCTTCTGTTTCCATCAGTTGCTGGATAAATGTTCTATGGTGATATTTATGTGATATTTAAGATAATCATTAGTCTGATTACAGGGCAAGTCTCCTCTATTGCTTAGGGTCTTAGGTGGGATCATCCTTGTGGATTCATGGGAATTTCTCTTGATCCAGGTTTCTGCTAACCCTATAATGGCTTCCTCAATCAAGATATCTCTTTCCTTGCTTTTATCTCTTTCCTTGCTCTCATCTCTGTCCTTCCTCCATCTCTACTATCCCATTCCCTCAAGTTCTCCTAAACCCTCTCCTTTTCCCTTCCTCTTCCCCTTCTATCCTCCCTTCTCCCCATACCCCATGTCTCTCCCCACTCAATTGTGTCAGGCTATCTTGTATGTTTCCAATTTCCAGATGGGTTTATATATGTTTTTCTTTAGGTTCACCTTATTATTTAGCTTCTCTGGGATCATGAACTATAGGCTCAATGTTCCTTGTTTATAGCTAGTATCCACTTATGAGTGAGCACATACCGTATTCATTTTTTTGGGTCTGGGTTACCTTACTCAGGATAGTGTTTTTTAATTCCATCCATTTGCATGTAAAATTCAAATGCTTTTGCAGTATGATTGAGCACCTTTTGGGTATATGCCCAAGAGTGGTATTGCTGGATCCTGCGGTAGATTGATTTCCAATTTTCTGAGAAACCGCCATACTGATTTGCAAAGTGGTTGAACAAATTTGTATTCCCACCAGCAATGGAATTCTCTCCACATCCTCTCCAGCATAAACTATCATTAGTGTTTTTGATCTTAGCCATTCTGTAAGATGTAAGATGTATTCTGTAAGGTGTAAGCTGGTACCTCAGAGTTGTTTTAATTTGCATTTCCCTGATAGCTAAGGATATTGAACATTTCCTTAAGTATCTTTTGACCATTTAAGATTCTTCTGTTGAGAATTCTCTGTTTAGTTCCATACCCCATTTTTAAAATCGGGTTATTTAGAATTTTAATGTCTAATTTCTTGAGTTCTTTATATATTTTGGAGACCAGGTGTGGGGTTGGCTAAGATCTTTTCCCATTCAGTGTCCTTGACTGTGTCTTATTGACTGTGTCCTTTGCTTTACAAAAGCTTCTCAGTTTCAGGAGGTCCCATTTATTTATTGTTGCTCTCAGTATCTATGCTACTGGGGTTATATTTAGGAAGTGGTCTCCTGTGCCCATGCATTGCAGACTACTTTCCACTTTTTCTTCTATCAGGTTCAATGTGGTCAGATTTATATTGAGGTCTTTAATCCATTTGGACTTGAGTTTTGTGCATGACGATACATATGGATCTATTTTCATTCTTCTACATGTTGACATCCAGTTATGCCAGCACCATTTGTTGAAGATGCTTTTTTTTCCATTGTATAATTTTAGCTTCTTTATCCAAAACCAAGTATTCATAGGTGTGTGGTTTAATATCTGGGTCTTTGATTTGATTCTATTGGTCAACCTCTCTGTTTTTATGCCAATACCAAGCCGTTTTCATTTCTGTAGCTCTGTAATAGAGCTTGATGTCAGGGATGGTGATGCCTCTGGAAGTTCCTTTATTGTACAGGATTGTTTTGGCTATCCTAGGTTTTTTTGTTTTTCCACATGAAGTTGATTATTGTTTTTTCAAGGTCTGTGAAGTATTGTGTTGGGATTTTGATGGGCATTGCATTGAATCTATTGACTGCTTTTGGTAGGGTTGCCATTTTATTTTTACTATGTTGATCCTATCTATCCAAGAGCATGGAAGATCTTTCTATTTTCTGGTATTTCCTTCAACTTATTTCTTCAGAGACTTAAAAGTTCTTGTTATGCAGCTCTTTCACTGCTTTGGTTAGTGTTACCCCAAGATATTTTGTGGCTATTGTGAAAGGTGATGTTTCTCTGATTTCCCTCTCAGCTTCTTTATCATTTGCTTATAGGAGGGCTACTGATTTTTTTTTTTTTTTTAGTTGATCTTGTATCCGGCCACATCAGTGAAGGTATTTATCAGCCATAGGAGTTCTCTGGTAGAGTTTTTGGGGTCATTTATATACACTACCATATTATCTGCAAATAATGAAAGTTTAATTTCTTCCTTTCCAATTTGAATTTTTTTGATCTTTTATTATCTTATTGCTATTGCTAAAACTTCAAGAACTATGTTGAAGAGATATGGAGAGAGCAGACAGCCTTGTCTTGTTCCTGATTTTAGTAAAATCACTTTGAGTTTCTCTCCATTTAATTTGATGTTGGCTGTTGGCTTGCTGTATATTGCTTTTATTATATTTAGATATGATCCTTGTATCCCTAATCTCTTCAAGACCTTTATCATGAAGTGCTGTTGGATTTTGTCAAATGCTTTTTCAGCATCTAATGAAATAATCATATGTTTTTTTTCAGTTTATTTATATGATGGATTGCATTGATAGATTTTTATATGTTGAACCATCCCTGCATCTCTGGGATGAAGCCAACTTTATCATGGGGGATGATTTTTTTTTTTGATGTGTTCTTGAATTTGCTTTGCCAGTATTTTACTGAGTATTTTTGCATCCATGTTCATGGGAGTAGTATTATTGTTTAATTCAAACTTTAATCCATGATGATCCAATAAGACACAGGGGGCTCCATTTTTTTTTTTGTATCAGTGGAGGTTTGCTTTGTTACCAAGTATTTGATCAATTTTAGAGAAGGTTCCATGAGGTGCTGAGAAGAAGGTATATTTTTTTTTTGTGTGTGTTTGGGTGGAATATTCTATAGTGTTCTATAGATGTCTGCTAAGTCCATTTGACTCACAACATCTGTTAGTTCTCTTATTTCTCTGTTAAGTTTCTGTCTGGTTGACCTGTACATTGGTGAGAGTGGAGTGTTGAAGTCTCCTACTATTGGTGTGTGGGGTTGATGTATGATTTAACTTTCAGTAATGTTTCTTTTACATTATGTGGGTGCTCTCGTATTAGAGGCATAGATGTTCAGGTCTGAGATGGATCTTGATGAATTGTTCCTGTTATGAGTAGATAGTGTCCTTCTCCATCTCTTCTGACTGATTTTAGTTTGAAAACAATTTTGTTAGATATTAGGATAGCTATACCCACTTGTTTCTTAGGTTCATTTGATTGGAAAAATCTTTTCTCAACCCTTTACTCTGAGGTAGTGTCTGTCTTTGAGGTTGAGGTATGTTTCTTGTATACAGCAGAAGGCTGGATCCTATTTTCATATCCATTCTCTTAGCCTGTGTCTTTTTATAGGTGATTTGAGTCCATTGATATTAAGCCATATTAATGATCAGGGGTTCTTGATTCCGGTTATTTTTTGGTAGTAGTGTTTGTGTGTTTCCCTTCTTTGGGTTATGCTGGTGGGGAGTTATCAGATGCCTGTATTTTTGTGGGTGCAGTTAGCTTCTTTGGGTTGGGTTTTCCTTCTAGTACTTTCTGTAAGGCTGGGTTTGTGGATATGTACTGTTTAAATCTGTTTTTGTCATGGAATATCTTGTTTTCTCCATCCATGGTGATTAAAAACTTAGTCTGGGCTTGCATCCATGGTCTCTTAGTGTCTGCAGCACATCTATCCAGGACCTTATGGCTTTCATAGTTTCCATTGAAAAGTCAGGTGTAATTCTGATAAGTTTACCTTTATATGTTACTTGACCTTTTTCTTTTACAGCTCTTAATATTCTTTATTCTGTATGTTTTATGTTTTGATTATTATATGGCAAGGAAATTTTTTTTGATCCAGTCTATTTGGTATTCTGTAAGCTTCTTGCAGATATCCTTCTTTAGGTTGGGAAAGTTTTCTTTTATGATTTTGTTGAATATATTTTCTGTGCCTTTGACCTGGAGTTGTTCTCTCACTTCTACCACTATTATTCTTAGGTTTGGTCTTTTCGTGGCGTTCCAGATTTCTTGGATGTTTTGTGTTAAGGATTTGTTGGATTTAATCTTTTCTTTGACCAATGAGTCTGTTTCCTCTATAGTATCTTCAGCACCTGAGATTCTTTCTTCTATCTCTTATATTCTGTTGGTTATACTTGTCTCTGTAGTTCTTGTTCATTTATCCAGATTTTGCATATCCAGGGTTTCCTTGGTTTGTGTTTTCTTTATTACCTTTATTTCAGTCTTCAAGTCTTAAACTGTTTCTTTCATCTTTTTGATTGTTTTTTTCCTTGGGTTTCTTTGAGGGATTTATTAATTTCTTCCAATTTTTTTGTTTGTCTTCTGCTCCATTTCTTTAAGGGAGTTTTTCATTTCCTCTTTAAAGGTCACCATCATTTTCATAAAGTTACATTTAAAGTAATTTTCTTCTACTTCTTCTGGGTTAGGATGATCAAGTCCTGTTGTGTGACCACTGGATTCTGGTGTCACCATGTTGCTTTTTAGGCTCTTGGAGGAATTCTTGCATTGGCGCCTACCCATCTCTTTCTTTGCATCTTGGTCCAATCCTTACAATGGCTGTCTGAGTGTTTGGGAGTTTTTCTTGTTCTTCTCTGTACTGCCAATGTCTGTCTCAGAAAGCCTCTGAGGTCTCTATATGCCTGCTTTCTTTGCTCTCTTGGTGCTCTCTCCCAATGCCCTCAGTGTTGTAGCATGCTCTTGGTCTCCTCAGTATTATAGCAAGCTCTCAGCTTAGGAGGTATGTGGCTAGCAGCTTGGGGGTCCAATGGATGGATTTGGGTTTTGGGGGAGCCTAGCCACAGGAAATTCCCTGATGGCTGGCTAGAAAAGCTGAGGGAGTTGGGGGAGGGGCCCAGGGTTTTGTCCCACTGGGGAGGTTCTATAAAGTAGGGTGTACCACTCTTTAGCTGTTCACTCACCTCTTAACTCCCCTCAGTATTGGAGCAAGCTGTGTTTCAGAGTTCCGCTGAGGTTGCCGGAGCCATTAGTCCTTTTTGTTCTCCACAGTTTTGTTCCTATTTTCATGCTGTCTGTGCATATATGGTTTTATGTATCTATAAAGTTTAGGACCCACAAATCAGAGAAAACAAACATGTGATATTTGTGTCTCTGAGACTGAATTTTCTTAGTAGAATTATAGAATTGTCTCTAGTTGTATTTATTTTTGAATAATTGACATAGCTTCATATATATATATATATATATATATATATATATATATATATATATATATATGCCTTTTGAGAATTCTCCATACTGATTGCCATAGTGAGTAGACTAATTTATATTCTCACCAGTAATAGGGGTTCCCTTTTGTTCATACCCATGTCAGCATTGTTAATGACTACTATCTTAATGACTGCTATTCTCACTGGGATGATATGGAATCTCAGGGTAGTAAATCTGTATTTATGGGTTTTTCTTTGACCTTATGTTTCCTATTTTGAGATCTGTCAACTTTATCTATTTCTATCTATCTATCTATCTATCTATCTATCTATCTATCTATCTATCTATCTATCTATCTATCTATCTTTGTCCTTTGTGGGTATTGAGCCTCTGCCAGATACATGCAGTGTCTTAGTTATGTTTCTATTGCTGTTATAAGACACCACGATCTCGTAAGGCAGCTCTTACATAGGAAATCATTTAATTGGGACTGGCTTATAGTTCAGAGGTTTAGTCTATTGTTGTTATGGTGGGAAGCAAGGCTGCACGCAAGTAGACAATGACACTGGAGAGGTAGCTAAAAGTTCTATATTTTGATGTACAAGCTACAGGAAGAGAGAATGATACTGGGCCTGACTTGAGCTTCTGAAACCTCAAAGCCTGCCCCTCCTGACCTCCCACACTTCCTTCAACAAGGCCACACCTACCCCAACAAGGCCACACCTCCAATAATGCCATCCCCTATGGGAGCCATTTTCATTCAGAACACCACATGCAGCTACAAATTATCTTCTTCCATTTTGTAGGCTGCCTCCTAATTCCATTAAATGTTTCTTTCACTGCCTATGAGCTTTTATTTTCATGAATCCTTCTTGTTAGTTATTGGTACTATTTCCTAAGCAATTGGAGTTCTGTTTGTAGAGTGCTTGCCTCTCACCGCGTCTGGGACAGTTTCCCCTACCAGATTTCTGTAGTGGGTTTACTTTTGGGTCCTCTGTTCTGTCCCCCTAGCTCTTATGTCTGCTTTTATACAAATTACCACGCTGTACTTGTCTATGGTGTAACCTGGAATCTCATATGGTAAAACTTTCCACTTTGATTTTTTTTTTGCTCAGGATTGCTTTAGCATTCTGGAGTCTTCTGTGCTTGCATACATATTTTAGGATTGTTTTTTCTATTTCTGTGAGAAACAAAATTGAAATTTTGATGGAGATTGCGTTGAATCTGTAAACTGCTTTGGTAGCAGAGCTGTTTCTACAGTATTAACTCTCCCGGTCTAGAGCATGGGAGTTCTTACTGTCTTTTCCTCTTTTCTAGTTTATTCCCTCCGTGCTTTAAGGTTTTTTTTTATATTTATTTATTTATTTAGTATACAATATTCTGTCTATGTGTATGTCTGCAGGCCAGAAGAGGACACCCGACCTCATTCCAGATGGTTGTGAGCCACCATGTGGTTGCAGGGAATTGAACTCAGGACCTTTGGTAGAGTAGGCAGTGCTCTAAACCACTGAGCCATCTCTCCAGCCCCGCTTTAAGGTATTAATTAGAGAAATATTTCCATTCTTGATGAAGCTTATCAGATATTTTATTTTCTTTTTGAAGAAATTATGAATGCATCATTTAGCAATTTTGTTATTGATATATAGGAAGACTACTAATTTTTAGTACATTTTTATTGAAAAATACTTTGTGAAAATTTTTATCAGACCTAAGAGTTTTCTCATATAGTCCATAGGGTCTCTAATGTATGAAAGTATATCATCTGCTACTAAGTATAATAATTTCTTCCTTTCCTATTTGTATCTGTTTTATTCTCTCATTTTCCATTGCTCTAGCAAGACTCTGAGAATTCTGTTAAATGAGAGTGGAGTTTCTAATAGAAATGACTTTACTTTCCTCTCATTTTGTATAATATTGGTTGGGTGTTTGTTTCATTTAGTCTTTATTATGTTGAAGTATATTCATTTTATTTTATTTCTTCAGGGGTTTTAACATGGAGGAATGTTAGATTTTTGTCAAAAGCATTTTCTGCCCTAATAAGCTAATAATTGTGATTTTTGTCCTTGAATCTGCTTCTATAATGTGCTGTTTTTATTGGCTTGTGTGTGTAGAACCATCCCTACATCACTGGGACGAGGCATACTTAATCACAGTGCATGATATTTGATATGTTCTTGGACTCAGTTTGCAAAAGGGTTCATTTATTTATTTGTTTATATCAGCAATGTTTGCATCTCTGTTCCCCAGGGAGATGGCCAGTTTTATTCTTCCTGTTGTCTGTTTATCTGGCTTCAGCATCAGTGTAACACTGGCTTCGTAGAAGGAATTTGATAGTGTTCATCCCTCTTTCTATCTTATGGGATGTTTTGAAAATCATTGACATTTTTCTACTGCAATTGCTATATGTATAAAATTTGAATTTTTGGAAACTTTAGCGGTGTCATCGCCTGTGGCAAAAAGTTTCTCGGTGTTTTGAGTGTTGACATTGAGTTTTCTTGTTTGTTTGTTTGTTTTGAGTTAATTCTAGAGTAATTAACAGCCATATTTCTCAGAAATGTGCAAGTTATGAGTTTGTGTATTTTCTGTAGTTTCTCTAGCTATTGATTCCCAGCATGACTTCATCATGGTCACATAGAATACCTGAAGTTATTTCTGGGGGGAGGAAGGTATCAGTTTTTCAATGGTGTCGCCACTGATAGGTTGTCATCTAATAAATAACCTCCTACCCATGCTCACAGAAGCAACTCTAATTAACGCCAGTGGGCTACATACAAAAAGACGACATGAAGGTTTCAGGGAACATAATAGTTTCAGCAGGGGTCAGATGGTTATGAAAGAGAGTAATGAGGGTGGGAACAAATAATATGCATGTTTAAAACTATAAAGGGAAAAAAGGGAAAAAATATTTCAATTTTCCTGCATTAAAGACTTGATTTTTTATCTTACTGCATCCTCCATTTTAGAGAATGTTGCATGGGCTGCTGAGAAGAGCGTGGGTTCTGTTGTGTTTGCATAGAATGTTACGTAGATAACTATGAGGTTCATTTGATGGTGCTGTCCTTTAACTCTGATCTTTCTCTTATTAGTTTTTGAAATGATGACCTATGTATTGGTGAGAGTAGAGTGTTGAAACTACCTATTATTATTGTCTTGGGGTTGCTCTGTCTTTTTACCCAGTAATGTTTGTTTTATGAAATTAGTGTTTGGAACTGTAATTTCCTTTGGATGAATTGTTACCTTTTTTTTTTTTTTTTTTTTTTTTTTTTAATTTTCAAGACAGGGTTTCTCTGTAGCTTTTGGTGCCTGTCCTAGAACTAGCTCTTATAGACCAGACTGGCCTCAAACTCACAGAAATCCGCCTGCCTCTGCCTCCTGAGTGCTGGGATTAAAGGCGGGCACCACTACTGTCTGGCGAATTGGAGAACCTCTTTATTATTCTGACTAGTTTTAGCTTGAAATATATTTTATCTGATACTGGATTGGCAATTCATGCTCTCTTTCTTGTTCCTTTTTCCTGGAATATTTTTCTCATTATTTCACTCCCAAGACTGTTTCTGACTTTGATGGTAAAATACATTTCTTGGAGGTAAAAAGATAGATGGATCTTGTTTTGCAACTCTGTCTGGTAGTCTTTTTCTTTGGATTGGGGAATTTAGTCCATTAACATTCAAAGTTACAGATGAAAAGTGTGCATTAATTCCTGTCATTCAGCAGTGTTTGTTACCTTTCTGTTCCTTAGTTAGTCTTCTGGTATGGTTTATTAGTTCCGGAAGTCTCCTAGATATGCTTAGTTTTCTCTTCAGTCTGATGACTCATTCAGTTCTCTTCTGGAACAAAGGTTAACTGGTCATGTATTCCAACAGCTTATTTTTTTTATATAATGTAAACATCTTTGTAAAAAATCACATTTATTTCTCTCTCTCTCTCTCTCTCTCTCTCTCTCTCTCTCGTGTGAGTGTGTGTGTGTGTGTGTGTGTGTGTGTGCGTGTATGTGTGTGAGATGCATGATAGTGGGAACATTCACATGCCATGGTATACGTGGTAGTCAATGGACAATTTTGTAGAATCTATACTCTCCTACCTTTATGTGGGTTCTGTGGACAGGGCTCTGGTCCTCAAGCTTGCATGACAAATGCCTTTACCTGTTAAGACACTTGTCAGGCTCCTATTGAATATATTCTTTATGCTTTCAGACTGAAGTTCTTCTCCGTCTCAGCCTAAGACTCAGAAGTTTTGTGTTAGAACAGTGTTCCAGGTGTTCACACAAAGTATTCTCTTTATATTTTCTGACTGTCTTTATTGATGTCTGATTATTCTAATTCTTTTATCTTGTCTTTCATTCTAGATATTTTCTCTTTTACTTGATGCATTTTATTGGTGAAACTTTCTATTGAGCCATTTTTATTTGATTTATATACTTTGTCTATAGTTTCTAAATTTTGCTTTTTCCCCACTATTTATTTTTATTGAATTTTCTTCATATGTATTGAATTCCTTATTTCATTCAGCTCTTTGCTTAATTTTTCTTTGGATTCATTTAGGAGTTTATTTGCATCTTGATTCTATTAAACATTTTTGTAATCATTCTTTTCCATTTTATGTCTTGGTGGGATTTTATCTAACTCACTCTCACTGGGAGCCCTTACTGTGGAACTGGTACTTTTGTTGGAGTATTTGTACTTGCTTCATGTTCCGTCCCATGTTTCTTATATTACTGAATTGACATTCCCATACCCGTGGTTGTTTGGTTGGTTGAATTTTTTTTTTTATCAGTTGTGTTATCATTTGAAATATTTCAGAATTTAGGTGGCGCTAAGTTGTGGGAGAGTTGGGGTGAGTAGTTCAGAAGTTAATACCTCAGTCCCTATGCTCAAGGAATAGAACGTTAGCTGCAGAAGCAACCAATTACTGCATGGCTCTCTATGCCAATGTAATACTAGCTAGTTATAAAGAGTGGCAAATAGAGGACGACCATGTCAGCACAGCATTGTGAAGACTAGATTACCAGTCACTAAGCTTAGCAGTGCAGAGGTGAAGGCAGCCTGGGTAAGGTTACAGATTAGCATTAGATTAACTGAGAAAAACAACTGTGGTGGGAAAAATATCGGGCAGGGTTTGGGAAGCTGTTAGGAACCATGGAGCTTAGAGACTGTTAAAGTTTTCAAAGTTTATAGTTGGAAAGTAAAATGAGGAGGGTTTGGGGAAGAGAAAAGAATAGAGGTTGGAAGGAGGAAAAATGTGGAAGTGTGTGTAGGGAGAATGGTAAAGGTACACTGTAGGAGATGGGTAGAGGTGTTTGTGCAGCGATCTAACAATATAACTGAGCAATATAGTAGCTAAAGCAATATTGTTGCAAGGTGATTCTACCAAAGAGGAGATTAAAAAATAAAAAAAACATTAAAAATTTAAAAATAATAAAAACTAACAATAACAACAAAAAGTCAAAGTGTAATAACAGTACATTAGTTTTTTGTTTTTTTTTTTTTTTTTTTTTTTTTTTTTTTTTTTTTTTTTTTTTTTTTAAATCATGCCAGTCAGTATTTCTTCCCTGGGAAGGATTCTGAGTTCTTTTCTTCCTGGTGATATTTCATACAATAAACTGTTCTCTTAGAGGTGCAGTTTGCAATTCTAGTAAAAGGTTGTTGAGCAGAATGGGGTTGTGTATCATTCTAGTGGGGTTGTGTATCATTCCAATGGGGTACGGGCCAGTGATTGAGCTTCTGAGTTGAGCAGTATGTTCTTAGATCCCTCATCGATTAGGCAATGCGTATGTGTGTGTGTGTGTGTGTGTGTGTGTGTGTGTGTGAGCATGCACACACAGTGTGGTAAGGCATCATGAGAGCCTTTAACATGCATTGTCTCTAACCTCAGTGACAGCCTTGGGAGGAGTTAGCCATATCTAACAGAGTCACACATTAGCCACTTTCCTTCAAGTCCACTTAGCTATTCGTGGCCTTTTGACTGCCTAGGATCTGCTGCAGCTCTTCCCTGGGGCTATTTAACATCACTGTGCAGGAGTGCAGCAAGGGCTCCTACTGATATCAGTGACCACCTCAGGAGGGGTCCTGCCACAACCTCAGTGTCACACCTTAGTCCTTTGCTTCCTGCCCTCAGAGATGAATGGGGTTCTGGCTCTGATGGCTCCAGGGTCTACTGTTGTTCTCCCATAAGGCTGTTCTGTGGTCCTGGAATGTGGGGAAGGGAGACTGTAAGCCATCTGGTGGTTCCTACTGACCTCAGCAAACCCTTTGTTCTGTTTTTAAGTCTTCTGCTGTCAGCATCACGTCCTATCATGTATCCTATTATGGTCTGAGCCAGGTACATCTGCATGCTTGTGGAGGACAGGGACACATGGATAATTGGAGCTAGCTGATTAACTAATTTAGCTGAGTCAGTGAACTCCAGTTTCTTTAAGAGACAATACCCTGGCGTCTACTCTCTGGAATGGCTAGTGCTTTAGTGAAAGAGATCTTCCAAGTGCAATGAGAATGGGATAACACTGAGATCTATACAGACAAACCTGTCTTGGTACTTTGAAAACACCCAGTCATCCAGTTGGAGTAAACGATGGAGGTGTTTGATGGTCCCCTCAAGCTTCATGGTTTCTGGCCTCTACAGTGAGTCTCACAGCAGACACTGGTTTCAGAGGCTGATACATCCAGGCTACCAAAGCCAGAGTTATCCTGTTTCCAGTCACTGAGGTGGGACCTTTCCCTATACACTTCCCTGTCTGGGTCAGGCCTCCTGCTCCCTAGACCATTGGTTTGTTGATGCCGAGTCATCTTGCTCTCTATGGCTCTCTCCATATCCCAGGTTTGCTCTCATTCTGGAGCTCTGGCATGTTGAATTCTGGCTCCCCAGCTTTGTGATTGTTCCCCACTGTTTGGTCTCTAGGACAGCTCAGCTTTAAACAGTAGTCACAGGACAGTGCTTGCCACAGATCCCTGAGCTGGGGGAACTTCAACTGGAGGAGTCATTGTCTCAGCAAGACCTATGGTAGACTGAGGTTTTTGGGAACCAGGAGCTTGTCTTGTGGGTTAGGTTACCAGTCATTTGAGTAGACCTGCCTGGCTCGCCTTCGGGAAGAGGTGTCTGTTCCCTTCCCTGGCTCCACCCTGACTGCTTCATTTGCCTTTCTTCATTTCCTCTTTTTGGCTGTCCTTACCCTTCACTTTGTAGATTTATGAAGCTCTTCCTCTTTCTTTAAAGTGAAATCTGGTTTTCTTTTTAAAAGATTTATTTTATTATCTTTAATTATGTTTCTCTGTGTGAACATGTGCCCATTAGAGCAGGTGTCTGAAGAGGTCAGAAAACGAATATCCGATCCCTTGGGTCTGGAGTTACAAGAGATTGTCAGCATGTGCATGTTGGGAACTGAACTCAGGTCCTCTGCAAGGGCAATATGTGCCAGTAGTCACTGAGTGGTCTCCCTGGCCCTGTTTTCATATCTTGCTCTTTCTTCTTTCTTCAGTGCATCACGAGGAGGTGGTTGCTAGTCTGCCAGCTTCGCAGAAGTCTCACTTGAGCTGTGTCTCTGGAAGAAGAGGGAGATAATACAGTTCAGTGGTTTCTGTCTTTTGGACAGAAAGAGGTGCTAAGAGTTTTAATTTCAACAGGAATGTGGTCATGTATAAGGGCATTTTTATTATAATTTGATTTGAACATTTCATACATGTATACATTAAAATATGATCATATACCTTCCCCCATTTCTCCATCCCTGCCAAACTCCTCCAACATGTCCTCCTTTTAACTTGATGTAATACCCCCCCCCTTTTTTTTGATAACTAACAAAGTCTAATTAGTGCTACCCACATGTGTATGAGAGTAGGCCTATTCCTTGGAGCCTGATAAACCTCCCTCCAGATAAGAATGGTTCTCCCTCTTCCAGCAGCTATTCACTGCCAAGAGAGCCTCCATAAAAGGTGGAGCCTGGCAAGACCCTTCCCAGCTATGTTGGAACGTTGACTGGACCAATCTTGTGCAGGCTTGTGCAAGCAACTATAGCTGCTGTCGAGTTCAATGAGTGCAATAGTCATGGCGTGTCTAGGTGACAACATTTCACAGCATTCCCTATATTCCAGCTCTTAAATTCTTTTGTCTTCTCTTCTCGGATTTTCCTGAGCTTTGGTTGAGAGTGGGGTGACAAATATGTTCCATTAAGGGCTGAGCACTTACAGTCTCTTACACTTATCACTTTGATCGTCCCAGCTATGGGCTTTTGACCAAGATTACAATACCCGGTCTGAAAATCCCTTCTGTGAGGCAGGTCTTAAATCTAATCAGAAAGTGGTTAGTTACCCCATAACAGCCATGCCACTATTGGTGCCAGTGGACTCATTTGTCTGACAGGTTGATATTGTAGCATGCAGGTTTCAGTGCTGGGCAAGAACATCCTCTGCCAGTGATCTGCACAGCACCTTCTGGCATTCTGGAAGCTAGCCAGCTGAGGGGAAGTTTCCTGCTGATTCATTTAAGGTTGATACTCTATGTGAGTATGAATATCCCCCCATCTTTCTTCCTCTTAAATTTTGAAATAATTTATTTCATCATGTATTTCCTTTTTCTCAACTCCTTCCAGGTCCTCCCCAGCTATGCACACATGCACACGCAAACACACACATGTGCACATGCATACACACACATGCACACACATAAAATTAAAACAAACAAAGCAAAATGAAGCCAAAAGCCCACAAAAAGCTATGATATTCATTCTGTGTTGGCTAACTACTACTGGACACAGAGCCTGCCATAGAGTATGGTGAATATACTTAGTGGCACTCCATTAGAGAAACACAATTCCTTTGCCAGCAGGTATCAATTATGTCCATAAGTCAGACCCTATGTACCTTCTTCATTTCAGCTTGGGGATCCTATCTTACTTGATCCTGCGATGGTCTTATGTGTGCTGTCACGGTCTCTAAGTTCATACATGGATCATTGCTGTTTTGTCTAGAAGACATTTTTTACTTAAAGACATATTTACTTGGAGTCATCCATCCTATCTGTCTCTTACAATCTTTCAACATCATCATCTGAGAAGATCCCTGAACCTTGAAGGGAGAGGTTTTATAAAGACATCCCATTTGGACTGAGTGCGCCAAAGTTTCTTACCCTCTACACATTGTCCAATTAGGGTCTCTGTGTTAATTCTCATCTACTACAAGAAGAAGCTTCTATGATGTGGGTTGAATGTGGCATTGATCTATGGTATAGCAATATGCCATTAGGAACCATTTTATTGCTATGTTCATTTAGCAAAACAATAGTAGTAGGTTTCCCCTAAGTCCATGACCTATTTAGTTTCGCATTCTTAGTTACTTTAGCAGTATCAGGAAACAGTTTCATCTCATGGAGTGCACCTTAAATTCAATAAAACTATGATTGGTTACTTCCATAACATCTGTGCCACTATTGTACCAGAGTACATTGCAGGCAGGTTGCTGTTATAGCTTTTAGGGTTTGTAGCTGGGTGAGGCTGATGCTTACCTATATCCTCTGGTTGAATGCAAAGTAACTTCCAGTACCACTAATGCTACACAGCAGGAGTAAAGCTTCTAGTTAGGCACCAGTTCAACGTCTCCGTGTTTCATGACATAAATAAGTATTGTCTTAAGCAATCTGGCCTACCATCAGATTGTGGAGAGCAACCAATGGCTTTAGAAAGAGCCTGTGATGTTTAGGGGGACCCTTTGGGCAATGACTCAAAAAGTTGTAACCCATTCCTATCACTGGAGGTCTTATTTGGTGGCATAAGATGTCTAGGTTTGGCATTGTCTCTTCTCTTATTTGGTGACTCCATTTAGATTTCTTTTATATATGTATTTATTTCAGGAAGCTTCTACAGCAATAGTCTTTCATGTGTTTGTTAAAAATATGGCCTTTAGTGTTAGTTGTCCCTTTACTCTTCTGTCCCACCCCTTCCCCTATTTAATCCTACTCTTACAGTCCCCCTTTTATCTCTCCATAATATTGTATTCTGTTTCCCTCCCTTGGGAGATTTCATCCTTCCTAAGACTGGAGTGGGTCTTAAATCCAATCAAACATCAATTTTTTTTATCCCATAACATTCTTGTCATTATTACACACACCAGCACAGCTTGCCACTCCAGTGTTATTGTAGTTCACATGGTTCATAGCTAGGGGAGACTGTTGCTGACTTCCTCCTCCAACAGTTTGCATAGCTACCTTCTGGAACTAAAAGTTAGGCAACCTGGAGAAACTTTCTGTTCAGCCTCAACTTGATTTCTACATGTCATATGACTAAAATGTGTGGTGTCTTTAGCAATAGGGTCTTACCATCAAATTCTGGTGGGCAACGAAGAGCATTGGAAGTAGTTTGTCTTGTTGGTCTCTGACACGACTGACCAAAAGCTTGAGGGGAGGTATGCCATGACCCCTACTGGGCTTTTTATTTAACAACCTGTGGCTTCTGGGAGTAGCGTCAAGTCATCATTCTCCATGTAGGAGAACGCCAATGAAACTATTTGACATTAACAAATCAACCTGAAGCTTATAACATAGTAGTTTCCATATATCCTTTCCAATTTCCTCATTGTTAGTTCCTCTTCTGCCATACTTTCCTCTGTCCTGCCCCCACGACATGTTTTCAATTCTTTGTGTTATTTCTTTGAACATATCAAATATTCGCCATATTCCATCTTTGATAATTTCAGTATGAGAAGTCTTTTGGGAGCTGCTTCTGCTGGTTGTTATGCCACAGATTCTTGTTCACAGTACATTTGTAGCTTTACATTTTCTTTTGTGGACTTCATTGTGAACTCATGTTTATAAGAACATAGAGGGAATTATTTGGGGATTGATTGGTGGATGCTTTGGCCACAGACCTAGAGGGGACTTTCATCTTGAGTTAAATTTTGTCAACTTGATTGGATTAAGAGATGCTAAGAAAATCAGTAAATCACACCTTTGTGCATTTGTGAACATTTACAAAGAGGATTCGAGCATACGGACCCAATCAGACTAAACAATCTTCTGATGAATTAAAAATCTGAGTGACCTAGTGGGAGGTGGAAGAACTCTAGAGGTGGGGCCTACTTACTCCCCACCTGTTGGGATATGTCTTTTCAATATATAGCTGGGTACCAGCCCCTTTCTGTGTTTCCTTCGGTTTGGCTGCCACGAAGTAAACATCCCTAATCCACCATGCCTTTCCTGCCCAGATGTTTATCCTCACGACAAGTCCACAGCTATGGAGTCACATCAGCATGCATTGAAACTATGAGCCAAAGTAAATCCCTTTCCTCTTATTTTGTCCAGGTACTATGAAACTAACCAGTATGAGTATACTTTAGCTTTTCAGTTTTTGATTCTTGAGATCTTGCTAACAGCGTGAGGTCTCACAGATGGTCTCAGTCTCCTGACTTTATGCCTCTGTAGGCAGAGTAAAATTCTAAGCCCTGAAATTGGGGTCTGACATCCAGGCCAGTGTTATCCTTGGGATGGAGATCTGGTTTGTACTTCTTGCTGGATAAATGCATGGTCTTGCTTTGTCACTGGCCTCAAGGATGTTTTTCCTATTATCACATGTGCTCAACCATGTTTGTATGAATGTATGTTTAAACCTGAGCACCCGAACTATGCTATTAATTTTCAGATGTGATGGCTCTGCTTGCTGCCACCACTGCTCTCAGCTCTTGGTTTGAGGTCCACAGCAGAGAATTGACACGACAGCTTCCCCATTCTGCTCCATCTTTCTGGCTGTTCTAACAGGTGTGTCCTTTGCTTTTGTTATTGTAGCCTATTTTTAGAATACCAGTGTAGGTTCCAGGTCCCAATTTTCTCTGTCATTTTCTCCTGTGCTTCTGCTTACATGAAGCCCTCGTCTGGGTATTCCTTTACTCTACCTTCCCCCAAGGACTGTCTGTATCCCAGGCCACCATCACGGCTTCATTCTAAAGCTCTTTCACTAGCCTGCTTCTGTCCTTCCTTCTAAAAGGGAGTGTCCCCCTTGATTCCACTTACCCCTTTGCTCTCCGCCAAGAGGAGGTTTGGTATGCGTCTTTTCACACTCTGGCTGTTACTAAGGGTGTAGGCCTGAAACATTTCTACAGAACAGATCAAGAACAATGTATTAGTTCTAAAATATGCAGAAAATCAGCTATGCTGAAATTAATATGTATTTAATTAATCTAAAGAGTGTGTTTAATGTTTTATTTAGCAGTTTAAGGTAGTTTTAGGTATGCGAATTTCAGGTTTTCAGGAAACAGACCGCACAAGTTCTATTTATATTGCTTTAATCCCTTCCAGACTGGATAAGAATATAAAATGTGTATATATTTGCACATGCAAAAAATCAGGTGCATTTATGTGTGCACATGTTTTTACAATAAGCACAGAGGTACATAGTCTTATTTAAATTTTTTATGTGTTAGAAACATGCAAATTGGAGCCGTAAAGGTCTCTGAATTGGTCTCTCTCTCTCTCTCTCTCTCTCTCTCTCTCTCTCTCCATTCAGATGAGCACAGAAAGTGTTTTTAATCACTCCAGAAGGTTCCCATGTACCCTTCCCTGTTTACAAGCCCCCTGTGCCCCAAGGTAGCCACTTTAATTTCATTCAGCAAGATTAGCAACAAGCAAGTGATTTCCTCATCTTTTTCTCTGAGCTGGTTTGTTCATTCTGTTCACTTTTTATTGGAGGCACTGAAAAATTTGTATTTATTTTACCCTTTTATTTTGTGTCTTGTATTGGCAATGCCTTTTTTTCTATTTCTTCTAATCCTTTCTCCTGTCTATTAATCAAGCTTAGGTTCAGGTTTCAGTTATAGTGAGATTTATATTATTTTGATGAAAGGATTCTCATATACATTTGACTTAACAATGCCTTAAAATGAATCAGGATTGTTATTCTTCCCTCAAACCCCCTAGGGCTTTAGAATGCTTTAATTCCAACATTTTGCCTTCATTCTTTGATATTATTTATAGCTACTTTAGTTTCACTTTATTGAAAAAGAAACTCTAGATCAGCTAATGCTATTTTTTTCTGTAGGTTTATGATATCTTTGCTGGTGTCGCTATTGGCTGATGCATCTCAAGGCTCCCCACCCCCAGTTGCCATTTTCTTCTTGCTCACATACACTTTTTATATTTCTCACAGGATGCATACACCAGCAGAAAACTGTCTTATATTTTTGGATCAGAGAAGGCTTGTTTTACTCTGGTGTTTACCAAGGTTGAATTTGCTCTTTTGACTACCCAGCTACTACCCTCAGAGTTAGGCCAGTTGGAGGAGTATTTGTTTGTTTATTTATTTATTTTGAATTCTAATCTGGCAGATGGAGCAACAGTCTTTTACGACTCATCCCATTTTGAAGGTGGCTGTTCCTAGCTCTGGTTAAAATGTACCCAAATCCAGTAGATCCTGTTCTTGGGGGTGGCTGTTAGCATGAGGGCTCACATCATGTACTATCGCTCTGTCTTCCTGTTCTGACTTTGTGTGTAGCTTTGTGGTTTATGTGTAAGAGATGATGCATAAAAGTCAATAGCTCTGAGTTCTTCAGGGCAGTTTTCTGGAAGTTTCCTGGCATACCATCACTAGCCTCTCCTAGTGAATGAGCTTTATTCTTACTTATCGTTCACCTGACCAGCCTCTGACCATCATCCTGAGAATACCAAGTATCAAGCTGCCTATATTATGTACACAGGCATTTGTGTAAGATGTGGTTTGTTCATTCATCTCTGCATCTTTTGAACACCTCTGAAAGGTTCTGTATAATGTCTGAGATAAAGCAGTGGACAAAAGATACCGAGTACCTAATTCTGTGTAGCTTATTTCATAGTTACGGGAAAGACAAAAACAAATGTATCCTACTTAAGATGCATCACGTCTCAGTCAATGACAACTACTAAAGAAACAAATCAGTCAGGGAAGTGAGCTAGAGAAAGCTGATAGTGGTGTGGTGGCTATTTTAAATAGGCAGCCAAGGTTGTCTTACAGGAAGAGAAACACTGGATGGAGACTTAGTGGGGCACAAGCATGTTTTGTGGCAGGGGAAACTTTGGGCAGAGAGTACCAGTGCTCTGACCCTGAGGCAGCAGGAGGGAAGCTGGTAGATTTGGCCTTAGAGTCAGGGAGAATGGCAGAACAGGGACAGTCTAAGTCAGGCTTGAGGAAGTTAAGCGAAATGAAGAGTCCTTCTGCTTTTATAGAGGAAAACATACTCAAGAGTTATTTGATAATTCAGGGTAAGAACAAGATTCATCTGAATCATCACTCATGTTAGCAAAGTACAGACTTGAAAGATGAGGATCACTGATGTCCTTATTTCATCTGAACTACTTGATATTTCAAAAATATGACAAAAAGGAACTCGAGAGAATTGCTCTTGCAACATCTTGGGAAGAGCAACTTGAATATGTTTATTATAGAGCACTCTTACTTTCTAAGGTGTTGATACGTGGGTATGTACATGCCACTCTTGGTACCAATTTCTACATTCATTGTTTTTTTGATTGTTGACCTAATATGCAAACTTAAGAGAGGAAGGGTTTATTTTTTATCACACTCTGAGGGCATATCCCAACATGGCTAGGAAGGCATGGTAGCTCTGTGGTAATGGGAACATCTACTTGAGACACCTTACTCCTCAGGCTTCAGTAGGACAGGAATAAAGCCTGCTGTTTTCATGGTTCCTTGAAATACCTCTCTCTCTCTCTCTCTCTCTCTCTCTTACACACACACACACACACACACACACACACACACACACACACACACAGACACATACACACACAGAGGGAGAGGATTCTAGAGTTCAAAATAACTACTGGGATTTTAAAGTAGATTTCCAAAGCCAGAAGAATAATCAGAAACTTGAAGATATATTAACTGAGACTACTTAGTAAAAATCAGAAAAGAACAAAGTAAAGAAAGAAGTAGAGCCTGAAAAAACTTTTGGATACCATTAACTTTATCAAAATACCCATAACAATAGACACAGAATGAGAAAAGTGATAGATCAGAAAAGTATTTAAGGAAATAATGACTTGAGGTTTCCCAAATTTGATGAAAAACATTAATCTGAAAACTCAATAAGTTCTGTGACATTCATGTGGATGAACTGAAAACGATTTCATCTAGAAATGGTAGAACCAGCCTGCTTGCTGATAGCCAGTCAAGGAGACGGCCTTGAGATCCGTGACGGAAGCAGCTCTTTATGTACAACTGTGATTCTTATTCTGCTGCTCAGTGATTTGGGATTAGAGGCCCCAGGGGTGGTAGGGGATGGGGCTGGGGTGGTGGGGGATGGGGCTGAAGAAGTGGGAGGACTTTTCAAGGGGCTCAAATTAAGACTTTCAAACCAGAATTCCATGTCCACTAAAACTATCACTTTAAAGCTAAAGGTAAACGAATATATCATCTTACACAAAACAGAAAGCATTTGTCTCTGGTGAGCCTCTTGTAAAACACTTAAGAGTTGGCCTGGTGAGATGAGAACTCAGCAGGTAAGGTGCTTGTCCCTGGTTAGTTGGGAACTCATCAGGTAAGGTGCTTGTCCCACACACTGTTAATTCGATGTCTTGAACCCATCTAAAGGTAGGAGGAGAGAACAGACTCTACAAGTTGTCCTGTGACAGCCGTGTGCCATAGCACCCCCATCAAGAACATAGACAGTAGTAATACAGTTTTAAAAATTAAAATAAGTGTCAGAGTCCTTCAGGCTCACATTAAAGAAATTAAACAAGAACTTGAATCCATGTAAGAAAATAGGCAGCATTAGTTAAAGCAATAGCACAGGCAACTTAAAAAGATTATATGAATATAGTTTTTAAACTTTCTCCTGTGTGGCTTAAAGGAACCTTCATAGAGCAATAATTGAGCAATAGAGTAAAACTTCATAGGATAACAATGATATATGTGTGTGCGTGTGTGTGTATGTGCTAATGGGCACACAGTAGATAAAGGTACATTTTATGTGAAAAGATGCTAGAGACGAGTAAACAGAGCTGGATAGTCTTGAAGGTTTTTTTTTTTTTAAATAGTATTAAAAGTAACTTGGTATTAATCCAAATTAGATTACTGTAAGTGAAGATGATAATTGTTCTCTTCCGGGAAAGACTAAGAAGAGAAGATGTGATTTTTATTTTATTATGCTATTTCTACTCACACTTTACTGGAGATAATAGCCAGATAATTGAGTAAGAAACAAATAAAAAGCATGAATACTGGAAAAGAAGAATTTGGCTTATATTTACAGATCACATGATTGTATTTACAACAAATTCTAAGAAATCATTAAAAAGCCCATAAAATTGAAAAGGTCAGCAAGTTTGCAGGATGCAAAATCACTATATTAAACCAGTGGCATCTTTTCATATTAGCAAGAAACAACCAAACATTAAAAAAAAAAAAAAAACAAACCCAATTTCACTTCCTATAGCATTAAAGGAGAGAAACAATTAGGAGTGCAGTGGACAATGGAAGTGCAACACTGGACTCCTGAATGCTGCAGAGCAGGGTTGAAGACGCTTGGCAAAATCTAAATGAATGGAAAGAATGCTCACAGATGAGCTACTGAACGCTGTTGATGTAACCGCTCCCAAGCAGGTCTGCAGAATGGACAGAATCCCTTTCAAAACCTCTGATGCTTTTTTCCTTCCAGTGACTGACAAGCTGACTTTGATATTCACTTGGAAATCCAAGGTGCCTAAATAGGCAAGACAATCTTAAAGATGACTGTAGGATTCATACTACCCGAGTTCAAAATTGATATAATATCCTCTGAAGAAAGCCTTAATGAAATCCGGTTCCTTGCATGCTAATAAAAAAGGAATACAACGTTACATCAATCAAGAAGGCTGCTGGGATAAAGACAGATGTGCTGATTAATAAAATTGAGCTTCTAGTAATCCTTCTGTTTTAAGTTTTTATTTTATTGGTAAAAAATGCTTATGTATGTGCCTGTGTGTGAGAATGCACACATTCACACAGTCTTGTGGGTCCTATGGAGGATGTAAGAGCATGACGTATGTGCTGGACACTCACCTCGGGTCCTCTGAAAAAGCAGTGGGTGCTCATATTGACTGAGCCATCGCTCCGGCTCCCATGTTTTTAGACAATTTCTGTTCAAGGATATATATATATATATATATATATATATATATATATATATATATATATATAAAAATACATGGACAAAAATATAATCTTGTCAACGTTTGATGCTGGCACTGTAATTGTCCACCTATTGAAGAATGCTCCTGGACTTATGTTTCCCATCATAAGCAAAAATTAATTCAGCACAAATCAATGTCTTAAATGTAAGAGTTAAAACTGCAGAAACTCTGTGTTTAAATCACATTGACCTTGGGTTAGTCAATAATTTCTTTTTTTAGAAAGTGTTTTGAAATTCTTTTTATGTGTCTGAATGAGCATCTTGCCTGTGTGTGTGTGTGTGTGTGTGTGTGTGAATAGCATGTTTGTGCTTCGTACCAAACGAGGTCAGGGATCCGACCTCAGAGTCCCTGGAACTGGACTTTAGGAAAGTTGTAAGCTACCATGTTAGTGTTAGAACTGACTCTGGGTCCTTTGCCCTGAACATCAAATAATTTTAACTGCTGAGTCATCTCTCTTGCCTCTATAATTTCTTAGGTATACCACATAAAGCAGAAGCGACCCATTAAAAACATATCTGACTTAATAAAAATTAAATTCCTGCATTATAAAATTAGTGAAAATGAAAACTACACAGTGGGAGAAAAACACATCATGTATTTTACGTGATTTGTATTCTTTTAATACATAAAACAAATGACCAAGTTAAAGGTGCATAAGATAATTAAAATGAACATTTCTTTAAAAAAGACACACGAATGACCAATAAGCATATTGAGAAATGGTTCATACCAACCAGCAGTATGAAAATTCAAGTAAAATATGCATGTGATAGGTAGTGCAAGTGTGGATGCCGTGCAAAGAGTTTGGGGGAAAATGTTTAGTCAATTCTTAAAAGTAAAGTTACCATGTTACTCAGCAAATCCTCTTCAAGGTGATATTGAAAAAGAATTAGAACATACCCACATAAAAGCTGTGCATGTAGTTTAATTACTGAACTACTTATGCTGGAAAATGACTGCAGCTGATGTCTATCAATAGTTTAATAGCTATAGGAAATGTGCTGGAACCACATTGTGAAATATTTTCCAGCCATAAATGAATGATTTATGACTTACATGAACATGATATCCCATAGGTAAATCTTGTAAACATGCTATGAGATGGAGACAGGGTAGAAATGATCACATGGACTGCAATTCCATTTATATGAAAGCACAAAACATGAAAATCCATGGAGATAGAAAGAGCTCGGGGAGGAGGCAATGAGACTGCCTGCTAATTACGGCACTGCTTTCCTGGGTAAGCCACACACTCTGGAATTAGACAGTGGTAATCATTGCACAACGTGGTTAATATGAAGAGAAACCTTGGAATTGTATAATTTATAATTGTAAATTTCGTGGTGAAAGGTTTCTATACTCCGGTATTAAGCCCTCTCCACCAATCAAACGACCCAATGAAGAATCAATAAATCCAGGTTTAATCTGAGCAAAGCATTCCTTAGTGGCCCTAGGGGAAGAAGAGAAACCCAGGAGAGAGACCCACCAGGCACGCTGGGGGTTGGGGGCTCTTCTAAAATAACATGTAGGTGTGGTCGCAGCATCTCTGGGGAAGGAACCACCAAAGGTGGGTTTTCTTAGGGGCGGGGTCTGGAATGGGGCAGCTCCAGGAAGCTGGACATTCCAAACACAAGGCATATGAAAAAAAAATGGCATCTTTGAGGCTGCTGCTTGGTGTGCTGAGGGCGGGGTCTTTAATGGGGCCACCCCCAGCAGGGGATTCCAAAAACATGGCATATGAAAAAAAATTGGCATCTTTGGGGTTTTTCACAACAGGAAAAAAATGCATGTTAGAAATGTATTCTATGTTTCTAAGTAATAGCTAAGTGATGACCAGTACATTTGTATCAATGACGCTAGAGAAAGGAGGTAGCTAGGAGATCATTGCGTTCTTCACGAAGAGCACTGGATCAAAAGTCCTTAATATTTCGGCGGTTGTTTAGAAATCCTTTCTACTCAGAAGCATCTAGTACTTGTCAGTGTTGAACTGCAGATATGGCCCCAAACTTTGTCACAGAGGTTTGTGCCAAATGGCCCGCCCGTATTACCTCTGGGAGTATGTATGTATACACCACTTTGTAAACTGTAGCTTCTCCTCTGTACAACAGAGATTCTTTATGCTCAGGGGCAAATTATATCCATGCCAGAATATGAGTTTGTAAAAAAGCCTAAATAATTTATGCAAGACATCTTTGACAACCTGCATGCAGTAACAAAAGTCAAAATAAAACAGTAAAGGAGACTTTACTGTTATCCAAAAGCTCCAATGAATGAACTTGCCATTAAGGTTTTTTTTTTTTTTTTAGAGATCAGAACCTTTGTGTTTTGCCAAGCACAGCTTTGTCTAGCTCAGTGTATATTCATGTCAGTGTATATACTGAGTATTGTAAGTTTTATAACATGGGATGCTATGAACATAATCACACATGTTACACTTTGACTAATACATGTGCTCTGTATACGTATGTACCGTATTTATATATCTACATGTGAACAAGCACAGGATGGGAAAATGAACTCACGTCTTACTGAAATTTGATGTTCTTTTACCTAATATTATTCAGAGATGCCCGTGTTTGAAATATGTTTCTGATCTTTTTTTGTGTGAAAATATAAAAAGCCCTTCCAAGAATAGGAAGCCAGTTTAGGAATGAAACTTCCTCTCTTGCTTAAAGGGCTGTGTTTTCCTATGCAAATGTGGCAAAGCCCAGAAATTAGCAATGACTGCTAAATTAACACACTTGAAGAGCTTGGCTGGTTCTAATAGGCAGTCAAATGGTCTTGTTACATTGTAATGGTGCCAAGCTAATTGAAGTGATTACTGTTGCTCATGAGCAGCCTTTTTGAAGTAGAAGTCTTTTAAATTATCCATAGACGTTAAATGTCAGACACTATTGTGTAATTATACTTTGTAAATGCTGAATGTCATAAGGCATCACAGGT
Organism: Chionomys nivalis; assembly: GCF_950005125.1. Taxonomy (NCBI): domain Eukaryota; kingdom Metazoa; phylum Chordata; class Mammalia; order Rodentia; family Cricetidae; genus Chionomys; species Chionomys nivalis. Next base: position 41,994,127 of record NC_080093.1, read on the forward strand.
AATTGAGGTTTACAGAGAGGAGCTTTTTCTAAACCTAATTGGGCATCAATTCTTTGTCACTTTTTCTGAATCTAATTGGGCATCAACTTTTTGTGCCAGGGGACACTCCAATGCTTCACAGTCTCCCTGTCTCCCCTCCCCTCTTCCTGATAGACCTTCTCATGGGGCCCTACATGCCAAGATGTTTCCAAACCACTGGGCTAACAAACGGCTGTTTGTCTCACCCCGTGGCGTCTTCTGGGACTGTGATGCTGGTTTGGGATTTCACAGACTGAAGCTTTCTGAAGCCTGCTGTGGCTATCATGGCAGAATGAGGCCATCTGAGCGGAGCATCCCTCCTTGGGATCTCAGCGTGTCCTGGGATTTTCACTGCTGTAGTGATGGGGTACTGCATGGGATTTTTGAGATGCCATAAGCAGAGGATTTTCACAAACCAAAAATAGCCCTTTGTTTTCTACCCCTCTTGTTTCATAGATTGTGTTAGAGTTCATATCTTCCATTCCAACTTAAAAACACATTCATGCAAGCAATTTTCCCCTCTGCTTCTGTGACAGCAATGTCTGAACTCTGAGGCAAACTTCAGAAGGTTTGCGTGTCTGACCAGTGTGAGTTCTGTTCTGACCAAATGGTGAATACAGCCAAATGTCTTGCTGTTCACTGTGAATCCTTCCATTTGGCTGACTGGGACTATATTAAAACAACACTGGTTTTAATCAGTGGCTGGGAGAAAGTAAACACAATAGGATTTTGCTGCATGATTCTTTATATATATGTTTAATTGATCACCAGTTTTATTAACCAAAACTGCTGTTATCTCACTATGACCTCATGGCTGCAGTCTCAGTGTATGCTTCTAGCGGGCCTCATCTTATGAAGATCCTGGCTTGTCAGGCTATCTTTTTCTGTACTTTTAAAAAGTATTCATTATTCCCTGTAATAAATTGAGTTGCGAGTAAAATGCTCTTCAATCTGCACAAGGAGGCCCTGGGAGAAGGGTTGGTGCAGGCAGAAAGAAGTATGAATACTTTCGATGCTCGAAAACAAAAAGAAGAGCCAGGTGTTCTTGCTGAGTGCATTGGAGAGTTTCCTGATATCTGAAGATAGATGCAGAGATGCTCACACGGACGCTCGGAGTGGTCCAGCCTTGCAATGGGCTTCAAAGAACTCATATTCATTGATTATGATTCACGTCATTGTGGTACTGAAAAGGCATATTAAATGAGGACTTTTTATACAACATGAGCAGTATACAGATACCTGTCAGAAGTAATACTAAGCAGTAAGTGTCGTTTTCTAAGCATCATTTTGGAAGGTGCCTTTTGTGATGTGCCTGTCAGAGAAGAACAAGGTTCAAGGATATTATTAAAGTTGTTAGAAGTTTTAAGTAAAAGGTGCAAGGTGCTGCACAAAATGTTGAATTATACATGGCTTTTGCACAGTGAGCACGTACAATCCCTCTCCTTTTGCTTCCTTCCTGAGCAAATTATACCCCTCTTGTAAGACTCTCACCCCAGTGTCTTAGAAGCCAAGCTTTCCTTATCAGTTGCTGCCTCTGTTGTCCACACACAGCATGATGACTTAAAATAGAGGGATGTCAGTTCTTCTCAATGTGGGATTGATGGTTGGGATATGCAGGAGCTGGTGATTCATGGTTTTGCAGAATTCCTTATTTCTGTTTTCTAGGAACCCTCCTCAAATATAAGCAAAAAGGTATGTGTGTCTGTACACTGAGGGTTTGAATGGATTCTCTGTTGGCTCTTGGCCATTCAGTTGAAGATCAAAGAAATACATGAGAAGCTTGTGGCAAGGGGCTTATTCTCCATGCTCTGAGGGCAAGATGAGAATTCTCAGGGACTAGGTGCTGTAGGCTTCATGGGACATGCATCAATGTTGCTTACTATTTAATTCCAGTTCTTTGTTCTGGCACAGGATGATCTTATATTTCCTTATGGTTGGATTTGGGTTATGTGATTTTATCCAGTGAGTTGTGAATCAAGTCATATGTCCATTTTCAGATTGGAACATATGCTGACCAAACTGCAACCTCAGTCACAATAAATATCCCTCCCGACTTTGTCTCACTTCCACCTCATGCAGCAGCCACCTTCTCTTCTTCCTTCCACTCATCTTCCCCTCCAGCCCACCTCTCAGTCTGGATAGGATCTCACTTCGTGGCAGAGGATGACCTCATACTTGTGAAAATCCTTCTGCCTCAGGATCTTAAGTATTAAGATTGCAGGCAAGAGCCTTGACACATGGTTTAAAACTGGCATCTCCCCAGAGCCTTTGTTCTGTTTGTTGTTGTCATTGGCAGAATTGAAGATAATGATTGCTCTCTATGCTAAAGCAGAGACCTGAATCAGAACCCCTGCGGACCTCAGTGGACTTATAGGGTGATGAATTGGGATTTGATATTATTGGCATTTTTCTTGCTGAAAAGCATATTAGTCTACTTGTTAAACCATTCCTGGAGCAGAAACTCACTGAACCAATCATTAAATCATTAGGGTCTATGTCAAGGGTTACAAATACAAATGCCAGTGCCCTTGAAACCATACTGAATGAAAGGAGACAGGCAGGCATGTATCTGCATATTAAAAAAAATACAGAGGAACTCTGAAGCCCGGACTGCAACTCCACACAGCTGACCAAGAGGTAAGTGGTCAGCCAGTGGGCACCCCACTCTCAAGGCCCTTGGTACCCAGGCAAAACCCAGGGCCCCTCCCCCACCTGCCTCAGCTTCACTAGCCAGCCAGCAGCAAAGCAAAGGATACAGTCAATAAGACAAAAAGGCAGCCTATTGAATGGGAAAAGATCTTTACCAACCTCACATCAGACAGAGGACTGATCTCCAAAATATATAAATAACCCAAGAAATTAGACATCAAATATCAAATAATCCTATTAAAAATGGGGGTACAGATCTAAACATAGAATTCTCAACAGAAGAATTTCAAATGGCTGAAAGACACTTAAGGAAATGTTCAACATCCTTCGTCATCAGGGAGATGCAAATTGAAATGACTCTGAGATACCATCTTACACCTGTCAGAATGGCAAAGATCATAAACATCAAAAATATCTTATGCTGGAGAGGATGTGGAGTAAGGGGAACACTTCCATTGCTGATGGGAATGCAAACTTGTATAACCACTCTGGAAATCAGTATGGCAGTTTCTTAGAGAATTGGGAATACCACTCTTGGGCATATACCCAAAGGATGCGCAACCATACTACAATGACATATGTTCAACTATGTTTATAGCAGCATTATTCATAATAGCCAGAACCTGAAAACAACCTAGATGCCCCTCAACTAAAGAATGGATAAAAAAAATGTGGTACACTTACAAAATGGAGTGCTACTCAGTGGTAAAAAACAATGACATCTTGAAATTTGCATGTGAATGGATGGAGCTAGGAAAAAACCATCCAGAATGAGGTAACCCAGACCCAGAAAGATGAGCATGATATGTACCCACTCATAGGTGAATACTAGCTGTAAAGCAAACAATAAGGAACTTATAGTGCACGACCCCAGAGAAGCCAAGTAACAAAAAATGAGAACTCTAAGAGAAACATGCATAGATCCTCCTGGGAAGGGAAAATAGACAAGATCTCCTGAGAAAATTGAGAGTCTGGAGGTGGAAAAGAAGGGAAGGTGAAAGGGGAGAAGGGGTGGAGGGAGGAGAACTAGGGGCAACGGGATGGTGGAGGTGGGGCAAGGGCAGAAATAGGGAACAAGGAAAGAGAGATCTTGATTGAGGGAGCCATTATGGGGCTAGGGATAAACCTAGCACTAGAGAAATTCCCAGGAATCCTCAAGGATGACCCCAGCTGAGACCCTAAGCAGTAGTGGAGATGGTGCCTGAACTGGACTTGCCCTGTAGTCAGATTGATGACTATCTTAAATGTCATCATAGAACCTTCATCTAGCAACTGATGGGAGCAAATACAGATAACCACAGTGGAGCACTGGGTTCCCAAAGTCTAGTCAAAGAGAGGGAGCAGTGAGAATACGAGCAAAGAGGGGATATTCATTGAAACAACTTACTTGAGCTAATGGGAGCCTTCCAGCTTCGGCCTGACAGTGAGGGAACCAGCATATGACCAAACTAGGTCCTCTGAATGTATGTGACAGTTGTGTGGCTGGGGCAGACTGCGGAGCCACTGGCAGTGAGACCAGGATTTATCCCTACTGCTTGTTCTGGCTTTTTAGAACCCATTCTCTCTGGAAGGAGATCTTGCTCAGCCTAGATGTAGCGAGGAGGGCCTTGGTCCTGCCTCTAAGCAATGCGCTAGACTTTGTTGAGACACCATGGGAAGCCTTATCCTTTCTGAGAAGTGTTTGGGGGTAGGATGTGGTTGGGAGGGGGGAAGCAGGAGGTGGTGAGGGAGTGGGAAATGGATTTGGCATGTGAAATGTAGTTTTTTTTTTTTTTAAAGAAAATAACTTAAAATAAAAAAGAATAAGCACATATTCCTTACAAAGACATATATTCTGGGTTTTCACATTTTAGTGTGTCCTCTGATCTCTCTTTTGTAGTGACAGCCCCAGTAGCAAGGTCTCTACTTGATATACAGCAGGGGTCAAGCATGATGCCCAATGACTGTTGACCCTTGCTCTCTGTGTGCTGGGACACTTCAGACCACACAAACCCTATCTAAAGGAGGCAATGGCTTTTCTTTATCCCAAGGTGACCTTGACTTGCAGGACTGTGAGTACAGAACACACAGTTTTCATTTTTCCCGGGAGAACCTGAAGTTTAGATTTTATGTGAAATGTTTTGAATTTAAATATTCTCGGGAACAACAAAACATACCATAAGCCTGGTAGTGTGTGACTTTGACCCCAGCCTAGTGCCTCACAGCCTTTGATCAGCAATCTGCCGGCAACAATGATAGTTTTTGTTTTTGTTTTTCCCCTTTATTAAAGAGGTTACATCTTAGGAACAGGGTAAACCTCAGTTGGCAATATAATGAGACAGAATTGAAGCAAAACACTAGCAAAGATCTGTTGATTTCTCCTTAGATGTTCAGAACCTTGCCAGTTGTAATGAGCGAGACTGAGGAACATGAAAGAAACTCTGACTTATAGAACTGATCTCATTGGGCAAATCTGGCAAAAGCTACAGTATGATGTCTAAGAAACAAACTGAGAAACAATTTCAATAGAATCAATTACATGACAGACTTAAATGAAGACAGGTTTATAATAAAGAGCTTCCTTTTCCATTAGTTAGGATTCTCCAAAGGAGGAATTGCTGGGATATCCGTATGGAATGTATGCACCCTGTATGTGTGTCTGTCTGTCCATCTGACTGTCTGTCTACATCTGTGTGAAATAGGGATGGACTGACGTGATGGTGGAGACTGTGAGGTTCTGTGGTCTGCCGTCGACAGGTTAGAAATGCAGGCAAGCTGGAGACACAGCTCATGACCCAAGAGCTGCAGAGTGGACGGTAGAATCCAATCCTGAAGGTCTGAGAACTAGAAGCCCCGAGGGTTGGAGAGAATCTCAGTTTACCTAGTGGGACAGAGAGTGAATTCAACCATTCTCCACCTTTTTCTTCTACTCAGGTGCTCAGTAGACCAGGTGACTTCCGCTCACAGCTAGGAAGGGGTCTTAGTTAGGGACACTAAAAATGAGTTGGGGAGGAAAGTGTTTATTTGGTTTATGTAGTTCACATCACTCTCCATCCCCAGATGGAGGTCAGGACCAGAGCTCGGACAAGGAAGGAGGCTGTAGATTGCTTGCTTTGACACGCATCTTGTCACCTTCAAGTGGAGTTTGCTCTGTTTGTATCATATTAGTTGCCTCTCAATCACTCAACTTTCTGTGTAATTCCCCTTTCTCACATCCCCACAAAGCTGTGCCACCCTCACTTTCTCCTTCCTGCCTCTGCTAACACTATAGCACTTAGTGCACAGGTTAGCTATGAAATACATATCCCTGGATCACTTCGAGGGTGGTGGGTTTAACTAGGCCATCCATCACTCAGAGATCTGAGGAAACATCATTTCTCAGGTTGCTTCTCCAGGTCTAATCCGAAGACATTCACATAGGAATCAAAGTGAAGCAGGTGTCCTTCTGTGCTGGGACACAAGCTAGAGTCACTGGGGAGGAGGGAGACCCAACTGAGAAAATACCTCTATAAGATCAAACACTATAACTGGGTGGTGGTGGCACACACCTTTAATCCCAGCACTTGGGAGGCAGGGCAGGTAGATCTCTGTGAGTTTGAGGCCAGTCTTGTCTGCAAAGCCAGTTCCAGCAGCCTCCAAAGCTACAGAGAAACCCTGTCCTGAAAAACCAACCAACCAACCAACCAACCAACCAACCAACCAACCAACCAACCAACCAACCAACCAAAACAACAGTTCAAACAGTTAGCAAGCCTCTAGGGCATTTTCTTAATTAATGATTGATGGAGAGGACCCAGCCCATTGTGGGTGGAGTCATCCCTGGGTTGGTGGTCCTGGGTTCTATAAGAAAGCAGGCTGAGCAAACCATGAGGAGCCAGGCATCAAGCAGCATTCCTCCATGGCCTTTGAAGAAGCTGCCTCCAGGTTCCTTCCATTATCTGGAGAAGATTAACTACGTTTCAGATTTATTCCTACTGTCTACATTGGCTCCTCATTTGCCTTCTCTCCTTTTCCTCATCCCTCATCTTAGAAGCATCGTTGGCTGGCACATCTTCCAACATGTTGCCAGAGAAACATTTCAGCCTCACTTGTCTGATGGAATCCCATGAGCGACCACAAAAATATAAAGACTCAAAATTACCATTGACAGCGGTGCAATTCTTAAATAATGGAATGAAAAGCTTCGCCCAGGGCAGAGCATTCGGATCCATTGTGCTAGCCAGGTGCCAGAGCTGTCCAAGGCAGCATTTGCTTTTGTCAGAAGCAAAAATAAGGTAAAACACATGGGAGAAATTTCTAGAAGGGAGAAATTAGTGGAAAATTAGGATGCAAACAGCATGTCCCGAGGATTGAAAGCAGTTTAGGCAAATGAAGCAATCGGTAAATATTGTTTGTTACATTGATAAATAGGGTTTGGCAGCCATCCAAGGTTTGCTTTTAGTTTGAAGCCAAAAGTACCTTTTTATTTGACAAGGTAATTTTATGTGTTGCTACAGAATGAATATTTGTGCCCCTCAATTTATGTGTTGAAATCTAATCTCCTATATAATGACATTAGAAGATAAGGCCTTCAGAAATTGATTAGGCCATTGGGAGAAGCTTTTATGAATGGGAATAGGGACTTTCTAAGGGGATCAAGAAACCAGAATTTTCCCTTTTTTTCATGTGAATACGGAGTTATATGCTTCCATCTAGGAACCGGAGAGATGCCGTTTCTTGGACTTTCTGTGTCCAGAACTGAGCATCTGACGTCATGTCTGTTCCCCATCCACTCTCAGAAAGCTGCTATGGAAGCTGAAATTGACAAGACTGGGCTAGCAGATGTGTGTTTCAAAATGGGCAGGTGGTAATGATGTGGAAGGAAAGACATCTGAGGAACATTCCAGTCTAGGGATGTGGCCCTGTGGGAATCAGTTTCTACTTTTTCTGACAGGAGGGATGTGATCAGAGTTCAGACACAGAAGGCTGGAGAGTTTTCTTTTATGCACGCTGCTTTCCTGATATTCTCCTCATGTTACATGTGAAATCATGGTCAGGGCTTGGGAGGAAGAATGGTGGACCTGTCACTGAAAACCGAACTCCTTAACATTTTAAAATGTGTTCTCTATGACCTACTATGTACCAGGCAAATTTTTGGTGTCCTAGGAGAAAGGGGAAAAATGTTAAGAAATGATTCTATTGCTCAGGAACCTTGCGTTTAATTCTTTTGGGTTACTTTGCTAGTTACCTGTGTTCGTGGGGGTTAATTTTTAAACTCCTAGGTTAAGGGATACATAGAGGAGGTGGATGGGTATTGACATTACAGGCTGGGTACGAAATATGTGAAATGGACAATAATGACTTTTAGGTGCCTTACATTTCTAGAATATATGTACCTTGTTGGGTCTGTTGCCCTCCAAGGAGCCTAGAGTATGAGAACTGGGAAGGGCAGATGATCCCTTCTGTCTTTGAGAAGACCAGGCTATATTAGTTCCTACTTTTGAGTCAAATGCTGAGACAAGAGAAAGCTGTTGACTAGAAACAAAATTCTGACTCAGAGAAGGGTGACTCTTATTGTTTTTTAACAACAATGGCAACACAGTAGCAGCTAATATTAACTCAGGCGTAATTTCCCATGCTTTAAACATTCAGTTTTATTATTCATATTTTGATGTGGGATTCTTTTCTGTACCATTGGTTAATAAAGAACTGCTTTGAGCCTATAGCAGAGCAGGGCAAAACAGAGGTAGGCGGATAAAACTACACTGAATGCTGGGAGAAAGAAGGCAGAGTCAGAGGAAAAGCCATGTAGCCCCACCGGAGACAGATACCAGATGGAACTTTAGCCACAGCCATGGGTTAAATTAAGATGTAAGAGTTAGCCAATAAGAAGTTAGATCTAATAGGCCAAGCAGTGATTTAAATAATATGGTTTCTATGTGATTATTTCGGGGCTGAGTAGTCAGGAACCAACCAAACAAACAAGCACCCCTCCTTACAACAATTTTTTATGCATTAAGATGGGGTTTTATGTAGACCTTGCTGTCCTCAAACTCGTTATGCAGCTAAGGATTACCTTAAACTCTTGATTCTACCTTCACCTCTGAGTGCTGAAATTTATAGCTGGTTCAAGTGGTGCAGGGGATTGAACCCTAGTCTAGACATGCTAGGCAAATATTCTACCAACTGAGCTACATTCCTAACCACCAACCTCTTTTGATCCACAGGATCGGGCTACGAGGATGTTACTATGATCATGCTTTCCCAAAAGAGAAATCCGCAGCACAGAGATGCTGGAAGTGTGTTCACAGTTACAGAGCTAAGTCTGTGGCAGAACCAGTGGTGAAGCAGGGCAGCATGACCTCAAATCCTATATCTGGGCAATAGCTACCTCCAGACCCACTCCTACCTGAAGTGAGAAACAGATCTCACAGCTGTAGTTAACTACAGTCATACTTTCTGCCTGATATCTGATCAGAGAGAGCCTGACAGGTATAACTCAAAACAAGCAAACATAACAAAAACCCTACAAAGCAAAACAATCAACAGACCACCTCTTACAGAGTTCCAGCCACATAATATTGAAATTGAAGATTTGAGGTTGAGACCAGGGAAAGATCACATGCTCAAGTATTTCTTTAGAGTGAAAAAGAAAAAAATGTTATAATTCCCACTTATGTGGTATTTGCCACCTCCAGGTAGTTTTCCTTATTGTTTTTGACACTTTCCATCATTCAAGATTTAAGGAATAATAAAGATTACAGTAATTAATACTAATTATAAGTAGAAATGATGCAAAAAATCAGCCCACATTAAAATAAAATTTTAAAGTACGTATGAATCTATGATGTGTTGACCAAGAGAAAGAGTTGTTATTGGATAAAAATATGGATTATATCAATTAAAAGGTCACATGAACTTACCAGGAAGCTGACTAAGTTCCCCTCTCATCAGATAAGAATCACGCAGCATATCTGACAGCTGCTAGAAGGAATACTGACACATGCTCTTCCTGATGCATTCTAAACTTCTTCATCAATTACTTTTACAACTATACAATTAGAAATGTATGCTCTAATTGCACAGAAATACTGGCAAAATGTTGAAACTTCTCATAAGCTCAGCACAATGGGCACATTAATGGTTGTTTCCAGTTTCATTGTTCAATGTTATGTGTTTAATTAAAAACAAGTTGCTACACGTTGAACTCTTGAAATGCTAATTCAAATAATATTTATTGAACACCCACTGTGTGCTCAGCTAGGGTTGTGAGAGAAATGTAGCTAGAATATGGCTATCAAAGGAATTCCTCTCTTTGAAATCTTAAGCTCTTGTATTTGCATTGTACGGAGAGGTAGAACCAGTGTGATATAAATACAGATGGAAGTAGCTATGCAAGCGAGGATTTATTTGAGGAATTGGCTCATGCAATTAAGAAAGCCAATAAGTTCTATTTTGGATTTTCTAAAAGCTGGAGACCCAAGATACTGGTAGCACTGATTAGCACAGGTTCAAAAGTCTGAGAACCCTGAGCCAGTGCTGCAGCTATTGGTCCAAGGACAAAGGCTTGAGAACCCAAAGGGAATGAATGGTAGTTTAAGTCCTGGAGGCAAATGTTGCAGAACTTGGATTTTTGATGTCAAAGGACAGAAGTGTGCATTTTAGCTCAGAGAGAGAGAGAGAAAGAGAGAGAGAGAGAGAGAGAGAGAGAGAGAGAGAGAGAGAGAGAGAGGAGAAGGAAGAAGTAGTTGCTGTTCTGCCTTTTATATTTTATCCAGGCTTCCAGCCAATTCAGTGGTGTCCCACACGTGGAAAGTGAATCTTCTTTCTCAGTCTACAAACCTCCATGTTGTTTCTTTCTGGACATACTCAGATCCACCAGAAAAGAATGCCATATTAATTCCCCAGTATGCTGATTAGTCTCCTTCAACTTTATACAACCTAGCATCACTTGGGAAGAGGGAACCTCAACCGTAGAATGGCCCCCATCATATTATCTTTTATATGGGGTATTTTTTTTTAAATTAATGATTGATGTAGAAGAGTTCAGTCTATGTGAGCGGTGCTACCATGGGCAGAGAGTCCTAGGTTGTATAAGAAAGCAAGATGAACAAGCCATCAGAGAGCAAGGCAACAAGCAATGTTCTCCATAGTTTTACTTCAATTCTTGCATCCAGTTTCTTGCCTTGAGGTCCAGCTCTGGTTTGCTTCCATGATGGACTGCAGGCTTTAAGATGATATAATCCCTTTCCTCTCCAAGTTCCCTTCGCCCAGTGTTCTATCATAGTAGAGGAGAACTAAACTAGAAATTGGTACCAGAGAGTGGGTGTTGCTGTGATGCACCTGACAATGAGGCTGTTATTCCTCCGGCTGTTTGTGGATATAAGTGTTGGGCAGGGAGTGTTCCCCATGCAAGTATTACAGCTTTGACCCTGGGGGTTGTTGTTGTTGGGGGTTGTTGGTGTTTCCCCTGCTTTTGTAGGGTAAAAGGCAGGGAAAAATACCCTGATCCTGACTTAACCCGAAGATCAGGGTCAAGGAAAAGCATCTGAGCCTGACTTGGTCCAAGATGGAGGCCAAGGATTTGAAATCCCACCAATCCCTGAGCTTGCTCCAGAGTCAGGTCACAGAATCCCACCAATCCCTGAGCATGAAATCCCACCAATCCCTGAGCTTGCTCCAGAGTCAGGCCACAGAATCCCACCAAGCCTTGAGCATGAAATCCCACCAATCCCTGAGCATGAAATCCCACCAATCACTGAGCTTCCCCTAGAATTAGACAACAAAACCCCACTAATCCTAAACCACCCTGGAAAACTCCACCCCCTCCCCCACCGGCAAGAAAAAAAGCCCTATATTAGCCCTATATTCCGTTCAGTTTGCTGCGGCTTTTCACTGTAGCAGAGGCAGTCATATTCTTGTTTCCCTCCCAATAAATCTCTCGGGTGGGATTTGTTGTGTAGTGTGATATTCTGCCAGAGCAGAGTCCAGCTGTAACACTTTCCCTTGAGCAGAACAGAGTGGAACTGTAATACTTTGACTTTTCCCTGCCAAACTGAGCTGTAACATTTGCGTGCGTGTGTGTGTGTGTGTGTGTGTGTCCCCAGCAGAGCAGAGTTGTTACCATTCCCCAGCGCAGAACTGTGACATTTCTGCAGGAAAAGAGCTGCATCACTTACAAGGCTTTCGGTTGGTTTTGTGCTATTCCTTGGCTTCCGACTGCCAGGATACCTTCCCATCTGAGCTGCAATGCTTATAGCTCCAATGGGAAGGGTGGGAAGGTTTCTCCAATGCAAGTGTTATAGCTCTGAAAGGAAGGGTATACTGGCAGTTGGGAGCCATGGAATACCACAAAGTCACACCACACAACAAACCTCACACAAGAAGATTACTGGGAGGGAAGAACCCATGAAGGTGACTCTCTCTGCTCCAGCAAGAAGCAGCAGAGAAGTGAATGGAAGATGGGGTTAATATAGCATTCCTTGGGGGGGGGGTGGAGTTTTCCATGGTAGAGCTTTCCAGGGTGGGGATTGGTGTGTTTTCAAGTTCAGAGCTTGAACTTTTTACTTTTTAGGGTGGGGGCTGGGGCTGACTGTTAGGGCCATCAGAATGTTCTGTGGGTGGGCCCTGTTAGTTGGAGGTCCTCAAGGGCAGAGGTGGCCACTTGAGTGCCTGGGGGATCTTATGGTGGAAGGAAGGTGTAGAAGAAGTCATTGAATAATGCTTAATGAGTTGTAGGAGCTAGGCAACTCAACAACTCATTTCTCAACAAGAAATCTGAGAAGACAAAGGAGGCTTCACTTGTGAAGTTTCATAGGGAGGTTTGAAAGTTCCTCAAGGACTATCAGGTCATTCTGGCAAGATTTTGAATTAAGAATCAATGGCTTATGGTCAGACAGTACTGAAAAATGAGCTACAATTTATAAGAGATTGGTACTACTGAAACCTTTGATTTACTGGGATAATTGGTGCTGATTAGCTGGAGCTAAAAGTAAACTGTGTTTAGTATGAGACCAGCACCATTAAGGCAGTATCTTCTAGGAAGGATCAGCACACAGAAGTTCTGGTCCAGAGGTGACCAAGGCTACATCTCTAGATGGTAGCCAGACTTGGTAATGTGTAAGAGTTTCCAACATGGTTTTTGTTTCAGTTGTATGAAAGTAACAAGATTGAAGGGGCTGTGGAGAGCAGTTGAGACTTAGTACAGTGAGAGGCCAGGAGAGACCACTGGTAAAGGTGCATCCCTAGCTGCAGTAGAAACTCTAGAATATGAGAGATGCCAGGGCTGTGGGATGTTGACCAAGGATATGTAGAGTGAAGCTGCGTTGAACATACAAGACAAGCTGCATGTGTATTGAATGGCAGAACCAAAAAAGCAGGACTGCCTAAATCCACTTGAGTCCAGAAGATTATGAGTGAGTCCCGGATGTCAGGCACTGTACTATTTACATTGCTAGATTTTGGTTTTGCTTTGATCTAACTACAAATGAGCTCAAGTTCTTCACTTTTGAAATTAAAAAGTATATAATTTGGTTTTGATTTTACAAGATTCCACAGTTGAACTTTTTAAAAAGGAGACATTGAACTTTTTTCTTTTTCAGAGACAGAGAGATAGAGAGATAGATAGATAGGTAGATAGATAGATAGATAGATAGATAGATAGATAGATAGAGAGGGGGGCTCTGTTTTATAGCTCTATCTGTTCTAGAACTCACTATATATACCGTGCTGGTATTGAACTCACAGAGATCTGCCTCTGTCTGTGGGCATGTCTTTAGGTATTTTTTTAATGATTGGTGTAGATAGGATTCTGTCTGATATGGGTGGTAGTACCTTTGACCAGGTAGTCCAGGGCTGTATAAAAAAGAAAGTCTTGGAGGGCTGGAGAGATGGCTCAGAGGTTAAGAGCACTGCCTGCTCTTCCAAAGGTCCTGAGTTCAATTCCCAGCAACCACATGGTGGCTCACAACCATCTGTAATGAGGTCTGGTGCCCTCTTCTGGCCTGCAGGCATACACACAGACAGAATATTGTATACATAATAAATAAATAATTAAAAAAAAAAGCCGGGCGGTGGTGGCGCACGCCTTTAATCCCAGCACTCGGGAGGCAGAGGCAGGTGAATCTCTGTGAGTTCGAGACCAGCCTGGTGTACAGAGCTAGTTCCAGGACAGACTCCAAAACCACAGAGAAACCCTGTCTCGAATAACCAAAAAAAAAAAAAAAAAAAAAAAAAAAGAAAAAGAAAGTCTTGGAGAGAAAGCCAGAGAGAAAACATGGTCTCTGTTTCAGTTCTTGGGTCCAGGTCCCTTCCTTGAGCTCATCTTCTTGGCTTCTCATATTGATGGATTGTGACCTGAGTATTGTAAGATGAAATAATTTATCCAAATTGTTCTGGGTCGTAGTGTTTGTCACAACAGCAGAAAACCAAACTAGGACACCGAGATTCTCCTAAATCCTGTCAAGTTGACACCTAAAGTTGACCATGACAGTGATGAAAAATGGCAGTTGACTCCAGTGAATCTGGGACGATTAATTTATTCCTGTAGGATAATGTTTCAAAGTTTTCAAGGGCCTTTCACATTGACTACTTACCTTGATTATTTTAACTCCAGATGAACTAGAAAAAGTGAAGCAACTGAATGGTGGTCCAGTCCACACATGAGCTTTGAGCTTCTGGCTTTTAGTATACAGTTCTCAGCATGGCAGGACCCCTTTCTGCTCAGTTTCTTCTGGGGTAGGTGTATGGGTCCTGGCCTGCATTGTGAGCAGTGTTTGGCTGTTATTTACATCTGGTACCACGGACTACGTTGACAAGATGGTGCTGTGTGTGGTTGGGGTTATGATTCAGGGGACCTCCTCCAAAGCTTATGTTAAAAATATAGCCAGGTTTTTATTCTTAAATTTGCATGACTTCTATTTATGAATGGATATAAAGATATCCATTGGAGCTAAGTTGTGTCTGTATAAAATTTGTGTATTGAATTGCTAAGCCCTATTTCTCAGATTATAAGTATTTGGAGATGGGATTCTTATAGTGTAAATTAAAATCAGGCCATGAGTGTCGGGTGCACCCTTATTCAATATGACATACTGTTTCTTCCAGGCAAGTGACAAAGTCAAAGCCAAATTGAAAATCATACAACTTTTGGGTCATTTGTGATTTTCCTGTAGTTTGAAAAGAAGACTTTCCTTTCTGTTAAAAAAAATGTTTTACTTTTAAAAGAGAAAAGAGGCCTGGTATAGTGGCACATGTCTTTAATCCCTTCACAGCACTCAGGGGGCAGAAGCAGGCAGATCCCTTTAAGTCTGAGGTCAGTCTTTATTCCACAAATAAAGACATGAGGGGAGAGAGAGAGAAAGAGAGAGGGGGAGGAAGAGGGAGAGAGAGAGAGAGAGAGAGAGAGAGAGAGAGAGAGAGAGAGAGAGCAGTCAACTAATCTGAGTGTCTCAGTTCTGAAGAAACTAAGGTTTAAGGTAGTAGGGCAGCTTCCCATGGATTCCCATGATTCCTCATGGAAAAGGAGCTGAATCAGCAGCTCCAACTGTGACTATCGTCTCCTATCACTGACACTCAGTGAGGAGGCAGATGTAGTGGAATATTTCAAACACAATGGCTCAACATGTCACCGCAAAGCTTCTCTAGGAAGAAAGCAAATGAGAAAATGCAGTGGGGTTAGTCTATCTTCTAGACGTATGAACAAAGGCTCTGGGGTTCAGCAGGCAGCTGGTTCGCCCTCCCGGTCAGCTGTAGTCAGTCTTAGGGGTCCTAGGAAGTAAACTGTCACTCCTTGGGGGGTTGGCAGGGGTGCTGTGCCCTGGCAAGCCTTGAGCTGCTCCAATCTGCATCCTTGGTTCATCCTTTCTGTTTCCTTATCAAATATTTATTGTCAACAACGGGCAGTTCTGTTTGCACACAGTGGGATGGGGTAATGAGATGGTTAGGTTTCCTCCTGTTATTGATGGGGACTGCTGATGGCATGAATAATTTCCTCTCTTTATAAATGGGAATTTAATTATTGATGCCTTGTTTAGGCAGTGACAAAGGTGTTATCAACAAATGCTGCCGTTGGAGGTCTTGGGAGGCATCAGGTTGCCAGGTTGCAGTCTGACATCCATGAGGGTCATGAAATGAACTTTCTCAGTTGCTTAGTAGAGAAAACGAGTGTCCTTATTTATCTCATCTATATAATTTATACGTGTAACCCTAGACACATACATATGCATGTATGTACGTATGCTATTTGGGAAGAAATTATAAAACATAATCAGGTAAAAACAAAACTCTCAAGCCAAATCCTAATTATTTGCAAGCAAACCCAATTTAAAAATTTCTGACTTGTGTTCCTTGATTCGAGCCTGTCTGTGTTAAGAGTAAAAAAAAAAGTCTACTCATGGACTAGGAGTAGCAGGCTAATACATACTGGACTAGATAGAGGGAAGAGGGAAGGGAGAGGAGGTTGGGGAGGACACACACACACACGCACGCACGCACGCACGCACGCACGCACGCGCGCGCTCGCGCGCGGGTGCGCAGAACAAGTCCTATTGGGAGGATAGGGAGGTGGGGGAAGGGTTGGTAGGAGATGGGGGAGGGGAATGCGTATGATCAAAATACATTATTTGAAATTCTCAAAGAATGAATAGAAACATTGTTTAAAAGAAATTAAAAAACAACTACTACTAGCACTCCTGGTCAAGCGACCTGTCAGTCTAGCTGGGGAGCTGTTCACTTGGCCACGGACCACCTTGGGACAGCGGGCTCACCTTAAGCCTGCTGCAGAGAGAAGTGGAACAATTAGTCCTTTGCTGCAATATTGTGCTTTCCTTTCCCAGAATCCCTGCTCTAGCGCTGTCGCTTACCTGGGGCGGCTGCCATGTTTCCCACTTATATTCTTCCATGTATCATCTCTTTTCTAAATATGCATCCCTTACCATGCTGGGTTTCCCCAACATTTTGGGTTTTCTTTCCGTCTGAAAGCCTCCCTTCTCACCGTGTGGCAGCTTAACTGTGAACTGACTGATCGCCATGCCAACCTAAATGGCGTGGCCTTTGTTTCCTTCTACCGTTTATACTTCTTCTGTGGGCGGCTACTGAGGTTTACAGCTCTCCTGCCCTATTTTTTTTTTCCCCTCCCTCTTTTAAATGTGAATAATATTGTCTTTGAGCTTCCATTTGAGCCCCTTCTTAAGTTCTTATAAATGGCATCTAAGAGCCCTGAAGGGAAGCCTGGGTTCCCTGTGTCGTCTTGATACTGTCCTACCATGCCCACCCCAGGCTAATCAATAATAATAATAATAATAATAATAATTATAATGTCAAACTTAAGAGCACTATGT